>NC_088409.1:46652997-47252997 GCF_034236695.1 Oncorhynchus nerka | reverse complement strand
TGGAAGCTTGCTTCAGAGCTCGGGTATTTTCTGTGTACCAGGGAGCTAGTTTCTTATGAGAAATGTTTTTAGTTTTTAGGGGTGCAACTCAAATCAAATCAAATCAAATCAAATCAAATTTTATTTGTCACATACACATGGTTAGCAGATGTTAATGCGAGTGTAGCGAAATGCTTGTGCTTCTAGTTCCGACAATGCAGTGATAACCAACAAGTAATCTAACTAACAATTCCAAAACTACTGTCTTATACACAGTGTAAGGGGAGAAGGAATATGTACATAAGGATATATGAATGAGTGATGGTACAGAGCAGCATACAGTAGATGGTATCGAGTACAGTATATACATATGAGATGAGTATGTAGACAAAGTAAACAAAGTGGCATAGTTAAAGTGGCTAGTGACATAAGAATGCAGTCGATGATCTAGAGTACAGTATATACATATGCATATGAGATGAATAATGTAGGGTAAGTAACATTATATAAGGTAGCATTGTTTAAAGTGGCTAGTGATATATTTACATCATTTCCCATCAATTCCCATTATTAAAGTGGCTGGAGTTGGGTCAGTGTCAATGACAGTGTGTTGGCAGCAGCCACTCAATGTTAGTGATTGCTGTTTAACAGTCTGATGGCCTTGAGATAGAAGCTGTTTTTCAGTCTCTCGGTCCCAGCTTTGATGCACCTGTACTGACCTCGCCTTCTGGATGATAGCGGGGTGAACAGGCAGTGGTTCGGGTGGTTGATGTCCTTGATGATCTTTATGGCCTTCCTGTAACATCGGGTGGTGTAGGTGTCCTGGAGGGCAGGTAGTTTGCCCCGGTGATGCGTTGTGCAGACCTCACTACCCTCTGGAGAGCCTTACGGTTGAGGGCGGAGCAGTTGCCGTACCAGGCGGTGATACAGCCCGCCAGGATGCTCTCGATTGTGCATCTGTAGAAGTTTGTGAGTGCTTTTGGTGACAAGCCGAATTTCTTCAGCCTCCTGAGGTTGAAGAGGCGCTGCTGCGCCTTCTTCACGACGCTGTCAGTGTGAGTGGACCAATTCAGTTTGTCTGTGATGTGTATGCCGAGGAACTTAAAACTTGCTACCCTCTCCACTACTGATCCATCGATGTGGATAGGGGGTGTTCCCTCTGCTGTTTCCTGAAGTCCACAATCATCTCCTTAGTTTTGTTGATGTTGAGTGTGAGGTTATTTTCCTGACACCACACTCCGAGGGCCCTCACCTCCTCCCTGTAGGCCGTCTCGTCGTTGTTGGTAATCAAGCCTACCACTGTTGTGTCGTCCGCAAACTTGATGATTGAGTTGGAGGCGTGCATGGCCACGCAGTCGTGGGTGAACAGGGAGTACAGGAGAGGGCTCAGAACGCACCCTTGTGGGGCCCCCGTGTTGAGGATCAGCGGGGAGGAGATGTTGTTGCCTACCCTCACCACCTGTGGGCGGCCCGTCAGGAAGTCCAGTACCCAGTTGCACAGGGCGGGGTCGAGACCCAGGGTCTCGAGCTTGATGACGAGCTTGGAGGGTACTATGGTATTGAATGCCGAGCTGTAGTCGATGAACAGCATTCTCACATAGGTATTCCTCTTGTCCAGGTGGGTTAGGGCAGTGTGCAGTGTGGTTGAGATTGCATTGTCTGTGGACCTATTTGGGCGGTAAGCAAATTGGAGTGGGTCTAGGGTGTCAGGTAGGGTGGAGGTGATATGGTCCTTGACTAGTCTCTCAAAGCACTTCATGATGACGGAAGTGAGTGCTACGGGCGGTAGTCGTTTAGCTCAGTTACCTTAGCTTTCTTGGGAACAGGAACAATGGTGGCCCTCTTGAAGCATGTGGGAACAGCAGACTGGTATAGGGATTGATTGAATATGTCCGTAAACACACCGGCCAGCTGGTCTGCGCATGCTCTGAGGGCGCGGCTGGGGATGCCGTCTGGGCCTGCAGCCTTGCGAGGGTTAACACGTTTAAATGTCTTACTCACCTCAGCTGCAGTGAAGGAGAGACCGCATGTTTTCGTTGCAGGCCGTGTCAGTGGCACTGTATTGTCCTCAAAGCGGGCAAAAAGTGATTTAGTCTGCCTGGGAGCAAGACATCCTGGTCCGTGACTGGGCTGGGTTTCTTCTTGTAGTCCGTGATTGACTGTAGACCCTGCCACATGCCTCTTGTGTCTGAGCCATTGAATTGAGATTCCACTTTGTCTCTGTACTGACGCTTAGCTTGTTTAATAGCCTTGCGGAGGGAATAGCTGCATTGTTTATATTCGGACATATTACCAGACACCTTGCCCTGATTAAAAGCAGTGGTTCGCGCTTTCAGTTTCACGCGAATGCTGCCATCAATCCACGGTTTCTGGTTTGGGAATGTTTTTATCGTTGCTATGGGAACGACATCTTCGACGCACGTTCTAATGAACTCGCACACCGAATCAGCGTATTCCTCAATATTTCCATCTGACGCAATACAAAACATGTCCCAGTCCACGTGATGGAAGCAGTCTTGGAGTGTGGAGTCAGCTTGGTCTGACCAGCGTTGGACAGACCTCAGCGTGGGAGCCTCTTGTTTTAGTTTCTGCCTGTAGGCAGGGATCAGCAAAATGGAGTCGTGGTCAGCTTTTCCGAAAGGGGCGGGGCAGGGCCTTATATGCGTCGCGGAAGTTAGAGTAACAATGATCCAAGGTTTTACCACCCCTGGTTGCGCAATCGATATGCTGGTAAAATTTAGGGAGTCTTGTTTTCAGATTAGCTTTGTTAAAATCCCCAGCTACAATGAATGCAGCCTCCGGATAAATGGTTTCCAGTTTGCAAAGAGTTAAATAAAGTTCGTTCAGAGCCATCGATGTGTCTGCTTGGGGGGGATATATACGGCTGTGATTATAATCGAGGAGAATTCTCTTGGAAGATAATGCGGTCTACATTTGATTGTGAGGAATTCTAAATCAGGTGAACAGAAGGATTTGAGTTCCTGTATGTTTCCTTCATCACACCATGTCTCGTTAGTCATGAGGCATACGCCCCCGCCACTCTTCTTACCAGAAAGATGTTTGTTTCTGTCGGCGCGATGCGTGGAGAAACCCGTTGGCTGCACCGCCTCGGATAGCGTCTTCCCAGTAAGCCATGTTTCTGTGAAGCAGAGAACGTTGCAGTCTCTGATGTCCCTCTGGAATGCTACCCTTGCTCGGATTTCGTCAACCTTGTTGTCAAGAGACTGGACATTGGCAAGAAGAATGCTGGGGAGTGGTGCGCGATGTGCCCTTTTTCGGAGTCTGACCAGAACACCGCCTCGTTTCCCTCTTTTTCGGAGTCGTTTCCTTGGGTCGCTGCATGCGATCCATTCCGTTGTCCTGTTTGTAAGGCAGAACACCGGATCCGCGTCGCGGAAAACATATTCTTGGTCGTACTGATGGTGAGTTGGCGCTGATCTTATATTCAGTAGTTCTTCTCGACTGTATGTAATGAAACCTAAGATAACCTGGGGTACTAATGTAAGAAATAACACGTAAAAAAACAAAAAACTGCATAGTGTCCTAGGAACGCGAAGCGAGGCGGCCATCTCAGTCGGCGCATCTAGGGTATTGCGCAAGGTTAAATTGAGTTCCTCAGTTAGGTGGTTAACTGATTTTTGTCCTCTGGCGTCCTTGGGTAGACAGAGGGAATCTGGAAGGACATCAAGGAATCTTTGTGTTGTCTGTGAATTTATAGCACGACTTTTGATGTTCCTTGGTTGAAAATGATGACAAAACTCACCGTTCAAAGCACGAGGCAGCGATGTGTACTTTTCCCGCCGGTCATCTGATAGGGAACAGACTAGTAGTGTCGGAAGGTTGGCTTCTACTTGGCGGGTCAGGAGAAGTCATTTTCCCTTGAAGGCTTTGACAAGGCTGTACATCTGATGTGCAAAAAGGCCCTTCCCTTCTAGTTTGGAACTCAGTTCATTCGTGAGGGCCATGATGTCCATGGTGAAGGCAAAATCAGCCAAACATTCTTTATCTTGCAGTTGAGGGAAATCCACACATTTTACTTTCATTTGCAAAAACTCAGCAATTTCCGACTTCAGGTCCCACACCCTTTTAAGCACTTGCCCCAAACTCAGCCATCTCACGTTTGTGTGGTTGGGGAGATCTTCATGACCCGACTCGGTCTCTTCCGAGACAAACTACCTGTGGTATAAAGATGTTGCTCTTATGAAGGTTACCACTTCAGTGACTGTATCCACAACATTTTCAGAACACATTTACAGAGCACCTATAGCCTAGTGATTAGAGCGTTATAGCGTTGAGCCAGTAACCGAAAGGTTGCTGGCTCAAATCCCAGAGCTGACAAGGTAAAAATCTGTCATTCTGCCCCTGAGCAAGGCAGTGAAGACGTGGATGTCGATTAAGGCAGCTCTCCGCACCTCTCTGATTCAGAGGGGTTGGGTTAAATGCAGAAGATTAATTTCAGTTGAATGCATTCAGTTCGTCATGATGGGTATAGGGAACATTTTTGTATCATGTAGTAGCCTAAACCTATCGCTGTTACATTGAACTGGAGGAATGGAATATGAATGACAGTCATCCAATATGCTGTAATAGAAATAAGGCCATGCACATGAAAAGAAAATCGTCCTCCATCTTAAACGGCACTAACCACCACTGTATCGGATGTGAAAATAAATTAAATATATGAAAGTAGAATTATGTTTTTCGAAATGTTTACAAATTGGTTCAAAATGAAAAGCTGAAATGTCTTGGGTCTGTATGGCAAGCCTCACTAAGTTCAGGAGTAAAAATGCGCTTAACAATTGAAGTAATAATTTGCATTTACTCAGTTTCTGTGCAGTAATAGTGTTTAACATGATTTAATAACTACCTCATCTCTGTACACCACACATAATATCCCTCAGTTGAGAAGTGAATTTCAAACACAGATTCAACCACAAATACCAGGGGGTTTTCCAATGCCTCACAAAGAAGGGCATCTATTGGCAGATGGGTAAAACATTTTTTTAAAGCAGACACTGAATATTCCTTTGAGCATGGTGAAGTTATTAACTACACTTTAAATGGTATATCAATACACCCAGTCACTACAAAGATACAGGTGTCCTTACTGTCTCAGTTGCCAGAGAGGAAGGAAACCGCTTAGGGATTTTACCATGAGGCCAATGATGACAGTAAAACAGTTACAGAGTTTAATGGCTGTGATAGTAGAAAACTGAAGATGTATCAACAACATTGTAGTGAGCCACAGTACTAACCTAATTGACAGAGTGGAAAGCAGAAAGCCTGTGCAGAATAATAAATATTCCAAAACATGCAATAAAGTAATAGTGCAAAAAAATGTGGCAAAGCATTTAACTTTTTGTCCTGAATACAAAGTGTTATGTTTTGGGAAAATCCAATACAATGTATTATTGAGTACCACTATCCATATTTGCAAGCCTAGTGGTGGCTGCACCATGTTATGGGTATGCTTTAATCGTTAAAGACTGGGGAGTTTTTCAGGATAAAAAATGAACAGAATTCAAAAATCCTAGAGGAAAACCTGGTTCAGTCCGATTTCCACCAGACACTGGGAGATGAATTGCAAACTGTCAGGGTCAAAACATATAGGTTCAGTGGTTTTAAAGATGGGGAGAGGTCTGTCTGTGATAAAGAGATGCTCTGCTTTTTTGACACCACACTCCACAAAGCAAGTCCTGCAGTCTGTAGTTTTATCTTATCTTGATTATTGTCCAGTTATGTGGTCAAGTGTTGCAAAGAAAGACCTAGTTAAGCTGCAGCTGGCCCAGAAGATTGTGGCACGTCTTGCTCTTCATTGTAATCAGAGGGCTAATATCGCCACTATGCATGCCAGTCTCTCTTGGCTAAGAGTTGAGGAGAGACTGACTGCACCCTTCTTGTTTTTATAAGAAACATTATTGTGTTAGAAATGCCAAATTGTTTGCATAGTCAACTGACACACAGCTCTGACACACATACACTAACGCCACCAGACATGCCACCAGGGGTCTTTTCACAGTCCCTAGGTCCAGAATAAATTCAAGAAACATACAGTATACAGAGCCATGATTGCATGGAACTCCCTTCCATCTCATATAGTTCAGGTGAACAGGAAACCTGGTTTAAAAAAACAAATAAAGCAACACCTCACGGCACAACGCCTCTCCCCCATGTGACCTACTTGTTGTGTGTATGTACTGACATGTATGTGTAACTGATAGACGCACACGCACGCACACTACCTGTTCATGTTTTTAAATGTATGTAAATTGTACATTGTCTTTTGTCTGTAATGTCTTTTTCATTATCTGTTGGACCCCAGTAAGACTAGCTGTCGCAATTGGCTAATGGGGATCCTAATAAAAAAAAAAATTAAAATGTAAAATAAATGTATAGATAGAGATGCTACTCGTGCATCCTATACATTTCAGTGATTTGTTTCTGATTCTGCCCAGGGTTCTCTCCCATCACACTCCCTCCCATCCTATACTTCTCTCTCTATGTCCCTTATTCTCCCTCCCATCCCCTTGTGTTTCCTAATTAAATGTACTCAGTTAATTGCAGTAGCGCTACTCTGCAGATTGCAGAAATTTGACGAGCAGACTTGTTGGAAAGGTGACATCCTATGATGGTGCCACATTGAAAGTAACTGAGCTCTTCAGTAATGCCATTCTACTGGAAATGTTTGTCTGTGGAGATTGCATGGCTGTGTGCTCGATTTCTTTTACAACTTTCAGCAATGGGTGTGGCTGGAATAGCCGAATCCCCTAATTTGAAGGGGTGTCCACATACACTATAAATACAAAAGTATCTTGATCAGCATGGGGGGGACCCTATTTACTATAACACCACACACACTTAGTAAGTCTCTGTTATGCAGCCTATATCCCATTCAAATTACATATCACACAGCAGACAATATGGGTGATAGTCTCACTTGACATCAGCTTGTTAAGTCTCGCATTGATGTCAATTAATGATTTACATGAAAGTCTGAGTTGTATTTATTTCAACTCTGAATCATGTCCATTATGTTATTACTGTCACTGTGCTAAAGCTCAGGCTGAAAATGTCCGTCCATGCTTAGCCTACTGCAGAGTATGTCCAGTTTATGTCTCATTATGGCATTAATGGCTCAAGCAGTGGAGTCTAATCCAAAATTAAGTAATTACACTCTTAGCTAACCAGCCATTTACAGCCATACTAGTCAAGAAAAAAAGTGTACAGCACCATATATGAATGTTTACACTGTAACCACTGCCAAGTGTCTCTTCTAGTGCAGCCATGAATGCTTTATGTGGTACTCCACTGTGGTGATACTTGGTAGAATATGTATTTTGTGAATCAAATCGGAGAGGGATAAAGAGGGAAAAATGAGGAAGTGGATTGAATGGTGGATGGAGAGAGCAATGAAGTAGAGGGGGATGAGGAGGGAAATGAAGTAGAGAGGTGGATGAGGTCTTCAGTAGTCCTTAAGGGGTTTACCGGGCTGGCTAAGGGGGTTTACCGGAAGCTCTCTGATAGTCCGATAGGTAGCTTCTGTTGTCTTTGATTGGATAATACTGATGCTTCCAGTGGAGGCTGGTGGAGGGAGAAATCAGAAGATGAGCTCAATGGGAATAAATGGAAAGGTACCCACCATTAATTCCATTCCAGCCCTTACAATGAGCCTGTCCTCTGATTTCAAGTGACACCAGCCTACACTGGACGACTTACTCAGCCACCCGCCACCGCCATCACACATTACCCAGCATGTCCCTCTCCCAGGGTTCTAAAGTGTTGACCATTTTGGTTGCATATGCTCCCTAATATTTTGCTGTGCGAACTGGATTTTGGGAGCACCCAGATAATCCTTTTGTAATGATAAGGCTTCGCTTTGCCTCAGCCTCCAAGTGCCATAGAGTCCTCTTTCTCCATCTGCGGCTGCTTGCTTACAGTTCCCGGGCCACACACACCAAGACCCGCCCCTCTGTCACTCAAGCAGGCAGCAGACAGTTCCTCCATGCTGTTTATTCTCTCAGCATGCTGCCAATTCATGCACTCAACACAGATTCTTACAAAACAAGAACAATTCTGCTTTCCAAGTCGCTTCTAAATATGAATCCAGAGGTTCTCTCTACTATACTATCAGTTTCTGTATCTCGCTCTCTCTGCAAAACCCAAGTTAGTTAGGAAGCTTAATGCACTAGCTATGACAAAGCAAACGTTAGCTCTAATATATACAGTTGAAGTCCGAAGTTTTTTTTAAATGTTATTTTATTTCACCTTTATTTAACCAGGTAAGACAGTTGAGAACAAGTTCTCATTTACAACTGCGACCTGGCCAAAACCTGGCCAAAAGCAAAGCAGTGCGACACAAACAACACAGAGTTACACATGGAATAAACAAGCGTACAGTGAATAACACAATAGAAAAAATGAAAGTCTATATACAGTGTGTGCAAATGGCGTGAGGAGGTAGGCAATAAATAGTCCATATTAGCAAAGTAATTACAATTTAGCAGATTAACACTGGAGTGATAAATGAGCAGGTGATGATGTGCAAGTAGAGATACTGGTGTGCAAAAGAGCAGAAAAGTCAATAAAAACCAATATGGGGATGAGGTAGGTAGATTGGGTGGGCTATTTACAGATGGATTATGTACAGCTGCAGTGATCGGTTAGCTGCTCAGATAGCTGATGTTTAAAGTTAGTGAGGGAAATTCAAGTCTCCAGCTTCAGCAATTTTTGCAATTCGTTCCAGTCACTGGCAGCAGAGAAAGGGAAAGGCGGCCAAAAGAGGTGTTAGCTTTGGGGATGACCAGTGAGATATACCTGCTGGAGCGAGTGCTACGGGTGGGTGTTGTTATCGTGACCAGTGAGCTGACATAAGGCAGAGCTTTACCTAGCATAGACTTATAGATGACCTGGAGCCAGTGGGTCTGGCAACGAATATGTAGCGAGGGCCAGCCGACTAGAGCATACAGGTCGCAGTGGTGGGTGGTATAAGGGGCTTTGGTAACAAAACAGATGGCACTGTGATAGACTGCATCCAGTTTGCTGAGTAGAGTATTGGAAGCTATTTTGTAGATGACGTCGCCGAAGTCGAGGATCGGTAGGATAGTCAGTTCTGCGAGGGTAAGTTTGGCGACGTGAGTGAAGGAGGCTTTCTTTGTGAAATGGGAAGCTGATTCTAGATTTAATTTTGGATTGGAGATGTTAAATATGAGTCTGGAAGGAGAGTTTACAGTCTAGCCAGACATCTAGGTATTTGTAGTTGTCCACATATTCTAGGTCAGAACCGTCCAGGGTAGTGATGCTAGTCGGGCAGGTGGGTGCGGGCAGCGAACGGTTGAAATGCATGCATTTGGTTTTACTAGCGTTTAAGAGCAGTTGGAGGCCACGGAAGGAGTGTTGTATGGCATTGAAGCCCGTTTGGAGGTTAGTTAACACAGTGTTCAAAGAAGGGCCAGATGTATACAGAATGGTGTCGTTTGCGTAGAGGTGGATCAGAGAATCACCCACAGAAAGAGCGACATCATTGATATATACAGAGAAGAGAGTCAGCCCGAGATTTGAACCCTGTGGTACCCCCATAGAGACTGCCTGAGGTCCGGACAACAGGCCCTCCGATTTGACACACTGAACACTGTCTGTGAAGTAGTTGGTGAACCAGGCGAGGCGGTCATTTGAGAAACCAAGGCTATTGAGTCTGCCGATAAGAATACGGTGATTGACAGAGTCGAAAGCCTTGGCCAGGTCGATGAAATCTGCTGCACAGTACTGTCTTTTATCGATGGCGGTTATGATATTGTTTAGTACCTTGAGCATGGCTGAGGTGCACCCGTGACCAGCTCGGAAACCGGATTGCACAGAGGAGAAGGTACGGTGGGATTCGAAATGGTCGGTCATCTATTAACTTAGATATAGGTCTATAACAATTTGGGTCTATAGTGTCACACCCTTTGAAGAGGGGGATGACCGCGGCAGCTTTCCAATCTTTAGGGATCTCGGGTGATACGAAAAAGGTTGAACAGACTGGTAATAGGGGTTGCAACAATGGCGGCAGAAAGTTTTAGAAAGAGAGGGTCCAGATTGTCTAGCCCAGCTGATTTGTATGGGTCCAGGTTTTGCAGCTCTTTCAGAACATCTGCTATCTGGATTTGGGTGAAGGAGAAGCTGGGGAGGCTCGGGCAAGTAGCTGAGGGAGAGGAGGGCGTAGCTGTGGTAGCCAGGAGGAAAGTTTACATACACTTAGGCTGGAGTCATTAAAACTTGTTTTTCAACTACTCCACAAATGTCTTGTTAACAAACTATAGTTTTGGCAATTCGGTTAGGACATCTACTTTTTTATTTTTTTATTTTACCTTTATTTTACTAGGCAAGTCAGTTAAGAACAAATTCTTATTTTCAATGACGGCCTAGGAACAGTGGGTTAACTGCCTGTTCAGAGGCAGAACGACAGATTTGTACCTTGTCAGCTCGGGGATTCGAACTTGCAACCTTTCGGTTACTAGTCCAACGCTCTAACCACTAGTGTATCACACAAGTCATTTTTTCAACAATTGTTTACAGACAGATTATTTCCCTTATAATTCACTGTATTACAATTCCAGTGGGTCAGATGTTTACATACACTAAGTTTAAACAGTTTTCAAAATTCCAGAAAATGATGTCATGGCTTTAGAAGCTTCTGAAGGTACCAAGTTCATCTGTACAAACAATAGTACGCAAGTATAAACACCATGGGACCACGCAGCCGTCATACCGCTCAGGAAGGGTCGGGATGGGAACAAAGATTGTACTTTTTGGAGAAATGTCCTCGGGTCTGATGAAACAAAACTAGAACTGTTTGGCCATAATGACGATTGTTATGTTTGGAGGGAAAAGGGGGAGGCTTGCAAGCCGAAGAACACCATACCAAACGTGAAGCACGGGGGTGCAGTCCTTTGCTGCAGGAGGGACTGGTGCACTTCACAAAATAGATGGCATCATGAGACAGGAAAACTATGTGGATATATTGAAGCAACATCTCAAGACATCAGTCAGGAAGTTATAGCTTGGTCGAAAATGGGTCTTTCAAATGGACAATAACCCCAAGCATACTTCCAAAGTTGTGGCAAAATGGCTTAAGGACCACAAAGTCAAGCTAATGGATTGGCCATCACAAAGCCCTGACCTCAATCCTATAGAACATTTGTAGGCAGAACTGAAATAGCGTGTGCGAGCAAGGAGGCCTACAAACCTGACTCAGTTACACCAGCTCTGTCAGGAGGAATGGGACAAAATTCACCCAACTTATTGTGGGAAGCTTGTGGAAGGCTCCCCGAAACATTTGACCCGAGTTAAACAATTTAAAGGCAATGCTACCAAATACTAATTGAGTGTATGTAAACTTCTGACCCACTGGGAATGTGATGAAAGAAATAAAAGCTGAAATAAATCACTCTTTACTATTATTCTGACATTTAACATTCTTAAAATAAAGTGGTGATCCTAACTGACCTAAGACAGGGATTTTTTTACTAGGATTAAATGTCAGGAATTGTGAAAAACTGAGTTTAAATGTATTTGGCTGAGGTCTATGTAAACTTCCTACATGTATGCTACCAGTGATATATATATATATATATAGGTATATATCAGCATGTTGTTTGTGCAACTGCGTGTTCTGAATCAGATAGCCTACTCCAAAACTTTCCAGCCCCCCTACCTGGCTTTTTTATTTGTTGTCATACCAAACACCAACCATAAAACAAGAATAATTATTGTATTTATATGACTACAACGGTTCACCCAAGTGTTTTGATCTATATCTATAAGTAAAATCCCAAAATTTGTTTGAAAATCACAATTACCAATGAAAACTGTTCATTTAGAGCCATGCCCATCCCATGAGTCACTCTGCTCTGTCAGATCAGATTGTATGTCATAACGATTTGAATATCCTTGCTTTATGGTGATAATTGTATTGCCTTTTCCAATAATTTGGTCGACTCCCCATGCTTTGACTAAAGACACTACTATAAAATGATGCAAGTTGAAGAATTTAATGTAAAAGCAATGCCTTTTACTATTTCCCATTCTCTATATGAGTGTTTTCTCTCTCCCTCATTTTGTGTATACCAGTACTGTACCTATCCTGCGTTCTGTCAATATCTTTCATTCTCTCATACCAATTATATGCATGTGGGTGTGTGTCACATTGGTTCCGTCTGTACTCTCCCGTGTGTGTGTGTGTGTGTGTGTGTGTGTGTGTGTGTGTGTGTGTGTGTGTGTGTGTGTGTGTGTGTGTGTACATGCGCGCGTGTGTGTGTGTGTGTGTTGTATATGCCTTATTTTCTGTCTCTCTGTTTCCCCTCCGGATCTCATGTATAATTAATGTGTCTCTCATGAATATGCTAATTTGGCAATGTGCAGGGAGAGGTGAGAGGGCTTCCCCTGTTCTATTCTTACCTCCATCTGATGAGAGAGAATGAGAGGGAGGAAAAGAGATGGAGGGAACTAGAGAGTGAGAGAAAGAAGAGAAGGAAGAGAGGGAAATGGTGGATGGAGTGTGGAGATGTGTTTGTGAAATTCCCTAGCATTCAACAAATGAGCATTGTGTAAGTGTGACACAGACACAGAACAGATAAGTATAAGATGGAGGTGGAGAACATGGTTGCCATTGTTATAGAATCTAGAGACTAATTGAGTCACCCATGCTGTGGGACAGAGAGAGGTGAGATTGAAACAGGTGAGTGAGAAAGACAGAGAGAAGGAGGAGGATAATTATTGTTCTGCACTTTCACACAAGATTCAAGAATAGGCAGGCATATTCATTGTTGAATACTCGTTTCTGATTGGCTAGACGGGCACGCTAGAATGGACATTAAAACCAGATAACAGGACAGTTGGTAAAGATATCAGGACACCTTGCAATTAGTCATTCAATTATCTTGACTAACCAGTGCCCCCGCACATTGACTCTGTACCGGTACCCCCTGTATATAGCCTCGCTACTGTTATTTTATTGTTGCTCCTTAATTATTTTGATTTATATTTTTTACTGCAGTTTATTTTAGTAAATACTTTAACACTTGTTTTTCTTAAAACTGCATTGTTGGTTAAGGGCTTGTAAGTAAGCATTTCACTGTAAGGTCTACTGCGCCTGTTGTATTGAGCGCAGGTGTCACGAATCCCACCGAAGATGGTGCCTCTTCCTGTTCCGGCGGCGCTCTTCCTGTTCTGGCGGCGCTCGGGCGGTCGTCGTCGCCGGCCTACTAGCTGCCATCGATTCCCTTTCCTTTTGTTTCTGTTAGTTTTGCCTAATTGGTTACACCTGTTTTGAGTTTAGTTTTGTTTGTAGGCTATTTAAGGGCACTAGGCCCGCTGGCTATTGTGCGGGCTTGTTCTCTGTTTTATGGTGTTGGTTTATTATTGTGGTCTCTATTTTTCCGGACAGTTTTAGTCCTGTTTATTTGGACGGGTTGTTTCATGCGCCCTTGTGTTTTGGCATGTCCGTTTTGCCGCTGTCATTCGAATAAAAGATCCATGTACGGAACTACCTGCTCTCTGCGCTTGACTCCTACACCCACCATTCATAGAAGTCATAACTGCAGGTGACAAAAACAATTTGATACAAAGTTACTGAAAGCTAAACCAACAACCACACAAACCTAAATTGGATGCATCTGATGACCTCACGTGGTGAGTGATGAACATGATTCTCTCTGGTCCCTACTGTTGCAGTGCAGTCGTGACTCAAATGGCGCTATGCTGTCATATCCTCCCACGTTTCTAGTTTAGTGGCGCTATGCTGTCATATCCTCCCACGTTTCTAGTTTAGTGGCGCTATGCTGTCAAATCCTCCCACGTTTCCAGTTTAGTGGCGCTATGCTGTCAAATCCTCCCACATTTCTAGTTTAGTGGCGCTATGCTGTCAAATCCTCCCACGTTTCTAGTTTAGTGGCGCTATGCTGTCATATCCTCCCACGTTTCTAGTTTAGTGGCGCTATGCTGTCAAATCCTCCCACGTTTCCAGTTTAGTGGCGCTATGCTGTCAAATCCTCCCACGTTTCTAGTTTAGTGGCGCTATGCTGTCAAATCCTCCCACGTTTCCAGTTTAGTGGCGCTATGCTGTCAAATCCTCCCACGTTTCTAGTTTAGTGGCGCTATGCTGTCAAATCCTCCCACGTTTCTAGTTTAGTGGCGCTATGCTGTCAAATCCTCCCACGTTTCTAGTTTGACCAGTTGTTTTCCCGCAACTGATGTTTTTGAATTAAATTGTCATATTGGCACGTTTGCTAGCAACAAGCTATTTAGCTAGCTTTTAGAATAGTGTTTGATATGCAATGTGATCAGAATAAACGTTGCTGTTATTCTGGCTGCAGAGTTCGTGGCTGTGTAGCTGTAGCTAGTTGGCTAGCTAGCAGCAAGCAAGGGATAAGAACGTTGCCACTGAACATGGTAAAGGAACATAAAGAACGACTGAGTCGCTTCCATAAATACCGAACTAATTGAACAAATGACTGGGCCGTGCCTCTAGCAACCAAAAGATGAGAAAGTATGAATTTGCTGATAAAAATGTAAAGTATTTCTACTGGTAAATGTCTGCCTTCCTATTGTTTTCTTTGGCAAATCAAATGATATTGGTCACATACACATATTTAGCAGATGGTATTGCGGGTGTAGCGAAATGCTTGTGTTCCTAGCTCCAACAGTGCAGTAGTATTCACAACATCACACACAAATCTAAAAGTAAAATAATGGAATTAAGAAATATATTAACTTTAGATAGCGCAATGTTGGAGTGACATTGACTAATAAAAAGCATGAGCTGGCGCACACCCAGAGAAATGTATTTAGTGTAGAGGTGCTGACTAACGGATAATACACTGAAAGCTATAAAAACAAAGAGTCGCACACTCCACATGTATAACCTCCCAGTCATTTATTGGGTAAAATACCACCAATCCATATGCATAACCTTCCTGAATTTATTGGGTAAAAAGCCACCAACGTTTCGGCATCACTTTCCTTCAGACTCTAAAATACAGCAGAATAGAATACAGTATATACATATGAGATGAGTAAAGCAGTATGTAAACATTATTGAAGTGACTAGTGTATTAAAGTGGCCAGTGATTCCAAGTCTATGAATATAGGGCAGCAGCCTCTAAGATGCAGGGTTACGTAACCGGGTGGAAGCCGGCTAGTGATGGCTATTTAACAGTCTGATGGCCTTGAGATGGAAGCTGTTTTTCGGTCTCTCAGTCCCAGCTTTGATGCACCTGTACGGACCTTGCCTTCTGGATGATAACGGCGTGAACAGGCCGTGGCTCGGGTGGTTGATGACCTTGATGATCTTTTTGGCCTTCCTGTGACATCGGATGCTCTAGGTGTCCTGGAGAGCAGGTAGTTTGGCCCCGGGGATGCGTTGGGAAGACTGCACAATCCCCTGGAGAGCCCTGCAGTTGCTGGCGGTGCAGTTGCTGTACCAGGCGGTGATACAGCCCGACAGGATGCTCTTAATTGCGCACCTGTAAAAGCTTGTGAGGGTTTTAGGGGCCAAGACAAATTTCTTCAGCCTCCTGAGGTTGAAGAGGCGCAGTTGTGCCTCTGTCTGTGTGGGTGGACCATTTAAGATCATCAGTGATGTGTACGCTGAGGAACTTGAAGCTTTACACCTTCTCCACTGCGGTCCCGTTGATGTGGATAGGGGTATGCTCCCTCTGCTCTTTCCTGAAGTCCACGATTAGCTCCTTTGTTTTGTTGACGTTGAATGAGAGGTTATTTTCCTGGTATCACTCTCCCAGGCCCTCATCTCCTCCCTGTAGGCTGTCTCTTCATTGTTAGTAATCCGTCGTCTGCATACTTGAGTTGGAGTCGTGATTGAGTTGGAGTCGTGTGTGTGGCCACGCAGTCATGGGTAAACAGGGAGTACAGGAGGGGGCTGAGCACGTACCCTTGTGGGGACCCTGTGTTGAGGATCAACAAAGTGGAGGTGTTGTTTCCTACCTTCCCCACCTGGGGGCGACTCGTCAGGAAGTCCAGGACCCAGTTGCACAGGGCGGGGTTCAGACCCAGGGCCCCGAGCCTAATGATGATCTTGGATGGTACTATGGTGTTGAATGCTGAGCTATAGCCAATGAACAGCATTCTTACATAGGTATTCCTCTTGTCCAGATGGGATAGGGCAGTTTGCAGTGCGATGGCGATTGCATCGTCTGTGGATCTATTGGGGCGGTAAGCAAATTAAAGTGGGTCTAGGGTGTCAGGTAAGGTAGAGGTGATATGATCCATAACTAGCCTCTCAAAGCACTTCATGATGACAGAAGTGAGTGCCACGGGGCGATATTTAGTTCAGTTACTTTTGCTTTCTTGGGAACTGTAACAAAGGTGGACATCTTGAAGCAAGAGGGGATAGCAGACTGTGATAAGGAGACACTGAATATGTCTGTAAACACTCCAGCCAGCTGGTCTGCGCATGCTCTGAGGATGCGCCTAGGCCGTCTTGGGTCTGCAGCCTTGCAAGTGTTAACACGCTTAAATGTCTTACTCACGTCGGCCACGGAGAAGGAGAACCCACAGTCATTGATAGCGGGCCACATCAGTGGCACTGTGTTATCATCAAAGCGGGCGAAGAAAGTGTTTAGCTTGTCCGGAAGCAAGACGTCGGTGTCCGCAACGTGGATGGTTTTTCCTTTGTAGTCCATGATTGTCTGTAAAACCTGACACATATGTCTCGTGTCTGAGCCGTTGAATTGTGACTCTACTTTGTTTCCATACTGACGTTTTGCCGGTTTGATTGCCTTACAGAGGGAATAACTACACTGTTTGTATTCGACCATATTCCCAGTCACCTTACCATGGTTAAATGCGGTGGTTCGCGCTTTCAGTTTTGCGCGAATGCTGCCATCTATCCACGGTTTCTGGTTTGGGTAGGTTTTAATAGTCACAACATCTCCTATACACTTCTTGTTGAACTCAGTCACCGTATCCATGTATTCATCAATGTTATTGTCAGAGGCAACCCGGAACATATCCCAGTCCGCGTGATCAAAACAATCTTGGAGCATGGATTACGATTGGTCAGACCAGCGTTGAATAGACCTTAGCACGGGTACTTCCTGTTTGAGTTTCTGCCTATAGGAGAGGGAGGAGCAAAATGGAGTCGTGATCAGATTGGGGGTAGGTGGCTAGCTATCTACAGGAGGTGGCTAGCTAAAGCCAACTTCATATCATTGCTTGGTGGCTTGTATTACAGAAAAACAACAAACATTATTATTTTATTTATTCATCAAGAAGGAATCAATAGGCTACATAGCATGAAAACATTTATTTACAAACATACATCCTGCAAGTCCTGCCCGTCACCGGCAGCTAAAATCAAATCAAACCCTTGTGCACGCTATGGGCATGACACCTCTGTTAGTTGTTCTAATTATTTCCCATAACAGTTGTTAACATTATTTCAGTATTAGGGGTTACCATTATTTTAGTATTAGTTGTTACCATTATTTTGGTCTTGTTACCATTACTTCAGAATGAGTTGTTACTCCTCTAAGAGATGATAGGTGCCAGGCCTTCAAGTTGACAATAAAACCTTTTGAATGTCATTTTAGACAAAAGTATGAGCAGCATGATTCAAACACAAACCTCCAAGCAGATCAAACGAGAAGGGAAAAGGCGAGAGCAAATTAATCCAACTGACGCTAACGAACTAGCTAAAGCACTTCAAAAGCAATTCATCTTCATAGTTGAGGAACATGAAAACCCATTTTTTTCACCACATCAAAACCCACCAGACAGCTGAGGGGTCTGTCTCTCCCCCTCTCCCTCCCTTTCTCTCTCTTTTCATGGAAACACATTAAATGGGCTTCATCCATCTCCCTTCTCACTACAGTTCCATCGTGGAGCATGCGTGTGTGTGTCTGGACTAACGTGAATGAGTTCATGGTTTGTGTGTTAGTGTGTGTGTGTGTGTGTGTGTGTGTGTGCGGGCGTGCATGCATGCGTGTGTGTTTGTGTAGGGGGGTAGAGGCAGGCAGTCTCCTCCTGGCACCCTCTGGGCACAGAGACTGCCAAGGGGCAGCTGATGATTCAGCATCTGTCTCTGTGGTTATGTAACACTGAAGAACAGGCTGGCTGGGGCTGGGATAAAGGGAGGAGAGAGCGAAAGAGGGAGGAGAGGAGAGAGATGAAGAGAGAGAAGAGCTGGGCATAGTTCATTACTGCATACTCACCGAGGGAGAGAAGAGAGACAGATCAATAGAGGCACGCAGACATGAAGAAATCTGTACAGATTGACACAGACAGCCAGACGCACACACACATACTGTGCCCCTGCTGGCCTCCTCCACACAGCCTGTGCTATAGCACAGGGAGCTTGTCCACTATTGTTTCTCCAGACGAAGGTTGTCAGTGGCCTGAGGCAGTGGTCACTGAGACACTCAGGCACAATGAGAGAGAGAGAGAGAGAGAGAGAGAGGTAGAGAGAGAGAGAGGTAGAGAGAGGTAGAGAGAGGTAGAGAGAGAGGTAGAGAGAGAGGTAGAGAGAGAGAGGTAGAGAGAGAGAGAGAGGGGTGTAGAGAGAGAGTTAGAGAGAGAGGTAGAGAGAGAGGTAGAGAGAGAGAGAGAGAGAGAGAGAGAGAGAGAGAGAGAGAGAGAGAGGTAGAGAGAGAGAGGTAGAGAGAGAGGTAGAGAGAGAGAGAGAGGGGTGTAGAGAGAGAGGTAGAGAGAGAGGTAGAGAGAGAGGTAGAGAGAGAGAGAGAGAGAGAGAGAGAGGTAGAGAGAGAGAGAGAGAGAGAGAGGTAGAGAGAGAGGTAGAGAGAGAGAGAGAGGTAGAGAGAGAGAGAGGTAGAGAGAGAGGTAGAGAGAGAGGTAGAGGTAGAGGTGTAGAGGTAGAGGTGTAGAGGTAGAGGTAGAGAGGTAGAGGTAGAGGTAGAGATAGAGAGGTAGAGGTAGAGGTAGAGAGGTAGAGAGGTAGAGAGGTAGAGAGGTAGAGAGGTAGAGAAGTAGAGAGGTAGAGAGGTAGAGGTGTAGAGGGAGAGGTAGAGGTAGAGAGGTAGAGGTAGAGAGGTAGAGGTAGAGAGGTAGAGGTAGAGAGGTAGAGAGGTAGAGGTAGAGGTGTAGAGGTAGAGGTAGAGGTAGAGAGGTAGAGGTAGAGAGGTACAGGTGTAGAGGTAGAGGTGTAGAGGTAGAGGTGTAGAGGTGTAGAGGTGTAGAGGTGTAGCGGTAGAGAGGTAGAGAGGTAGAGAGGTAGAGGTGTAGAGGTAGAGGTGTAGAGGTGTAGAGGTGTAGAGGTGTAGAGGTAGAGGTGTAGAGGTGTAGAGGTAGAGGTGTAGAGGTGTAGAGGTGTAGAGGTGTAGAGGTGTAGAGGTTTAGATGTGGAGAGGTAGAGAGGTAGAGAGGTAGAGGTGTAGAAGTGTAGAGGTGTAGAGGTGTAGAGGTAGAGAGGTAGAGAGGTAGAGAGGTAGAGGTGTAGAGAGGTAGAAGTGTAGAGGTGTAGAGGTGTAGAGAGGTAGAGAGGTAGAGGTGTAGAGAGGTAGAAGTGTAGAGGTGTAGAGAGGTAGAAGTGTAGAGGTGTAGAGAGGTAGAAGTGTAGAGGTGTAGAGAGGTAGAGAGGTAGAAGTGTAGAGGTGTAGAGAGGTAGAGAGGTAGAGAGGTAGGGGTGTAGAGAGGTAGAGAGACCAGGAAGATGGCAGGGTGACCTTCAGCAGTGGGCAGCTGAAGGGAGTATCAACCTCGAGGAGACATGTAAGTCTTGGCAAAGTCACTCTCAGACAGCATGAGCACACACACAAACACGGACACTCCGTTGTGGACACTCGCGAACACACACACACACACATGCCCTCTACACTACACATTTCAAATCAAACCACATCAGAACTGAGGGCTGTAAAGTATGTGGCAAGCAGGAGTGACATCACACCCTGTGTGATGTGTCTAAGGTCTAAGGTCACCTCCATATATCTATTGTATCTATACAGCAGCTACAGTATAAGCAAGATAGGGTCTCAGCTACAATTCACACAACTCTTAATTTAGTGGTTAGGGCAACGAGGGGGGAGGAGGGCTTTAATGGGGGAGTGTGAAGAGGAGAGGAGAAGGCGAGAGAGAAATGTGCCTCTTCGTCTTGCTGATCCCCATGCTAAGAGGGATTTGCATACGTGTTTTTATCAAAGCAAATGAGATTATAGCCAAATGAAATCCCACTTCCTGCACTCCCTTCCTGCTCCATCCACCCACCTGTTCCTCGCCGTTAAATGAAAGACTCTAATAGATAATAAGCACGCAGAAAAAGATGACATTGACGTGTGTGACGAAGATGTGTCAAATTATGTTTTTATAGTCTAAGTGAGAACAATGTCGTTGTAACATCTCAAGGAAGTGCTGAATGGGATTGAGGTTTGAGACAAATTGAAAAGTGAAAAGGCATTTACTTGATTTACTTTAGATTGACAGCCAACATATTTTGCAAACATGTACAAATATGGGGATGCGCCATTATTTATAGACAGACAGACGGACGGCCGGACAGACTCCACTGCACACCTTATATAGCTTTACATATTGATATCAACCTAATAGCTTGCGCTCCCCATGACTACTCACTCTTAGGCCTACAGGCATATCATACCAGTCCCACACATAGTCCCCTTCCTCACCTGTATATTCTCAACCCTTCACACCCCCACACATGCACAACCCCACATCCTCCAACAAATACACACCATGACATCCACACACACACACACACACACACACACACACACACACACAGAGAGAGAGACACAAAGTCGCCTGTAGGCTTATTTGAGATGCAGACTCCTGTGTCACAGTAAATGATATTAAAAGTCATCTCATGAATAAATCAACAGACGGGGTCCTGATGTCTCCTTCATGACACATCCACACATAGCAGCAAGGGAATCAACAGAGAGACAGGGACACAGAAAGAGAGAAAAAGAGACAAAGAGGGGGGGGAGAAAGAGACAGAAAAGGGGAGGAGAGAGAGAAAGACAGAGAGAGAGGTGAGAGAAAGAGAGCGAGAGGAGGGAGATGGGAGAGAGGAGAAAGAGAGAGAGAGAGAGAGAGAGAGGTGAGAGAAAGAGAGCGAGAGGGGGGAGATGGGAGAGAGGAGAAAGAGAGAGAGAGAGAGAGAGGTGAGAGAGAGAGGGGAGATGGGAGAGAGGAGAAAGACAGAGAGAGACAGAGAGAAAGACAGAGAGAGACAGAGAGAGAGAGTAAGAGTTGAGAGAGAGAGATGGGAGATGGGAGAGAGGAGAAAGACAGAGAGAGACAGAGAGAAAGACAGAGAGAGACAGAGAGAGACAGAGAGAGAGAGAGAGAGAGAGAGAGAGAGGTGAGAGAGAGAGGGGAGATGGGAGAGAGGAGAAAGACAGAGAGAGACAGAGAGAAAGACAGAGATAGACAGAGAGAGACAGAGAGAGAGAGGTGAGAGAGAGAGAGAGAGAGAGAGAGAGAGAGAGAGAGGGGGGTGAGAGAGAGAGAGAGAGAGAGAGACAGAGAGAGAGAGAGAGAGACAGAGAGAGAGAGGTGAGAGAGAGAGAGGGGTGAGAGAGAGAGAGAGAGAGAGAGAGAGAGAGAGAGAGAGAGAGAGAGAAGAGAAAGAGAAAGAGAAAGAGAAAGAGAGGGGAGGGCTTTAGACCTTCAGCATGGATGTTTGTTGCACACACGTGGACTTGCGCGGACTGACACCAAAAATCGGCCCTGGCATTTCTAACACACAGGCCCATTTTTTTCCTTCAGGCCACCACACAGGCCCATTTTTTTCCCCTAGAGGCCACCACACAGGCCCAATTTTTTCCCTAGAGGCCACCACACAGGCCCATTTAAAAAAAATTGAGGCCCACATTATTAGCCAGTTAATTAAAATCTACCTAGAAGTGGAAGGTCTATATTAAAGAGATACTTATGGAGTTTGGCAATGAGGCCCTAATTTTCTTCCCCAGAGTCAGATGAATTTGTGGATACCATTTTATGTCTCTGTGTCCTTCATAAATCACCTCATTGCCTAAATCGACAACTGGTGGATTGTGGCATTTGCCCAAAATACCAGATCGCCAGTCCGCCCCTGCATGTGCACACACACACAAACACACACACAAACAGGCTACAATGCACCTCGCCTCAATTATTTTATAAAGGGCTTCATTGCCAAAATCTAGAAGTATCCCTTTAATATAGACCCTCCACTTCCAGGAAGATTTTAACCCTCTTATTCAAACTTTCTCCAAGTTTCACCATAATTGTAAAGCCCTAGTTATTTTGTTGCATTGTTGCGTAATAATCCTCAATTATTTCTGAGGATTTTTTTTTTTTTCATGTGATAAGTGATTAATTTACGTCTGTCCCTCACTTTAAGGTCAACCCTGTTATATGAACTGAACTCTAGTTTTAAAATGGTGAAACTGCTCTTTTTTTGAATATATTTTTCAAAAGAAACATTAAACATCTAATAGTCAATTCATAGAGTTAAACCAGGTGAGCTGGTTCTACTCTTTTGGGCCCTTTTCTGGTGTTTTGTGGTGGAAAACTGAGAAGGTCGAGCATAACATGTCAACCCTGTTACCCATAGATAGACAACCCTGTTACCCATAGATAGACAACCCTGTTACCCATAGATAGACAACCCTGTTACCCATAGATAGACAACCTTGTTACCCATAGATAGACAACCCTGTTACCCATAGATATACAACCCTGTTACCCATAGATAGACAACCCTGTTACCCATAGATAGACAACCCTGTTACCCATAGATAGACAACCCTGTTACCCATAGATAGACAACCCTGTTACCCATAGATAGACAACCCTGTTACCCATAGATAGACAACCCTGTTACCCATAGATAGACAACCCTGTTACCCATAATTGCCACTCCCTGTTGCACACAAGATTCCATTCCCTCTGTCACAAAGGGATTGATGTCTGATTTAAGATGAAATTGTCAACCCTGTCACCGTCAACCCTGTTACTTTCTTAATATGCACTATAGTCTTTTATTTTTATATATTTTTTCTCTTGAGATGGGAAGTTGAACATGTGCACTTTATGACAATGTTAAAATTAGGTGAAATCTGAAGTTTTTTTTGACCAAGTTAGACTTCTCAAAAGGCACGGAATTGGTGGAACGACCCAAAGCATTCCTTGTGTATTATGGTAATGGAATTCCTTGTTCATGGTCTGTTGCATTCCTTGAGTATTGCACTACTGTTCCTATTGAGCTTAAGAGCTATGGCCAATTGACGGTCATCAAGGTAATTCTGGTTGTCTCTTGCATGTGTGTTACTGTATGTTGTTGCAGTATCTCAGTGACTCAGAATTTTCCATTGGACAGACAGAGGGCTGTTTGGCAAAATAGAGAGAGAGAAAGAGAGAAAGAAAGATATAGGGAGAGACTGTGTGTGTTTCTGTGTGTGTGTGTGTGTGCATGCTTGTGCGTGTGTGAGAGAGAGAGTTGGCTGATGGGCAAAGGCATGCTCAGCCTGCAGGTTAAAACTGCCCGCGAGCCAGGCATCAAACTTTCACATCCCCTGCCTTCACTTATTCACTGGGCTATGCTGTCAGGAGTTAGCACCACACAGTGGCAGACACGACAACCAGGAGGGAGGGAGGGTGAGAGGGGGGAGTGTGTGTGCGACAGGGAGAGAAAAAGACAGAGAGAGGGAGGAGAAGGAGGTGAGGGGGGGGAGCAATAACAGATAGCGGCTACTCAGACTGTACATTCATAGTATGATCAGGTCAGTGGCGGTCGGTGCCGTTATAGATTAGGGAGGACGATATTTTTTTAATGAGCATGGCGTTAATGGGCATGGCTCTATTACAGCATATTGGATGACTGTCATTCATTTTCCATTCACTCAGCTCAGCTGTAGCATCATTTGTAAATGGGGAGGTGCCGGAACAAAAAGTGAGTGCGAGAGGAGGGTGACCTGGGGAGCTCTGAGGTACCGGGAGGCATGAGGAAAAAATGTCACTGTTAAAATAAAGCATTGTATATCACTGCATTTGCCTGGTGGCATAGAGCAGTAGAGGAGAGGCACTTACAGAAGTTGCACACATGGAGAACATTTTTAGTAGCCTAGTGTCTGGGGAAAATGTGGCCTTTTATAAACGCATTTCATACAATTCTACGTCGGGAGAATTAACAAAAAAGCAACTTGAATGAACTTTGATCTCTTTTATTCAAATGTATGTGTACAATCAATATACTAGCTACATTAACTAAGTAAGTGAAAGGTAAACAAACAAAAAGGACCATTATTTTTTTTTAAATCACAATTGTTATTTTTTATTTTTTTTATTTAAAAAATATCGTGGTATCCAATTTCGTGATATCCAATTGTTTTAGTAGCTACTATCTTATCGATACAACTCCCGTACGGGCTCGGGAGAGACGAAGGTTGAAAGTCATGTGTCCTCCGATACACAACCCAACCAAGCCGCACTGCTTCCTAACATAGCGCCATCCAACCCGGAAGCCAGCTGCACCAATGTGCCGGAAGAAACACCGTGCACCTAGCAACCTTGGTTACCGCGCACTACGCCCGACCCGCCACAGGAGTCGCTGGTGTGCGATGAGACAAGGATTTCCCTACTGGCCAAACCCTCCCTAACCCGGACGGAGCTAGGCCAATTGTGCGTCGCCCCGCGGGCCTCCCGGTCACGGCCGGTTACGACAGAGCCTGGGCGCGAACCCAGAGTCTTTGGTGGCACAGCTGGCGCTGCAGTACACCCGGGAGGCCCACAATTGTTATTTTTATGAAATTCACTGAGTAGGATGGTCCTCCCCTTCCTCGGAGGAGGAGCCTACGCTGATGTAGCTTTACACAGGCATACAAAAATAGTATTTTCCATGACTAGTAAGGGGGAGAGGCAGTGAGAGTGCAAGAGAGCGAGAGATAAGGACATAGAGTGTAACACCAGCCACTTAGACTTGTAGGTTCACACTACATGCACATATACACAAATGCATGGGCGCACAAATAACTCCCTTTCTCCTCTGACTCCCTTATCTTTCTCGCTTTCTCTGTATAGCCTCACTAGTCATCTCAAGAAAAGTAAGAAAGAGTTGAGTGGAGAAGTACACTCCTGGATTTTGTCCATGTGACATTTGCGAGACAGTGTATTGCGGAGACAGTTGATACAGATACAACGATTCAAAAGTCTCTACAGACAAATACAATGGGCTAACAGTAATAGGCTCTAGCTTTTTTTTGGTCACTCTTTTATAAACTATTCATTTATCCTCTTGAAAAGGACGAAGGATCAATGGATGACCTTTCAAAGTGCAGGAAATAAAAACACCAACACAGTATGGGGCCTCAATTTGAGCCGTACAAAACTTTCGTACACACACAAGTACACTCTCACACACACTTGTGATTTCCCACTTGAGTGCGAGCCAATGGAGAAAACAAGGAAGCAAGTGACAACCAAGCCAAATGGCTGATGGTAGAGAGAGAGAGAGAGAGAGAGAGAGAGAGAGAGAGAGAGAGAGAGAGAGATAGATATATATATATATATATATATATATATATATATATATATTCCCCAGAGACATAGTGATGGTAATATGCCTCTGAAGACACATGCCCCTAGCTATGCCACGAGGCTGCTTTGCTAGCACTGACTGGATTAGGTTCTGGGACACCGCCGATAGCATCGACGAGCTAACCACCTTTTATGCACGCTTCGACAAAAACAACACCGAGCCGTGCACGAGGACCCTCGTTGACCCAGGGGACTGGGGGGGGATCTCGCTCTCCGAGGCCCGCGCGAGGAAGGTTTATGATCAGGTCAACACTCGTAAGGCCGCGGAGCCTGGCAGTACTCCAGGGCGCATTCTCAGAGCATGCACAGAATAGCTGGCTGGCATATTCACAGTCATTTTCAACCTTTCAGTATGTAATCCCCACATTTCTCAAGTTGACCACCATCATTCCTGTTTCCAAGAACTCCAAGGCTACCTGCCACAATGACTACAGCCTTGTAGCACTCACATCTCTAACCATGAAGTCTGCTTATGGCACACATCAACTCCTAGACCCACTCCAAGTTGCATACCACCCCGACAGATCCATAGATGACGCAATCTCAATTCCAACAACCTCTCCCTCAACGCCAGAAAGACCAAGGAGCAGATTGTGGACTACAGGAAATGGGGGTGAACGAGCCCCCATCCACATCAACGGGGCTGCAGTGAAGCGGGTCGAGAGCTTCATGTTCCTCGTGTCCAAATCACTAAAGACTTAAAACGGTCCACACATATGCAAACAGTTGTGAAGGCGGCGCGACAGAACCGATTTGGCATGGGCACTCAAATACTCAAAAGGTTCTACAGCTGCACCATTGAGAGCATTTTGACTTGCTGCATCACTGCTTGGTATGGCAACTGCACCACCCCTGATCACATGACATGTGATTTTCTGGATTTTTTTTTCTCATTTTGTCTGTCATAGTCGAAGTGTGCCTATGATGAAACTTACAGGCCTCTCTCATCTTTTTAAGTGGGAGAACTTGCACAATTGGTGTCTGACTAAATACTTTTAATACCCCCCTCTGATACCCATAACCCCCAACTGGAGGATACATGTGTATGCCAACGCTGCGTCTGCCATCTGATCGAGTCAATGAAGCAGGCAGAGTAAGGGAGGGAGCAAGAGAGGGATGTAATAGTGTAAGAGCGAGAGATGGAGAGAGAGAAGAGGGCCACCACAGAATTCATCTATAATTCATGGCACCTCAATTAGTGTCAGTGTTCGCAAGGGGCTGAGGGAAAGGCTGGCTGGCTTGGACTGGCTGTCTCCTCCTGGGCTGGGCTCTCCCCACACAACCCCACTTGGTCCTCACAGGCTCACACTGGTTCCCCCCTGGTCCCACAACACAAGAACCACGGACACCAGCCTGGATGGATGGACCACCCTGGGCCCTGCCTCCAAAAGCCACCCACAACCTTAACCCTTTTACCAGATCAGTTTGTGCTGTGTAGCCGACTCCAATGGCAGTTGTCATGCTTGGCATGACAATGAACCAGGAGGAACCAGGAGATGGTGAGACAGCATAAACATATCTGGGATCAGGCTTCCTCGTGGTAGATGTTATCATTAACCACGTATCTAGGGTAATATTACCTCTAGCCTTAACCAATACTGTATGTGGTCGGTGGATGAACAAATATCTTACCCTGTATCAGTCAGTGGTTAGGGGCCATTGTTAGGGGCCGTCTTCTACTTACTCCATACTTTCCACCCCTGCCTTGACTACAGATCTAGGAATCAGATTTCCTCTCATCTTAACCATTAGGTGGTCTGTGGATGTAGACATATCTGACCCTGTATCAGTAGTTATGGTGCTGGTACACTACTGTACATCTCCAGGAGGTGCGCTGTCTCCAGTCTCAGCTGGACAGATGGTGGTTAGGCACCTAAGGAGAGAGCCTCCCAGCTGGGAAACACAGCTACTCAGGTATGGGCCTGCCTCTCCCTGGAGGCTCGTTTGGGAAGGAGAAGAGAGAGAGAGAGAGTGTGTGTGTGTGTGTGTGTGTGTGTGTGTGTGTGTGTGTGTGTGTGTGTGTGTGTGTGTGTGTGTGTGTGTGTGTGTGTGTGTGTGTGTGTGTGTGTGTGTGTGTGAGAGAGAATGGAGAAGAGATGAGATGAGCTGTGGGCTACAGCACTAATGAGTGAGAAATTGATTAAGAGTGGAACAGTGGTGAGAGAGACAGTCGCTCAATCATTACCGGTAGTCCCAACAAGGAGATACATTGTATTCACACCCCTTGACTTTTTCCACATTTTGTCGTGTTCCAACCTGAATTTATATACACAACCGATCAAAAGTTTGGACACACCTACCCATTCAAAGGTTTTTCTTTATTTTACTATTTTCTACATTGTAGAATAATAGTGAAGACATCAAAACTATGAAATAACACATATGGGATCATGTAGTAACCAAACAAGTGTTAAACAAATCTAAATATGTTTTATATTTGAGATTCTTCAAATAGCCACCCTTTGCCTTTGTGACAGCTTTGCACACTCTTGGCATTTTCTCAACCAGCTTCACCTGGAATGCTTTTCCAACAGTCTTGAAGGAGTTCCCACATGCTGAGCACTTGTTGGCTGCTTTCCCTTCACTCTGCGGTCCGACTCATCCCAAACCATCTCAATTTGGTCGGGGGATTGTGGAGACCTGGTCATCTGATGCAGCACTTCATCACTCTCCATCTTGGTGAAATAGCCCTTACACAGCCTGGAGGTGTGTTGGGTCATAAAATATATTTTGATTTGTTTAACACTTTTTTGGTTACTACATGATTCAAAATCTGTTAATTCATAGTTTTAAAGCCTTCACTATTATTCTACATTTTTTTAAAATGATTTTGGGGATACCTAAAGGGGTACAATGATCAACAACCAATTTGACAGAGCTTGAAGAATTTTGAAAATAATAATGGGCAAATGTTGCACAATCCAGGTGTGGAAAGGTTTTAGAGACCAAAGGGAAAGGGGGGATACCTAGTCAGTTGTACATCTGAATGCATTCAACTGAAATGTGTCTTCCACATTTAACCCAACCCCTCTGAATAAGAGAGGTGCGGGGGGGCCGCCATAATTGACATCCACGTCTTCGGTGCCCGGGGAACAGTGGGTTAACTGCCTTACTCAGGGGAAGAACAACAGATTTTTAGCTTGTCAGCTCGGGGATTCGATCCAGCAACCTTTCAGTTACTGGCTCAACGCTCTAACCACTTGAAGTGCTTCTACAAAGTATTAACTCAGGAGTGTGAATAGTTATGTAAATGTTAACTTATGTAAATGATTACATTTTCAATACATTGGCAAAACGTTTTAAAAACATATTTTCACTTTTATAGGGTATTGTATGTAGATGGGTGAGAATTTATTTTTGATTTAATCCATGTTGAATTCAGGCTGTAACACCACAAAATGTTGAATAAGTCAAGGTGTATGATTACTTGTCACTGAGAATGGATGGGATAGGGAGAGCTGCGACAGGCTAACCAATAACCATTCAGTACAGTATGTGGCGTTAGAGGTCAGGCCCAGAGGGATCCCATGATTGGTTCTCCAGAGAGCGGGTCACGCTACAACATCTGGCAGTGAGTCCATCTCCCCTCCCATCAGACACTCATCTCGTCTACCCTCAGACACTCATCTCCTCTACGCACGCACGCACGCACGCACGCACTCACGCACGCACTCACTCACGCACTCTCACACACACACACGGCGAGACGACCTTGAGAGTGGCTGCCGGATTTGATCTTTTCTCTCACTGAGCAATTATCACTAAAGGGAGAGAGCGAGAGTGCTCTGGGGAGGTTCTTGGCGAGGGAGAGAGAGGTAGAGAGAGTGAGAGTCCTAAGTCAGAGAGAGAGATAGCGTGGGCAGGGTGGTTGGCTCTAAACCTACGGGGTCAAGGCCTCACACAGACAGTACTACTCCTTACGCACTGGAATAGCTTTAGCAGAGCGCTCGGGAGCTGGCCTGGGGCTAGGATTACTAACTCACGGCTGGGGCTTGGGGAGAGAGAGAGAGGGGTCAGAGGGGTAAGTGCGAGGGAGGGACTGTGTGCGGGCGGGTACTGATATAAGCAAAGTGTAAATGGCGTTGGCTGGGAAAGGAGAGGGAGAAGGGAATCTGATCTGAGGACAGGGGTGATACATGCACACATTTAGAAAAAGGGTTCTCAAATGGTACTTTGTGGAGATTTAGGGTTCTACATGGGACCTTTTTCATCTGGTGAGCCCTTTCTGGTTCTATGTCACACCTTTTTTTTTACAAGGGCTCTATTTTAACAAAACTAACGCAATGGTCATTCTTAGCGCTAGTGGTACCATTGTAGGTTCAGGTGTGTGTCAGAAATATTTGCGCTGTTTTCACATTTATTTGATGAAATAAGTTGTGGGTGTCGAGGCTTGGCCCATAACTGGCCAATCAGAATGTGCTCCATGACTAAATATGTTGTTTCTTCAAGTTGTGTATTTATGGTCTTTTATGTATTGCATTATCATCAACTCCAATTCGAATGTTGGTCCGTCATAGCCTAGTCCCTTAAATAGCCCGCCCAATATTTGCCAAATATGTTGAACATGTTTGCAGTCTACATCGTTCTAAATGCGTTGCTTTAATATGGAAAATGCCCATGCGCCAGTTTTTACATGACAAAATTGCAAACTAACATGCGTTTGACTCCTTAGAGCCAGATGAAATTAGAGCCCTAAGAGTGCAGAGATTGAACGCCTAAAAGCCTGGCTGTGAGAGGTATACGAACAGATCCAAGAACGGTCTGATAATTGACCAAGATTAAATGACCTGGCTATGAAAGGTATAAAAACAGATCTGAGTACAGTTTGATACAGGAACAGATTAAAAGTGATATAGCAAGAGATCTAAGAACAGTTGATACAGGCACGTATTAAATACCCTGGCAGTGAGAGACACGATGAACAGATCTGAGGCCAGTGTCAGAAGGAGGTGGAGAGAAGAAGAGACGGGCTGTGGGCTGCAGCACTAACGAGTTCAAAATTCATTAAGAGGGAAACATTGGTGTGTGAGAGAGAGAGAGAGAGAGAGAGGGAGAGAGAGCGAGAGAGAGAGAGAGAGAGAGAATGAACTGTTCGCCTGTGGGAGAGAGCCTCCTGAAGGATCAAAACTATTATTGCCATTATCATTGTCTCATTTTATCTCTCTCTCTTTCTCTCTCTCTCTCTCTCTCTCTCTTTCTTTCTTGCATGTACGCACACACGCATGCACACACACTCTCTCCTGGCGGTAAGACGGAAGACAGGCCGCTAGCCCAGTGGAGCTGTAGGAGATTCTAATGAGATGTCTATCGCCTCAGTCCAGACTCTCTCTCCTCTCAGCGAAGAAGAACCGACGCCACAGACGCCTGCGAGGGGGAATTGCAAGAGCCTGCGTGAGACGAGATATAGCAGTGTGTGTGTGTGCGTGCGTCGGTGAGTTTGAGTGTGTCCGATGCGGCCTCACTGCCTCTCAATATTGTGATGGATGGCCTCACCAACACAACTCCCTCCTCTACCCACCACTGATACACACACACACACACACACACACACACACTGCTCCCCACCCCACACACACATCACTGTAACTGCCCTCCAAATTCCACCACCCTTTCTCCCTCTCCCTCCACCCCCACCCAAGACCCTGTACCCTCCCCCTGCCAGGCTGGCCCTCAGTCGGGCACTACCACCAAAGAAACCTCACCCGTGGCAAAGTCATGACGACAAGCTATAGCTGCATCGGTTCCCATGCTCACCCCTCTCTGCTCTGACCTGATTCCGTATGAACACTGCTTCATGTCAACACTCATTCATACAGAGAACCAAGGCCACACGAAGCACCGTTGTCTTCCGCAGTTATCGTCCAAGCCCTGGTCAAACGTAGCACACCATTTGGGACACATAACATGAATATTTCATCTTTCATTTGAGTTCAACAATGGCACACTTCTATTTTGTTATTTATAACAATCAGTTGCTTGCTGTTACAGTGGTCCATGACTCCACATTGTCTGTGGAAGCAGACTCGGTATCGTTTGTCGACTGGTTGTTGACGGCTCGTCCCCAGCTGGTCCTTGATAAGCTGCAGCTTCTCTCTCCAGAGGGAGGGATGTTGACTTCTCTCTCTCTCTCTTTCTCTCTCCTGGGTTTTAATCAGTCACTTTCTTGCAAAGCGACTTCTCTGGTAGTCTGGACTCTGCTGTGTACACAAACTATGGTGATTAAGGTAGCGGGAGAAAGAGATGCTGAGAGAGAGAGATGCTGAGAGAGATGCTGAGAGAGAGAGAGAGAGAGAGAGAGAGAGAGAGAGAACGCTTGTTAGCAGCCAGGTTGAAGTGCTGCTCCAGTTACTCAGAGTGAGAGTCTCTGCTTTTTTTTTCACTTTCACTCTGTCTCTCACTCTTTCGTGTCTAGCTCTCTGAGGTCCTTTGGTACCAGGTGATGCTTACTGAGGGTCAGGGTGGACTGAACACTGGATAACGCAACACACACACACACACAGAGAGGGCTCTCCACTGCAGGCCTATTAACTACACTACTGCTGCCCTCGATTCAGAGCCTCTCTGTCTAACACACACAGCCTCTCTCTTTTCCTCTCACTTCCTCAATTCAGTTCATTCAATTCAATTATCTCTCTGTTAGTCTCTCTCTCTCTCTCTCTCTCTCTCACACACACACACACACACACACACACACTCACACCAATGATACATGAACTACCAACCACCGCCACAGCCTGCAGTTGACCCCTCTCTCTGAGCTCCGCAGTCCCCAAGCCCAAATCCAATCCTCCCCTACAGCGTCACATGACCCAGTATTTAAGCACCAGAACCGTCTCTGATCCAGAACCCATGTGCCTGCTCTTGCCCACGGGAGGCTAGTTGAAGCGTCGCTATCTCCTAGCGATCAACCCTAACATTCCAAAGCCGCAGCCATAAGCAACACTCGCTAATTACTGTCTCAGTGTCAGCCCGTAATTCTAGACGCCAATCGGCCCTGTTCCCCAGAAGCTAATGCTACGCCAGTGCTGCGCTAGCTGATTCAGGCTACCGCGCTTAACGCTTAGCCCCCATGTGGGATTAGGCCATGTGTGATAGAGAAGGGGGGGTGGGTGAGGGGATGCAGATTTGAGAAGGGGGCTCAGGGGTATTCACTTGACATTAATTGTGTCATCACCTCTGTAGCCCCCACTCCCTCGCTCCCCCAGCCCCCACCTCCTCTGGATGTCTGACTTGGGATCTGCAGTAGTATTAGTAGGCTACAGGGAATTGCTGACTTCATCTATATTAACCCTTTAAACCGGGTGAACTAAGAACAGCAGGACAGCATGGACCTAAGTCGATAGGGCAATTTACGGCAGACGAGGACCGTGATTCCATCTGAGCAGCTGCATAATGTATCCCAATGACAGTTATATTAGGATCTACAATGAGAGTGAAATAAAGCTATACTCTATTCTAAGTAGAAACACGTGGGATCAGCATTAAATCAAATGTATCTGTCTTCTGTATTATATTCTAGTATTATATGAACCTATAGGTCCTGTTAAGCAGTGCCCTATACCATCACCGGGCTCAGTGAAGCAGACCTACGTTGAGCTGTTTGAGTGGGAGAATAATGGCACCGGAATGTATAGCCTCTCTCTCTCTCTCTCCGATAGTGTGGCAACAGAAGACTGGTCCATCCCTGAGGCACAGCACCTGGGCTGGGCCGTCTGCTTTCTCTTCTCTCCTCCTCCTTTCCTGTCTTTCTTTCGGTCTCTCCTCTCTGGCTTTACCCTCCGTATGGTCCACCACCTCCCTCTTTTTCTCGCTCTCCCTCCCTCCCGAGAGCCTCTGCCGAGTGGAGTCAATTAAAAGCGCACATTTCAGTGAGAGGAGAATGTGTGTGCGTGTGTGTGGAGGAGGCTCCCATGGGGCCTGGCAGTATTGCGCTGCAGCGCAGCACTCTCCTCCTGTGACAACGCCTCCGATGGGACTGGGACAGCTGTGACCAACCTACAGCTTCAGCGGGGATGACAAGCCTTATTAGACACTCACCCCCTCATCACCCACCCCCGCCCCCATATCTCTCTCACACACAGGCAAACACGTTTTTGCTTTCGCACATACAGAAGGAGACACACTAGCATACAAGTACACACTTTCACACCGAAGGGCACATTTGCACAAACACACACAGACAGTACACACACACACACATTTCCTTTATGCACATACACCCATCAACATATGCATACACTCTTTCAAACAAAACAAAAACCTGGTCGTTCACAAACACACACTTTGGAAGCAACGTGAGTCTGTGTGTGCTGCATGTACAAAAAGAGAACCTTGTTGGACAGATTACCCTTGGATAATATCAAATGAAAGACCAAATTCATATGCAACACAACACATGCATTCGCTCACACAGGTATACGAAAGAACAAGGACTCGAGGACACACCAGCACAAGACAATGGAAATGTCATCACACAATTGTGACAAATCCTCGCACGGAACCACACAAGCGTAGAAAGAGCATGAAACAGATACTTTCTTTTCATTTCATTTATTTAACAGTCACCAGATAAGATACATTCGCTTTAAAAAAAAGAAATAGACGACAAAATTCATATTTTCTTTTTGAGTTTAAAAACTATTATACAATATCCTCAATATATAGATTTTTGTACAAAATAAAATCCTTACGACTGTAAAGGAAGTGTGACGCGGGAAAAACAAAGACCAAAAGAAATGCAAAGGAAATTGGAGTTGGCTCACAAACTACCACACTCAGGGGTGACAAAGACCCACCTCTTTCATAAATAAATATGTGTATGATAACGTTTGACATTATATATAACTCTATTTTCCAATATCGGGGCATCACTAAACCTTTTTAGCGCAGGCTAAAACATAGCCCTACCAAGGGGTCCTTTCGCCAAGACCTTCCACACATACCTCACAGACTGAGATTGAACAAGAGACGACATCCTATAATAAGGATGTTGATCTCGAAGGATAGGGCCTGCTAGTCTGTGCCATACTTGACCTTTGGCTGTAATGATATGCCCCTTGTACGGTGTCCATGTTAGGAAATCCCCAGTACGGTGTACATTTTAGGACATTCCTGTTAGAAGTATTCTGTACAGTCCACAGCAGAGTGTGTCTACTGAGGGAGACAGGAGAGCTGGTTCATGTTTTTTCGACATCAAACGAACAAAAACTAACTGAATCAGAGTGGGACAACCTGGACTTTGTCCAATAAGAAACACACATTTTCGGTTTCCGTTGCAAAGCGCTTTAAGGCGGTTCGCAATGGTGTGCGGCGTGTGGCCTAATGAACATGACCCATGGCTCTCTCCTGTCCCGAGGCTTTGTATGGTGGCTAGAGCTACAAAAGAGACCGTGGTCCAATTCATGGGGGCTAGTGTAGCCTAGCGTATAGGGTGTGGATCCGGATGCCATATACACCCTGTCCCTGAATGTCCCTTCAGAGCGACAACATTACAACGACAACAAGAGAGAACGACGAACAAAGGAAACCCGCTGAACGTGGACATGTGTGGAAGGAAGGTAAAGAAGGGACAACAACCCTGTTTGACAGAGATGAATGCCAATCTGATTGGCTGATGGTTTTCATCGGTCTTTTCTACCCCTCTCCGCCTATATGTACAGTACCTTATATCAGAGAACCAGTCTCAACTCAAACTCCCAAAAGGCCCAAAACACAGCCAAGACGACCTCATAACATGTGATAGGGAACACAAGATACAGATGATGACAACGATGCTGATGACTTACAACACAAACACACTACCCGTTTAAGACACACGCGCCCAGAAGGGACGGGGAAAGGGACATGATCATGTGATTATACATGATATTGCTGTCGACCTACTATCAACCTGCGTTTACTTATTTTTTGTGGTCCCCCCCCCCCCCATCGGTGTCCTTTCCGAACAGACAAACGCGGACAGTGTTGTCTCCCTCCGGGCCAGGATGACTAGGTGTTAATCACGGCGATCAGAACAGCACATTTACGTTAGCGACAACTGCAGGGGTGAGAGAGAGAGAGAGAGAAAGAGGGAGGGAGGGGAGGGGAGGGGAGGGTGTTGCGTTTAGATCCCCGATAGTGATGCATGGCTGCAGCATCACTTTGGAGATTAAAAGCAAGGCGCTGAATTTCAATCAAGCACAGTTTAATGGGTCGGTCTGAGGGATGATCACTTTGTCTCTGTTGGTGGTGGTGGTTGGGGGGGGGGGCAGAGACAGAGGAAGCAAAGTTAAAGAGAAAAGCTGGCACCACAAAGGAAAAAATAAACCCTGGTTGAGGCAAGGTGATACGCCATTTTCCATTTTGTCTTCTGAATATTCCAAAGATTAATTCAATTAAGATAATGCGACCAACTAATATAACATACACTTTCACTTGCACAGTAAAGTAAAGCACCAGATTATAGTTTTCAATTAGGTCAGTGAGGAGAAACAGATCATTGTAAGTCTGTCCCAAAATGTATCATTTGATTTGACCGAATACGAGCCAACAACAAAGAGCCCAAATAACCAATCAATCAGACATTTTTGATGACATTTTCCCTGCTTCCCACTGGCAGTAAACATATCAGCATAGCAACCCCCATTATAAACATTGCAGCATAGCAACCCCCATTATAAATCTATGCCACAAATGTATCTATAGATCCGGATTCTTGCACTTTCTTGGTTTGTTCAGCAAAATGATATGTCAAATACCGTACCCACATCGCAAACAGCCAAACTCTGCATGAATTTGTCTGCTTACAGTACGTGACAAGACCTGGGTCCAAATACCATTTGAGATATTTCAAATACGTTTAGCGTTTGCTGCAGTCTGCCATGGAGTGCAAGATAGGCGGGGTTTGCACGTTTGCGACAATTCTATTGGCTCCATTGCGCCAGGCAAACTTAATCAAGCCCAGATAAAGTGCCTGAAAGGATTTTGAATAGTATTTGAACCCGGATCTGTATGTGAGTGAGCTGTGGAGTCTGACCCACTTGTTTTAAAGTGCTTGGTGAGTTCAGGTCTCATGATAGTAGATGAGAAAGGGACAAGGTTGGGCAACAACACAGTTGAGATTGTCATCACAGTATACAGCTGATGTGAGAAAAACCAATGTGACATGAGCTACAGTCTCCAGAGAGAGTCCGGGTAGGGAGAGATAGGACCGGGGCATTTTATAGCACAACACAGAAAGGTATGGGGGAGTGAGCGACTGAGTGTTTGTCCCATCTCCTCTGTTTTCAGTCCAGGAATGACACAGTTAAGCACAGTGCTCCCCAACATGTTAGTGAGGAGGGGTGGAGTCTGTCTATCTGAGGGGCAGTGAGGGCTGGCCTGCAGCACTCTCTGTAGTGGAGTCTTTTCTGAGGCCTGCCCTGAAGCACTCTGGGAAATGTCTCAGCCGGGCACCCAGCTCTGGTTGTTGTGGGCTTGCTGAGGGCCTGCCAGTCCACTCATGCCCATCCCAAGGCCCACCCCCATGCCCATCCCGATGCCCAACCCCTGCGCCAGGGAGCTGTCAAAGTTAAAGTCCATTTCCTCTCCGGAGTCCATGATATCGTGGAGGAGGATGGACTCCACGTCGCAGTCCAAGCTCCCGTGGAAGATATCCAGGTCCAGATCGGCTGGTAGTCTGTCGTGGGGGTGAGGCTGGTGGTACGAGCTACCATGGTAGCTGCCTCCTGTGCAGCCTCCCACCATGCCCAGTTGGTGGTGGTACAGTCCACTGCCCATTCCCTGGTGTTGGGGGCTGGGGTAAGTGTTGTGGCAGGGGTGCGAGGGGTGGGGGCGGTGGCCAGGTGGCAGGAGTCCTGGGGCATCCCCAGCATGCCGGCCGGGTTGGGTGGCAGGGTGGTGGAAGCGGGGAGGTGGGCGTGGGACGGGGGGCTGTAAAGATAGGGGACTTTGTGGCTGTAGGGCTGGAGGTGGCCACTGCTGATGCGTGGGGCCAGGGCTGGGGCTCGAGTTGGTGTGTGCGTTGTGTGGTTGCTGTGGTTCTGACTGAGGTTGTGGCCAAGATGAGGAGAGCTGTGGTTGTGGTTGTTGTGGTTGGTCACAGGGTTGAGGTTATGACTCTGAGTTCCGTTGTGGCTGTGAGCTGCATGTCCGTTGTGTCCGGGGTGGTGGCTGTGACGGGTGGAGCTCACTCCGTTCGTGGAGGGCCCCATCATTGGTTGGGCATCTCTCTCCTGGACCAGTATTATGTCCTTGGCACAGTACTGCTGTGGCCCTCCAGGGCCCCCTGTCAGCAGGCTCTGCAGGGCGTTGGTCCCTGAGTAGGCCGGCAAGGTGCCGCAGAAGCTAGCCGGCTTATTCTCCTGGATGGTCTGCATGGGCGAGTGGTGGCGCAGCATGCCCATCCCAGCCTGGCTGTAGACCGCGCCGCAGTACGACCCCTGACCTTTAACCCCAGGGTTGTAATGATAGACCGGGGGGAGTTTGTGGCCCGCTGCCAGGTGAGGATGATGATGGTGGTAGCCTTCCTCCAAGAGCCTCTCCTCCAGGCTGATCGCCCCGGTGAGATTAGCCAGCTGGGGAAGCTGCTCCACGGGTGGACAGTGGCCTCCCACGGCCCCCATGGCAGGGGAGCGGGCACTGGAGGAAGGGGAGGGGTAGAGGTGTGGCGAGGCCGAGCAGGACAGCCCGCTTTCCTCTGACTCCTCCAGCTCGCCCTCGGCCAGGATGGGCGACACACGGCCGCTCAGGGTCGACGTAGACGAACTAGCCCGGGAGTGGAGCTCCGTCCAGGCGTCAAACTCTCCTTCCACACCCCCAGCTCCCCCTATGTTGCCTGGGAGAACTTTCCCCGGTGGGCTACCCTGCTCAGGGGAAGCCTGGAGCCCCACTTGAGCTCCAGAACCAATCCCCGGCCTGCCCACCCTCTTGCGGCTGACCCGGCCCTTGCTCTTCAGGTACTTGGTGCTGTTGTCCATGGAGACGGTTCGCCGGCGAGGGGCCTTTCCCATCTTGCCCCCCTCAGGGTTGAGCATCCACCAGGAGGACTTGCCCGTGCCTTCGTTCTGCACCCGGATGAAGCGCGTGTGGAGGGACAGGTTGTGTCGAATGGAGTTCTGCAGACATAGATAGATAGATAGATAGATAGATAGATAGATAGATAGATAGATAGATAGATAGATAGATAGATAGATAGATAGATAGATAGATAGATAGAGGGGGGCGAGAGAGAGAGAGATTGATTCATTTAGAGTGCACATTACATTGTTCATCATATTATGTATATTAGCATTTTCACTGTTTAACACACTGAATCCCACCACTGCCACCAAACGTCACACTTCAGCTCTGGGTGAGGACAGCGTGTGACTTTCAGGCAATGAGTACGGGTCACCTTTGTGCGTGTCCCAGAACTCCTCATCTGTAGACATCAGCTGAATCAAGAACGCATATGACCCTTTTTCATGTGAAACAACTGTCTACTGGAGAAACTAGAGTTTCAGCGACTTTGACGACGTGCAACCTGCCAATCTGATCCCAAGCCTGCTGCTCCGTATTGATGACTGTTTAAAGGTTTATCTCACACACATTGATGCCACTGGGGAGTGTGTGGATTCCCCTTCCAAGAAGAGCTTCGCTGATCAATACGTACCAGACAGTTTGTGTTCATGCTTATAGAGCTGCTATCAACTCACCATCATGGGTCTACAAAATACTTACTGGTGCCTTGTCTGCCTACTAAACTGTAGACACCAGGGCCCAGTTTTTCTGAAGTTATCGATCCGAATTTCAACTATCGGATGTGATTGAATGCGTAGAAACAGAATGAATAGAATGGGTGTCTTTGTACAATCTATCAGGTGAGAGTGCCAATGATTGTCTGAACTGAAGACACTACGTCCACTTTATCTCTGTGAAGTGGAGGGTATCCCTCCCTCCTTCTCCTTCCCTCTGTCTCTTTCCTCTCCACTTCTTCTCCTCCGCCTGGTAGATGTACGCTAATCCCTGGTTCAATGTGCCTGGCTGGGGCTGGTGTTTGATGTGGCTGCCAGTCTGGCCCGCTCACCAGCCCCCCTCTCCCATGGCCTGAGTGTGGAGATGGATCGGATAGATTGAGCTAGGAGCTACCAGGAATAATGGATGGAGCCCACCAACCACCTCCTACCCACACAGACTCTCTCTATCACCGAATTCTCTTTCTGTCTCTCTATGACCCTCGCTCTTTCGCTCCATCACCTTCTCCCCTCCCTCGCCCTCTCTCTCCTTTTATCTCTGTCTCTCTTTTATCACCATTCTCTCTCTTTATAGCCTTCTCTACTCGAAGCTTTCTGCAACTTGTTGCTTCTCTTTCTTTTCATCCTCTTTCCTCCCTCTCTCCATGTCTCTTGTGTTTGTTAATAATATGCTGGAATCATTATTTACCTGCTGAGAGAATAGATTTTTTATTTTTTTTGTCAATGCCTTTCCCACATTTTTTTTTTGGGGGTACACTTAAATTCAATGATAAACTCTCAATAGATGACTCTGTTCATTCCCCTTCTCATTCCAAAAACAATTTGTAGGTGTATTAGACTTTTTCTTCAAGGGCAAGTGAAGGCCAAGTGAACAGTAAGAAATATTGATTGATTGACAACAGTTGTTCTGTTCTGCTTTTGCTGTAGGCGTTATTCTGAAACTTGAACGGCAAAATGAAACCAAAGCACCTAGTGTGGCTAAGCCTTACATTGGTACTATAGTACTATATTCCATTGTTTCAGATTGAGGTACATGTGGTGTAATTTAAGCGTTCATACTTTCAACGGCACCATTGTGTCGTACATCATTTGTATTCACGGCGAAGCGGCAGAGTCTGAGTATACACAAATCAAATTGTGGGGCACCAACTGAAAAGCGGCGACTGACTGAATCCAGGTGATCTGTGAATGCCTCCCTTCGGTTGCCTCGCTGTGACACCTCGAGCATTGGGTAACCATGGCAACTGTTGGTAAACGTGCAGGAGAGGGAGTATATGATATTGTGGTGGGTAGAGCAGGGAGGCGGGGGGATGGGGAGAGACGTTGGTTGTTTGATGCTGCAGCTCTCTCTCTAACTCTAAACAGCCTTTCTTTCATCTGGGCCGTGCCAGTCCGTGGGGGATGCCCGGGCGGCGGTTAGGGGCGGGCAACTACGTGCCTGCGCCGACTACTACCCTTTTCACACTATCGTGCCAACTGAAACTGTACTGTGTTTCTCTCACATATTTTCTTTTCACATTGATCTTTTCAGCACAGTTCAAGCAACTACGGTGGATACCCAGCCAGCTCAAACAGCCTGGCTCAGCAAGGTTTGGTCCGGGTACACCTGTCTCTCCCACACCAGAACATTACCTTATCAGATCATGACGAATGCTGTCCATCAAGTTAGATGACAGATTGATTGAAGGCCGAATGAAAATGAACCTCCTTCAATGGGACCGGACCAGGTTGAAGCCGCTACCGCGTATGATCTCTGATCTGTTCCAAACGTAGCATGTATGATCAAAAAAGGTCCCCCGCTATAGACTTGGGAGAGGGATTTGAACATCATCCCCAAGCCCTCTTTATCTGATGAATCCTGAATCCACCTGCTTAAGAGAGATTTAAGAGATTGCCTTCGTCCCAAATTGCTCACTATGCTCTATATAATGCACTACTTTTGGCCAGGGGCCATAGGGCTCTGGTCAAAAGTGGAGCACTATATAGGGAATATGGCACCATTTGGGACACAGGCATTGCGTGGGTAAGTCGACCATGATGGCGTAGTCAGCTAGCTGTTTGCTTCCTGTTTGCTGGCCTTTCTGTTTTGTTTTCAAACCCGGGGTTTCTCAGTAGTAGTCATCCTGTTTGGGCGTGGGTTTAGGGACTAAGAATAGCCCTGCCAGGTTACAGGTGTCCTTCCCTGTGTAGGAGTAGCCTAGCCCTGGCTTCTCGCCCAATCTTGGACTGAGTCAGGGGAAATATGGCCGGCCCATGCCCCTCTCACTCACGCCCCCAAAACAGGCAGTCGTAGGCAGCCGGTGCTAATCCCGCTTCATTCCGAGTAATCCCAGACAATTCCGGGCTAATCCTGGAGTTGATTCGGGGGCACTCCCAGCTGGGCGTCTCACACAGTCCACTGCCAGGTCATCGTGTGCACCGCGCGCAGCCTGGATACGGTATGAATCAATGGGAGGAGGAAGATGAAGGGGCAGACTAAGGAGATTCCTTTGTTAAGCACCCTGTCCATGTAAGACAATGAGAGGAAACGCCATGATCTACAAGGCCATGTAATACAACCACCCTTTCAATTTCCTATCTGACAGAGCTAAGTGGAATGCCTCACTCTGAGTTTGTTTACGGCAGAATAGAATGTTAAAAACGTTATAGTCTATTAAATATTCATAAAATGTTTCTGGCTTTGAGGAATAGACAAATGAAGGGTAGCACACAAAAACATAGAATGACAACGGAGCACACACTCCAAAACCCCTTGGTCCGGCAGCTATCTCATATTGAAATCGTTGCCAATTTATACAATACATAATGGTGGAAGGCAGAAATAATGACGTGAGATAGAGAGCTAACACACAAATGTATTGCCTGATCCCACCCGACTTAAGTGAACAGGCTGTGCGGTATATCAAAGGCTGTCAAATCAAACTTCTATGAATATGTAACTATCACAGAGTGGGTATTTAAGCAACAACAAACAGTGTGCAGTAGCCTTGCACTGTTATTTGTGAAAAGGGCATCTGTCCGATTATAGAACAATTGTAGCCAGTGGAAGACTGCCTAGCACATGCAAATATGATTAATAGAATGGCAAAGCCACTCAGACCACATCAAGTTCACAGAACACTCATGGGTACATTCAATATGGCAGCCGGTTCACCCGTCACATACGTAACATTGACTTGAATGGGAATGTCCTTTCTAGTAAATCTATTTCTGTGGTGTGGCACCCCGGTGGCCCCAGTGAGACAAATCGGCTTGAGCTCAACTCTCATTAGAGCCCACGATCCTGATACCTGACGTACATCTTCTTTATTCGCACCCCACCAAGCCACTCCACCACAGCACTCTTTGCCCACAGATTAAGCTTAAAACCTATTAGCACCCTCAAATCTGACACGTTCACACTCTTTCCAACACAGGTGGCCACAGGGGATTTTTCCTTTTCCCGAGACCGGGTACTACAAGACTTCCTGTTTTGGATCGACCAAGCTCTGTTCATGTTCCGAGAATGAAAAAAAAACGGGCCCTGGTCATTGTCGATAATTCCCCTCTCTTTCAAACCCTTTAATTTGCCCCTCAGCGTTCTGGCCATTCACATTGATTCCTGCTCAGTCCTCCCTCCACACACCCACTGAGTTTGATTTTGGATCTGGAGTAGGCAGTTCAACTTGGAGAATCGATTCAACTTAATAGCCTTCAATGGTAAGGTTTGGCTTTAGACACATCAAGGTCTGACTGTCTGTAGGAAGATATTCTATTGGACTAGCTTTGTGAAGGCGATATGGCTCCCTTTCCAATGTCCTTGCCCGAGGGTACCCCCGGCATTGCGTGAGTAGGGTGACAGTGCCCAGTTGCCCAGCCTGGCACAATGCCAATGTGTCCCCTCTGCCGCCACTCCCAGGGTAGCAATCTGCCGTTGAGACTGTGGTGAGCGGGGTGGTGGGGGCAATAGACCGTCTGGGTTGGCTTGACTGGCTGGCTGGCAAGGCGGGCAGCTGGGATAGAGGGTGTAAGGGGGGTAGTGGGGTGGGAGTGTGGAGGCATAGCGTGGAGCCCAGTGTGTGAGAACCCTCCGAGCCACACAATGGGCTGTCCTCAAAATGGGGCCCCTCTACCCCCCACATACTCACAAGAGGGGATAGACGAAACAGGTCAAACTGTTTAGGGCCCATCTTGTGGAGAGAGGGTGTGCTCATTCAAACAGAACCAAGTGATGAGCCCAAAGACAAGAGGGCTCACGTGGGAACGCCAAAAGAAACCACTCACCCGGTTCAAATAACTTAAAGGGTTGGATGACTGGCATGTTCGTTCTGCAAAGACGAGAATCTGTCTGGAAGCTATTTACCGCCATTCGCCATGTACTCAATCGGTGTTTATCAATCCCATTTCATACAGAAAGAAGCCATTATGCTCCTCTGCTGTCTATGGGTATCTCTTCATGGCACGCCATTCATTAGATAAGCACAAATCAAGGGGGACCAGGAGAGGTTCTGGCTGTGTTTATTGTGATGCCTGTTTGTGCATCTACAGAGGAGGGGGAGGTGGAGGCTCAAACACAAGCAGTTTTGTTCAGGCAAAGGAATGAGTTTTGTCAGCTAAGCCTGTCTCCAGGCTATTGATGGAAATTAGCACCGGCTAAATATTCGCTTCCAGTGATTGATGTCACGGCTCGGCTTGTCCCCCTTTGAAGGGAAATAAAGAATGTAGAGGCGCATAGATTAATGGGAATAGGGGGGTTGGTGCATTCAGCATTCTCTGTCTGCAGGGGTGGGGTGGAGTGGAGGGATGGGAGGGCTTCAAGGGGACTGAAGGGCCTAATGGTACCTAAAATATGGCTCTATACGTAACAAAGCGGATACGGCACGCTATCCCAAGTGGCACCGGTACAGACAGGAACACAGATCTTATTGCCTGCAAAGGAAGCCCAAAGTCAGACGATAATTAAAATCCCTTTAGAGGAGGAGAGCCTACTTTAAGGAGAGACAGATGGGCAGATGGACGAGCCTGTTTTCTGGACTGCGACCAAATTGAAAAGATTAACAAAAAAATAGACCTCTTATTAGGAGGTGAGAAACTAACTTAGCTGCCACACGCCACAGGGGCGGCTGGTAGCCTTACGGTTAAGAGCGTTGGGCCAGTAACCGAAAGGTTGCTGGTTCGAATCCCCGAGCAGACCAGGTGAAACCTCTGGTGGTGTGCCCTTGAGCAAGGCACTTAACCCTAACTGCTCCTCCTGTAAGTCGCTCTGGAGAAGATCCTCTGCTGAACGACAAAAAAAAAAGTAATCAAGCAATGCCATCAACATCGCCATGGTCCAATATATTTCCATAGTCACGGAACTATCAAGTAGGTCTAGTTGTGTAAATAGACATAGAACCTTAGCCATTAGAGGCTGACTAAGTCAAGTTTCCCCTCTTACGACAATACAAATCACTTTCAGAATTTCTATATCATCCCATACACCACTCAGTGCCATTCCAAAGGGAAAAGAGGGAAAGTCAACTGAGAGTTTGAGCTGCCATGTGCCATGGTGTCCACAGTCAGGAAGTCTGTGGGGAGAGGGTGTAAGGGATTCCTGCTTGGCTGTGTTCTAATTGTAGCCAGTTCCTGGCAAATCACTGCCTGTATACTTCTACAAGCACCAAGGGGGATGGTTAGCGGTTTGGAACTGCTGATCAAGAGCTGCACGAGCTTTGACGGCTAAAAATAGCCGCAAACAGATTAGCAGACCATCTGAGACCAGGATAGGGGATCGGAAAATCCACCAAGGAATGCCAGGATGGTCTTGGCGGTTTTCCAGTTGGCCGGCGTGAGGGGGACACGACATCTATGACACCCACGAGACGAAAGCCCCCGCCTGAGCTCGTAATCACATCTGACGCCCACGCCAAACGTGGGCAAGACCTGTGCCGGGGCGGGCACGTGCAAGAGGGTATGGTTTTCCACAGGGGCTATGGGAGGTAGACTTCGCTTTCCCCTGTGAGGGTTCACAAAACAGGTGTACGGGTTGGGCCACCTGTGGGGCATGCCACCTGCTCACAGCTCACACTTCGACCAAAGTCTGGGGATCCATCAGACTCACATTTTCCACTGGGCCTGCCATCATGCTATCATAAAGTCATGCACGTTTCTGGAGAGAGGCTTTTACAGCTTTTTTAATTTGATTTATTTTTGCAAGGAAGAGTAGGTGTGTGTGGGTGTGTGTGTGCGTGCGTGCGTGCGTGTGTGTGCGCATGTGCTTGTCTATTTATGTGTGTGCTTGAGTCAGGTCTTTTAACGGCCCACAGGCGGGCGGAGTGTGGATTTGATTATATAGAAACCACCCTCTGCCACATACAAAGAAACAGACGATGCAACAATGGACTCAATGCCGACGCGGTTATCTCCGCCTCTCACTCTCCACCATAATCTCCTTCATAATAACAACAATCTCATTTCCCGCATTCTAAAGGTCAGTACACACCTCTGATCAGACTTTAATAAACAGCATTCTCAGGGTTTCATATCGGCAGAGCAGGAAACTCATTCGGCAGCGGGTTGCCTTATGGCACGCAAAATTCATTGAACAGTCCCTTCAATTGCTTGCAATTTCATAGCGCAGAGACTAATGATATCATCGCAATCAGATGGAAGCGTCCAAAGATCCAGAAAGACACACGCGTGTACATGCACGAATGCATCTTAAGCAGGCAGGCACGCTGGAAGGCACGCTGGCAGGCACGCTGGCAGGCACGCAGGCAGGCACCCACACAGGCACACATAGTAGGGTAGCCATCATTACTTGTGAGGTACAGATGATCTGAAGACCAAAACTCAGCCATGTCTATACGTATATCGCATGTATCAGTCACGCAATAACACACAGATTCTCCCTCACACGTTCATCTTCTCACATAAACTGGCAAACAAAATATTCACATATGCCTCACACACACTCTCTCTCTCTCTCTCTCTCACACACACACACAAAGAGCCTGGCACAGTGGGCACGCTCATTACCACAATGCCAAGCTACTAGTTGCTAAGGAGACCTGTGGGAGAGGGAGGCTCCTTGTTTCCATAGCAGCCAGCCTGCTCCCTGCCAACTATCCCCCCCGAGGGAAAGGCAGCTAGGGAGAGAGGAGGGAGGGTGGGGGTGGGGAGGGGTGAAGTAGGGAGAGGTAGAGGGCACCCGTCTAATAGGGGAGAGGTGTTGGGGAACTTCATTAAACGCCCTGTGTACCACACCAACCACTGCTTCTCAACAATATACACCGCATGCTATACACTTACACTCAAGTCTACTTACTCAGAGATGCAGAGAGCTACACCCACCTATGGTGTATGCCTCTACATATGACATTGAAAAGGGTAAGTGTATATCCGGAATCATAGGTCAAGAAAAGGCCGCTATGGAAGGAAGGAGGGAAAATAGAGAAAGAGAACAAAGGAGGATCAAAGAGGGACTTGCATCTTGGTGAATGGAGAACGTTGGGGATCTTAATTTTGGAGGCATTGTAAACGCATTGTTACGGCCGTCTCTTTGAGCCTATGCGGTCGTCCAGTGTTCTAGATGACCTTTCGTAAGATAGGCGTCGGATGATTGGTTGAGCCTTCTGTGTGACATCACTCCGAGCCCATACCCAAACACAAAACAATGACGGCCAATTTCTCTCCCCTCGAATCTAAAACCAGTAGTAACCACCAACTTCACTGACCGTTATATCTAATATTCCCACACCCCAATAACATTGCAGCCGAGGAGGGCTTGTTAGCTAGTCACCTAAGCCATTTTCTTATAAAACAGCTCAGCTATCAATGCTAGCTAACTAGCTAACATTAGCTAGACTGCGTCTAGACTCGGGAGTTCAAGGGCACATAGACAGGTCACATAGGCTTCAGGAGACAGCTGGATAGATATGATTCCACCATGGGCAACAACAACTGGCTACTAGCTAGTTTTTACCTAAATATGTTCAATTCATAGTTAGTTTATCCACTGACCACTGCATTCAGCAGGATAGCTAAATTACTGAAACATAGCTAGCTAGCTCAGCCAACTAATCGCGAATTTCCTATTCTTTGATAGATTTGGGTCAACTTGCTCATATCAAGCAACAGACCGTTTGTTTAACGGTAAAAATAACATTTGTTTTATGAATGACCGGACAGTGAAACTAAAATAGATGTCAGCTAGCTGGTGAGACTTCAATTTATTTCACAATGAATTAAGCTGAAGCTGGGTTTCCCCAAGTCATTCGGTGCTTACTGCTCATCCCGGTGAGCAAGCTAAGCAGACAGCAAGAAGGCTCAACCAATCACCCAACGTAACGCATGAATATTAATGACTTTGCTATCCTACGAAAGGAAATGTCGCATCCAGTGAGCCCATTCCATCCACTTCCTGGAAATTCAGTCTATGAGAATGAACAAACAATGAATGATTTCAACTTCACATACTGTACAGCAATGCTGTATATCCAACCGTGCAGTACAACGGCTCAATGGGAACCTACTACACAACATACTCAAGCAAACATACTGTAGCAGCATTTCTGCACAAACCAAAAGCCAAACACTGGAGAGGAAGAGAGTGCTCATTCAGGACTTACTCATTCTTCAAGAGATTGCTGAAACGGAGTACAGATAGTGATATGGCCAAGCGATAATGCTGAATTCATAGGTACCTTGCCTTTTACACTAAAGTGCATTCACATACAGTAAGAGCGCTTTATATAGTGGACAATGTATGAACCATGTTGCTTCCATGGAAATGAAATGGATTCTATTTCTATGGTCGCTTGACTCTCAAGATTGGAAGTGCCAACCTACTGTATGAATGAGGGGCTTTATTGCCGAGTTTGATTCTCAACAGGGGGGGTGAAGGACACAGAACACCCTGTCTGCTGGGGTAACTTGTCTCACTGTCTAGATTAATGAGAGAAGGAGCGATACCACTCGGCTGTGAGTAAAGGAGGAAGAGAGGAATGGGGGATTTCACCCCTCCCCCTCTGTCTTCTCCATCCATTTCCCGAAACAAAAAGAGCCCAATTAGGTCAGTTTGAGTTGGTTTGAGTCTGGTGGTGTGTGTCTGTACATTTGTCTGTGTGTGTATGGGTGGGGTGGTGTGTGGTATATGGTAGAGAAAGGGGGGGGTCGTTCTCTCTATCGCTCACTCGTGTGGGAGAGAGAAGGGGAGAGCAGCCAACCACACAGAGATAGAGAGAGAGAGACAAACACACAACTCTACAGCCTAAGCGGGGCAAAACTTGCTCTCAGCTCGACGGGAGACGCTGAAATATTAATCAGTATGCTCCGGTCACACTCCTCTCCTCTGAATGCAATCGCTTCAAACCCCTTCCCTCCCTAATGAGTGGCTACGAGTGGGTTCATGAATGGCTAATGGACACAGATGGGGGGCTGATGGCGGGATAGATAGCGATGGGGGGGGGGGGTAAGTGAGGTATTGGGGAGGGGGATGTAGAGACATGCCGTGACCTTTTAAGAGGCTCCTGAAAACTTCATTAAGGATATCCCCACTATTCCACTTCTCGTTCACTTTTTCATCCTCCCTCTCCATCTCTCATTCTCTATCTCTCCCTCTGTTACCTTCCTCTCGTTCCTTCGTCTCTCTGTCTCTCCATCTCCCTTGCACTCCCTGTTGGTGCGTGCTGACTGATAACCCTCTTACCCTTCTCACCCACACAACCCCTCAGAGCTATACTGTACACTGAAGTTTCTGTTCTAGGGCTATTTAAGGGCACTACACCAAACGACACACTTATGCTTTAACGACGTTCATGTCAAAAAAAAATATTTGACCTTTATTTAACCAGGCAAGTCAGTTAAGAACATATTCTTATTTTCAATGACGGCCTGGGAACAGTGGGTTAACTGCCTGTTCAGGGGCAGAACGACCTTGTCAGCTCGGGGGTTTGAACTCGCAACCTTCCGGTTACTAGTCCAACGCTCTAACCACTAGGCTACCCTGCCGCCCCAAAATGTGCATACTGTACATGCAGGCAAACGTATAAATAACCTACCAACATTAAAACTGTAATAGTCTGAACGTTGTCTCCAAAACCCGTACATAGAAATGCCTCATATAGAATGTAAACATAGAAATGTCTCATATAGAATGTGGTCAGCTGTCGGGCTGTAGAGAAAACCACACAGTAGTAGCCCGAGAGTATCTGACAGTGATGCAGTTTTACTTCAAGACAGATATTCTCTCAGTAGAAAACCAATGCACTATTCCGGCCTTGTTGATTAGATGCGTAAAACCAAAAATGGCTAATAGATTTGGGATAAACCCCACACTGAAGAAAGCTTTATGCTGAGAAGTTTATGCACAATCCCTGATTCACTGAAGATACAAAATAAAGGGGAAAAGTAAAAAAAAAAAAGGGAAAACATTTAAATTCAGTTTATTTTCGGGACTACTTATTGACTGTGAACCGTGCAGTAACGTTTTGAAAGTAAGACCACTTCAAGCACTAATGAAATCCTAACTCCCCCTCAACATTCTCCTCAACTCAAAGTGTACGACACACAATCAGCAGCACCTGAAGATATCACGTTTAAAAAAAAAAAATTAAGTCAGGAGAGGATTAGTGAGCAGAAGAACGAGAAATGTGGGTTACTAAATCTTCCCAGGACCCGTGGCCGGATTAGGAGCGGCTGGAGTGGGCCAGCGTGCTAACGCACATGCACACACGCCCCTGCGTAATCCACTCGCTAATTGGAGGAGTGGGCTCCTATTAGGCCTATGACCTAATTCTTGACCTCCCTCTCAGCTGCAGTCATGGCTGGGCGGGCCACCGGATTACAGTTCGAGCGGGGAAATGAGACCTGGTTCATAGGGGACGTATAGTGTAGATCCATGTAAGATTGCATGGGGCTGTATGAGACTGTACGGATGAATGGGGTCATGCTGCATGGGGACGTATGGTCTATCAATGGATCTGGGTAGGGACGTATGGTCTATCTATGGGTCTGGGTAGGGACGTATGGGATTGTACGAGGCAGGCCGGGTTAGAGCAGCAAAACGAGACCTGGCTCACAGGGGGTGTACAGGGCTGTATGGGCTCATGCTGCACTCATATGTCTATCAGTACTGTTGAATGTGCTTCTATATATTTGGGTTAGCTGTATGTGGTTGTGCATGTGTGTGTGATGGTTCAAATATGCTCTCACGTGTTAATCAGCATCTTTGCGTGACATTGAATGTATGGTGCTTTCCATCTAGTGTGTGTGTGTGTGTGTGTGTGTGTGTGTTGCCTCTTCTCCTAGAAGGGGGCTGCAGAGTTTCCGCCTGAGTGGTACTGTCAGTGGGTATCACTCAGCCCGGCTGTGTGGCAAGACGCGTGGATCATTAGCAGAGATGGAGAGAGAGAGAGAAGGAGCAGAACGGAGGAGAGAATGAAGGGAGAGAGAGACTGAGTCGGGCAGCACGTCTTAATATCCGTCTTGAGAGCATTATACATGGCACTGCACTCTCCTCTCAGTCACGCAATCACCCCGCCGTAAAAGCAGACTCAGCCCCCCTTTTCTCCTCTGTCACTCTCTCTCCCTCCACCTGCCCCCCCCGCCCTGTCTCTTATTCACTCTCTCTCCCTCCACCTGCCCCCCTCGCCCTGTCTCTTATTCACTCTCTCTCCCTCCACCTTCCCCCTCGCCCTGTCTCTTATTCACTCTCTCTCCCTCCACCTTCCCCCCCCTCGCCCCTGTCTCTCATTCACTCTCTCTCCCTCCACCTGCCCCCCCTCGCCCTGTCTCTTATTCACTCTCTCTCCCTCCACCTGCCCCCCCCTCGCCCTGTCTCTTATTCCCTCTCTCTCCCTCCACCTGCCCCCCCCTCGCCCTGTCTCTTATTCACTCTCTCTCCCTCCACCTTCCCCCCCCTCGCCCTGTCTCTTATTCACTCTCTCTCCCTCCACCTTCCCCCCTCGCCCTGTCTCTTATTCACTCTCTCTCCCTCCACCTGCCCCCCCTCGCCCTGTCTCTTATTCACTCTCTCTCCCTCCACCTGCCCCCTCGCCCTGTCTCTTATTCCCTCTCTCTCCCTCCACCCCCCTCGCCCTGTCTCTTATTCACTCTCTCTCCCTCCACCTGCCCCCCTCGCCCTGTCTCTTATTCACTCTCTCCCTCCACCTGCCCCCCTCGCCCTGTCTCTTATTCACTCTCTCTCCCTCCACCTGCCCCCCCTCACCCTGTCTCTTATTCACTCTCTCCCCTCCACCTGCCCCCCCCTCGCCCTGTCTCTTATTCACTCTCTCTCCCTCCACCTGCCCCCCTCACCCTGTCTCTTATTCACTCTCTCTCCCTCCACCTGCCCCCCCTCGCCCTGTCTCTTATTCACTCTCTCTCCCTCCACCTGCCCCCCCTCGCCCTGTCTCTTATTCACTCTCTCTCCCTCCACCTGCCCCCCTCGCCCTGTCTCTTATTCACTCTCTCTCCCTCCACCTGCCCCCCCTCGCCCTGTCTCTTATTCACTCTCTCTCCCTCCACCTGCCCCCCTCGCCCTGTCTCTTATTCACTCTCTCTCCCTCCACCTGCCCCCTCCCTCGCCCTGTCTCTTATTCACTCTCTCTCCCTCCACCTGCTCCCCCTCGCCCTGTCTCTTATTCACTCTCTCTCCCTCCACCTGCCCCCCCTCGCCCTGTCTCTTATTCACTCTCTCTCCCTCCACCTGCCCCCCTCGCCCTGTCTCTTATTCACTCTCTCTCCCTCCACCTGCCCCCCTCGCCCTGTCTCTTATTCACTCTCTCTCCCTCCACCTGCCCCCCTCGCCCTGTCTCTTATTCACTCTCTCTCCCTCCACCTGCCCCCCCCTCGCCCTGTCTCTTATTCACTCTCTCTCCCTCCACCTGCCCCCCTCGCCCTGTCTCTTATTCACTCTCTCTCCCTCCACCTGCCCCCCTCGCCCTGTCTCTTATTCACTCTCTCTCCTCCACCTGCCCCCCCGCCCTGTCTCTTATTCACTCTCTCCAAATCTCTTCCCACATCATTCACTCCGTTCATTCACCTTATCTTCATTATCTCTTTTTTGCCTCTCTTGCTCCAAATGATCGCTCCCACTTCTCTAGATTGCTGGCGTGTCATTTTCTTCTTCACTTGTTCCATGTTCTCCAACTCTGGAGCCTCCACATTCATTTCTTCTCTTTCCCGCTCTCCATCAGTGTCACTTGCCTGCGCTTTCGTCCATGGCGCTATGTAGCTACTGGCCTATGTCTTCAGATGTAGACACAGACTGACACAAAGACACACACGTCTCTGCTACAGACTTTCACTCCTCATCCGTTTTCCCAATCTGTCTCTGATCTCCTTCACTGGGCACAGCCCCAGTGCAGAGATGTCCTATGCTAAATATTGAAAACAACATGGATGACATTTACTAGGATAATGGTAAACATTTGACTGTATCCTTCTATAGAGCTGGGTCGTGTTCATTAGGTACCAAATGGAAGAAAATAGACTGAAACAGGGAAGGACTACGTGGAGTTATCCAACAAGAAACAGTCATTTAGGTTTTCTGTTGCAAAATGCATTTTCTGCAGCGTGTCATAATGAACACTACCCAGGACCCATATAAGCACGGCACCATTTGTCCCTCATACAATGGTGGCTTGCGTGCTTAGCGGGTTAGGCGGTTGAATAACTTCTTTGCGTACATCTGTTGCTGGTAGCGTTAGCATTTTAACACACAAACAGATGATGGGATGCTGCATTTGTCCCTATAAAGAATGTGTGAGACCAGCACAGAGCTGCCTAGCGTGGCTCAGCGTTAGCCTTGCTAACGCGGGAGGATAGCGAGACTAAGCGATGCAAACTGGCCCGATGCCAACAGTGCTCTGAAACAGACTGAAGCCTCAGATGACATGCAGACAGAAATTAGACGCGTGTACGGCCCACTCACTGCTCGGGGACCACGTGACCGCACAGATGCAAATGGGGCTGGGTGGATAGAGGACAGAGGGTTTTGGCAAGTAGGCTATAAGACTGTTGGAACAGTGTATTTGAGGGATGACTGAGGAAAAGATGGAATGATAGAGTGGCTAGCGACGGAGTGTGAAAAGGTGGGTCAATGAAAATCTGAAGCAGCCTAGACGTCTCATGTACAAGACAGGCAATCACATTGAGATTGCACACACTCACGTCCAAACATACACACACACACACACACACACACACACGAGTAACACAACCCAACGACCTCTCCCTTATGACAGAAATACCATAATCACACACACATACAGTACATAACGCAACAACCAAACAATCTCTCCCTTATGACAAACATACATTCATAACATTCAGACACACACGCACAACTTCAGCTACACACACACCTTAACCTCAGCAATGTGGTCCTGCGCGCACGCACACACACACACACACACACACACACACACAAACCCCCCTCTCTTCTACACCACTGATGTATTTGCCTCCCCTGTTGGTCCGTCTGCATGGATCACTTGTAAGTATTTGAGAAAATAATTTTGCTAAGCTGATTGCTAAAGGGGGGGGGGGGGACAAATTAACGTTGCACAACTGCATAAAACCTTCTTGGGTCATGCTCTCCCTTATGTAATAGTGTGTGTCTGAGTTCCCGAAATACCACTCCCCCACCCGACACACACACAGCCCCCGCCTCTCCCCATTCACCCATTCTGTTCTAATTGAGGGATCTTTTTTCGGAAGCTGTTATTGCTCTCATTTAATGATTTATTTTGTCGGGAAGCACTGAGCAATCTGGTGGGATAAGATACGTTGTGTGTGTGGGTGTGGTTTGACAGTAACTGTAACATACAGTATGTGTGTGAGTGAGTCTAGACCAGAGTAGAACTTGAGTGAAATGAGGTATATGTGAAGGGAAGGAGTGTCTGTGTGTGCCTGTGGTTTTGTTTATTTGCACGAAAGTAGGCTATATACTGTGTGTGAATTTTACAGTGAACATGTGATCTTGCGGGTGTATGTGTCTATGCATGTGTGTGTGTTAGTTTAAATAGCCTTGTGGGTACCAGAAGTCCTCATAAGGATAGTAAAACAAGGACAATTCTGACAAGTGGGGACATTGTGTCGGTTAGGTTTAGGGTAGGGTTACAATTAGGGTTACAATTAGGGTTAGGTGTTACGGTTAGGTTTAGGGTAGGGTTACAATTAGGGTTAGGGGTTACAGTTAGGTTTAGGGTTACAATTAGGGTTAGGGGTTACGGTTAGGTTTAGGGTAGGGTTACAATTAGGGTTAGGGGTTACGGTTAGGTTTAGGGTTACAATTAGGGTTACAATTAGGGTTAGGGGTTACGGTTAGGTTTAGGGTAGGGTTACAATTAGGGTTACAATTAGGGTTAGGGGTTACGGTTAGGTTTAGGGTTAGGGTTACAATTAGGGTTAGGGGTTACGGTTAGGTTTAGGGTTAGGGTTACAATTAGGGTTAGGGGTTACGGTTAGTTTTAGGGTTAGGGAAAATAGGATTTTGGATGGGAAGCAATTCTTTGGTCCCCACAAGGATAGCAATACAAAACTGTGTGTGTGTGTGTGTGTGTGTGTGACTGTATGAGTTTCTGAGTGCAGTGGGAGTGCACTAATGGACGCACACTTGAGCTGAAGTGCGCAGAGTAGCTGAAGTGCAGCCAAGTCTGGCTTCCAGTCCTGCTTGGAAGCTCTAATCCACTCATCTCCCTCTCCTTCTCTGTCTCTTCGTCTGCTCTCTCTCTCTCTCTCTCACACACACACATGTATGGTTCTTTTCTGGGTACATCAGACTGGATACAGAGCTGAACCTACCGCTATATCAGCCAACTGTAACCCTAGCCTGGCTGTCCATAGCCTGTGAACTGTAACCCTAGCCCTAGCCTGTGTCCATCAATGATGGACACGCCTGTGGTCACAGGCAACTATAGCAACCATAACTCCCCCCAAACTCCCTGTGGAAATGTCAGTCAGATACAGCCAGAGACCAGAGACAACTCTAAGACCGGCATTTCGGGAGAAGAAAAGAGAGGCGTTTATATCACGCTCGTTTTAGTAATAAAAGAATGACTGAAGAGAGAGGAGGAAGGAGAGACGAAACAGGACATCAAAAGAGGATGAAAGGAGAGGGAATAAATGAGCGAGGGATGGCGAAATGAGTGCTAAAAGGTGGTACTTTTGAGAGAAGGAATGAAAGTGACTGAAAGTGTGAAATAGAGCAAGAGAGGAAAGGAAGTGAAGGGATTGAGTGACAAGAACTGGGTGTGTGAGAGAAGAAAAGCCCAAAATACGAGAGAAAGGGAGTCAAAAGGAGTGGGAGAAAAAAGCTAGAGAGAGAAACACAGGGAGATCGAGACAGAGAGAGAGAAAAAAAACCTCTCCCTCAACCTGATCAAGACAATGGAGATGATTGTGGACAGCAGGAAAAGGAGGACCGAGCACGCCGCCATTCTCATCGACGGGGCTGTAGTGGAGCAGGTTGATAGCTTCAAGTTCCTTGGTGTCCACATCACCAACAAACTAACATGGTCCAAGCACACCAAGACAGTCGTGAAAAGGGTACGACAAAACCTATTCCCCCTCAGAAGACTGAAAAGATTTGGCATGGGTCCTCTGATCCTCAAAAGGTTCTACAGCTGCACCATCGAGAGCTGGTTGCATCACTGCCTGGTATGGCAACTGCTCGGCCTCCAACCACAAGGCACTACAGAGGGTAGTGTGAATGGCAGTACATCACTGGGGCTAAGCTTCCTACCATCCAGGACCTCTATACCAGGTGGTATCAGAGGAAGGCCCTAAAAATGGTCAAAGACTCCAGCCATCCTAGTCATAGACTGTTCTCTCTGCTACCGCACGGCAAGCAGTACTGGAGCGCCAAGTCTTGGTCCAAGAGGCTTCTAAACAGCTTCTACCCCCAAGCCATAAGACTCCTGAACATCTAATCAAATGGCTACCCAGACTATTTTCATTGCCCCCCCACCCACCCCCTCTTTTACACCGCTGCTACTCTCTGTTATTATCTATGCATTGTCACATTAATAACTCTACCTACATGTACATATTACTTCAATTACCTTGACTAACAGGTTGACTCTGTACCGATTTGATTTGAGCAAGACAGACAGACACAGAGAGAGACGCATGCAGAGAGACTGAAACTGAGGGAGACAGACGTGCTGGGTTCATTCTGGTCTATCTGCTGGTCTGAGTTCAGCCCTCCTCATAGGGTCAGAATTCTAAACATTGGGCCCCGCGTCCTGACCTACAATCATCCCCCTGACACACAAATCCTGCTGGCCACCGCTAACCTCCCTCACCACCCCTGCTGCTACAGTCCCGACTTGGGTTGGAAAATTCCCCAAAATGTCTCGTTTTTGTTTTTGTTCAAAATAATTCCAGTTTGGGGAATTCCATCAAGAGTTAATTCCCTGCCCATTCCAGGAATCCTTCAAAGAGGAAAAAACAGCGAACTTTGGAAACATTTTGGGATTTTTGCAACTATACCCCTACCCCCAGTGAACAGCACCCCAATGTAGTACCATAGGCTGAAGTTGGGATTAGATACATATCCAAGATCCAATTTGTGCCCTTCTCCCCAGGTGCATAAAACTGTTTCTGAGGGCAACTTGTACCTGCAGTGACCCAGCTGACCATCAACAGCCAAATCCATCTACTGCATGGGCGGAAGTGGGCTACATACAGCTGTACATGAATAGCCAGTAACCATTAGCATAACAAGCAGACTGTAATGGTTCTCAGCCCTGGTCTCCTCTTCACTCTCATATCCACCTGTCAACGATACGTCAAGGTTCTGTCAACGGTAACTACATTTCCCTTTGTGATACAGCCCTCTTCATCCCCCTTTAGAGCGGTTATCTGTCCAGCCACGTGGCTGCGGGAACCTTAGATAAGCTGATAGACGGCTCACACACACACTGATAGAAGGCCCAGACACACGCACACACACACTGATAGATGGATGGCCCAGATACACACACACACACGCAGGCAGGCAGACAGACAGACAGGCAGACAGACAGACAGGTTGAGAGGGGTGGGACAGACGTGGACACGCCACCTCAAACTGGCCAAAGATGGGAGTGTCACCCACCCAGCCTCTACTCTCTCCCCTCCTTGCTCTTCTACTTTCCTCCCTCACTCTCTCTCCCTCTCTCTTTCCCCATTCTCTCCCTCATCAATCACTGCATACAGGGAATGCAAACAAATGGAGTTATGAAATATGAAACATGACCACCCAGGATTTCTGCGCTCATTTTTTTTGTGGCTCTGAGAGAAATATGGCTTCCAGTGTACAGCATCTCCATATGTAGACTGAAGAGAGAACCATACATGTTTTTAATGTAACATCCTTTTCTTACTTTATTTATTAAATAAATGATAAACATTGAAAAAAAATGTATAAAGCAACACCACCCTCATGTCAGCAAATGTTTGATCATTCAAATGCAAATATGACAGGTTCATGGCCATTATTCTGTGTTCTCAATGGGGATTCCGCTCCACACAGTCATAAAGAAGGACAAAAGACTGAACAGGAAAACCATCAGTGAGTACATTATGTAAATGACAGTGTTGCATTACAGAAAAGCTCATTTCATCACACTGTACAATGAATACCAAGATCGTTTTATCATAACAACAATAAAGACTGGAAAAAGCCTTAATGGGACTCAGGGTCGAGTTGCCTTACATAAAACACATGTCAGCATTCTAAACATCAACACACTGTAGGCATGTATCACTAAATCAATCATAACAATGCATGACATTCCACAAACGTTGCTAGAGAAATATAGAAATGCTCATCTGATCTGTAAGTAAGTGTAAATAGTAGGTTTGTGATATTCCGTGGACAGTAAGAGGAGGTGTACAGTGTAGAGGTCGACCGATTATGATTTTTCAATACCGATACCGATTATTGGAGGACCCCAAAAAAAGCTGATACCGATTAATCGGACGTTATTTTGTATTTATTTGTAATAATGACAATTACAACAATACTGAATGAACACTTATTTTAACTTAATATAATACATCAATAAAATCAATTTAGCCTCAAATAAATAAAGAAACATGTTCAATTTGTTTTAAATAATGCAAAAACAAAGTGTTGGAGAAGAAAGTAAATGTGCAATATGTGCTATGTAAAAAAGCTAACGTTTAAGTTCCTCGCTCAGAACATGACAACATATGAAAGCTGGTGGTTTCTTCGAACATGAGACTTCAATATTCCAAGGTAAGAGGTTTTAGGTTGTAGTTAATATAGTATTTATAGGACTATTTCTCTCTATACCATTTGTATTTAATTTTCCTTTAACTATTGGATGTTCTTATAGGCACTTTAGTATTGCCAATGTAACAGTATAGCTTCCGTCCTTCTCCTCGCCCCTACCTGGGCTCGAACCGGGAACACATTGACAACAGCCAACCTCGAAGCATCGTTACCCATCACTCCACAAAAGCAGAGCAAGGGGAACAACTACTCCAAGTCTCAGAGCGAGTGATGTTTGAAACGCTATTAGCGCGCACCCCGCTAACTATCTAGCCATTTCACATCGGTTACACCAGCCTAATCTCGGGAGTTGACAGGCTTGAAGTCATAAACAGTGCAATGCTTGAAGCATTGCGAAGAGCTGCTGGCAAAATGCACTAAAGTGCTGTTTGAATGAATGCTTACGAGCCTGCTGCTGCCTACCATCGCTCAGTCAGACGGCTCTATCAAATATCAAATCATAGACTTAATTATAAGTCTAAATATTGCTGTTACATAGTGCAACCATCAATGTTATGTCATAATTACGTAACATTCTGGCAAATTAGTTCGCAACGAGCCAGGCGGCCCAAACTGTTGCATATACCCTGACTCTGCTTGCAATAAACGCAAGAGAAGTGACACAATTTCGCCTGGTTAATATTGCCTGCTAACCTGGATTTTTTTAGCTAAATATGCAGGTTTAAAAATATATACTTCTGTGTATTGATTTTAAGAAAGGCATTGATGTTTATGGTTAGGTAAAGTCTTTTTTGCAAATGCACTTTGGTTAAATCATCCCCTGTTGGGTGAAGTTGGCTGTCTTTGTTAGGAAGAAATAGTCTTCACACAGTTCGCAATGAGCCAGGTGGCCCAAACTGTGGCATGTACCCTGACTCTGTTGCAAGAGAAGTGACATAATCTACCTAGTTAAAAGAAATTCATGTTAGCAGGCAATATTAACTAAATATGCAGGTTTAAAAATATATACTTGTGTATTGATTTTAAAAAAGGTATTGATGTTTATGGTTAGGTACACATTGGAGCAACGACAGTCCTTTTTCGCGAATGTGCACAGCATCGATTATATGCAACGCAGGACACGTGAGATAAACTAGTAATATCATCAACCATGTGTAGTTAACTAGTGATTATGATTGATTGATTGATTGTTTTTTATAAGATACGTTTAATGCTAGCTATAGCAACTTACATTGGCTTCTTCCACATAGCCTGGTTCCTCTCTAGGTTTCTTCCTAGGTTTTGGCCTTTCTAGGGAGTTTTTCCTAGCCACCGTGCTTCTACACCTGCATTGCTTGCTGTTTGGGGTTTTAGGCTGGGTTTCTGTACAGCACTGAGATATCAGCTGATGTACGAAGGGCTATATAAATACATTTGATTTGATTTGATTTCTTACTGCATTCGCGTAACAGGCAGGCTCCTCGTGGAGTGCAATGTAGTTAGAACATTGGACTAGTTAACTGTAAGGTTGCAAGATTGAATCCCCGAGCTAACAAGGTAAAAATCTGTCGTTCTGCCCCTGTACAAGGCAGTTAACCCACCGTTCCTAGGCCGTCATTGAAAATAAGAAGGTGTTCTTAACTGACTTGCCTAGTTAAATAAAGGTTAAAAAAATGACGGCAGGAGGAGAACAGGAGAGAGCTGGGTGAATATTGGAGGCAGAGAGTCAAACCTGGGTTCAAATACTATTCAAAATCATTTCAAATACTTTAGCTGGGCTTGATTGAGCTTGCCTGACACAATGGCACCAATGAAACAGACTAGCTCAAACGCTCTAAGTATTTGAACGATTTCAAAGTATTTAAACCCAGGTTTACTGAAGGCAGAGTGAATATGAGGGCTGTGCTAGGAGTCTATACACAGTGGGTCTGCTGCCTTGCCTGAGTGGAGCAGGCTGCCTGCAATTAAGGTGAAATCAGGGAGAAATCTGCACTGCCTTGATAATGAGCCTCGTCTGAATTATTAATGAGAAGCCGTTCCCCCGGGGAACTGAACCCCTACTGAGCTCATCAGACGCATGTGAGCACTCTCTCTCTCTCTCACACACACACACACACACACACACACACACACACACACACACGCGCACACACGCGCACACACGCGCACACACGCGCACACACGCGCGCGAGCACAGACACATGCATGTAAGCGCACACACACCGAGGTATACAGTACGTGCACACATATACATAATACCACAGGAGGTTGGTGGCACCTTAATTGGGGAGGACGGGCTCGTGGTAATGGCTGGAGCGGAACGAGTGGAAAGATATCAAACACATGGTTTCTATGTGTTTGCTGCCATTCCATTTGTGCAGTTCCAGCAATTATTAAGAGCCATCCTCCCTTCAGCAGCCATCCACTGCATGAAACACATTGACACTCACCCAAGCAGACACACGTGTACAGAGCCACGCATGTATCCACAGACTCAAGCTCACCGACTCAATCATAGACAGACCAAGTTACTCCCAAGCACCGACAACATTTCATTTCACAATAGCAATATGTTATCAGCTGCTGCGTGGACATTTGTGATTTATCCATGTAGTGAAATGGGCTCTACAAATCAAATGTATTGTTTTTCATGTTCAAGAAAGAAGAACGGGAACGGATATCCAAATGAATAGCTCCCAAACCAACCCACACGCAAGTCAAAGGGCTCGTCCGTAAGCATTTCACAGTAAAGTCTACACCAGTTGTATTCTGCGCACGTGACAACTACAATTTGGATTGAATTCAGCAGAAGGGAGCTTGATGTGGAGCTTGAAATCGACTTGAAGGACATCGTTGCTAATATTTGAGTCACTCCCACTGAGACTCTTCTCCTACGGACAAACAAGATGGCTAACAATGTACATACATTCTCTGAACCACATACAATGGAACTATAACCACAAATAAACTGCAAAAAAAGTCAATTAGACTGGACTCTGTATTTCAGTTCAAAGAGTTGTCTTACCACCTTCACATTCACGTACACACACAACACACACACATCTACATTCACCAAATCCTCCAAAACAAAGCCTTTTGGTGAGCGAACACAAGCCAAGTGGAAGGATAAATATTTGGTTTGGGATGAAAATAGAGCTGAGGGACTGACCACATCCACATCCAGCTTTTATTGGGCACAATACAAAACCACCGAAAGGACTAGCACTCAGTGTCTCTTTCTACTTGTTGTTTCGTTGGAATATAGGCCTAGTTGCGGATGCCTGCCGATAACTCATTGTGCAGCCAGTCAGTTAGCTGGATGGTTGGATCATGATGTATACAGAGAGCAACACAAAAGCAGGCCTCCCCCTCTTCCCTCTTTACTTCCCCATCCAACCCTGGCAGGGTAGAGAGAGAAATGTAGAAAGAGATGTGCTTTCTCAGAGGATCCAACATTGGCCCAATGCTGAGAACAGAACCCCCCTCCCCCATCATCCCTTCCTTCCCTTGACTGTGGACGTTCCAAACTCATAAAGTGCCTCGGCACACCAAGTCCCAGGCTGTAAAAGGCATCAGCAAAAGCATTTGACTCTTACCAAACAATGACACACCTCCCCAAAGAGCCAATCCACCACAAGTCCAGCAAGTTTCAAAACAAAGAAAACTACCACATCTACAATACTTTTCCCTCTCATCATACCCCCACCCCACCCCACAGGCCTCACCACCAAGAACACAGTGTTCTTCCATGGGTGGTGCTCCAAGGCACATGGATAGTGTGTGTGTTTGTGCGCATGTAGGTATGCATGGTAGGAGCCAGCCCAGTCAGAGGGTGATGATGAGACGCTGCAGGAATGAAGATCCACTGAGTCATATTTTGTATTTATTTTGAAATGAGCAGAGTCCACGTCCTAAAGACCTAGCCTGACTCACAACACTGCCTGAGAAAACTAGAGAAAAGGGGGTTTAGTGTGGTAAGTCTCAACATGGAAACCCTCCAAGTGAGTGACCCTATGTAACTAGGGTTGCGTCCCAAATGGCATCCTATGCCCTACATAGTGTACTACTTTTGATCAGAGCTCTATGGGACCTGGTCAAAAGTAGTGCACTAGAAAGGGAATAGAGTGCCATTTCCAACATATTTTGAATGATACAGTTAAGGTTTGGGATGGTGTTCAAATTGAGGGCCTAGTATTTGCAAAGGATCGGAAACCTTCCGGGGAATTTGGGGAATTTTGCTTAAATTCATCAAAAAAGTTAGCTTATAACAGTTAACATTTTTGTGGGATACACTTAAGGCAATTCTAGGTCTTGTTGCATATTTTGGATAAACTATCCCCAATTCAAAACCCTCTGCACGCACAGTGCATTCTTCCCTCACATGTGCAGTGCACTTTTCCATCACATGTACAGCTGATTCTCAAGATCTTGCACACTAATGAGATACTATTGAGCCCACATTATGACACTGTCTGAGCCAAGGACTACATACTTTCTGGTAAATTGTGGTTACAATACTGGGTGGGGTGAATATATTTTATTTTATTTGACATACATTATGTTTTGTTAACTAGTAATTAGTAGCCTACAGCAAAGTGTGTATAAATAATTTCTATCTTGTTAACAATTTCTGCTAGTTAGTTTTTACTAGCATGTGGTTTTAGCTTGTTTGAGCCTGCTAACTGAGGAGTGTTAATCCACCTGTTTCCATACATATTTCATTTTAAAACATGTATCTTACAAAGGAGTTGTTTAATCTAACTGCTTATCTATTTATCTGTACATAGAATAGTACTCACTTTACTCATTTTTTTCTAATCTTTACAGGAAAATGCCACGGGCACTATGTGATGTGTGGAGAAATTACACTGCAGCTAATGTAGAAGGAAAAGCTGTGCACATTTGCAAATACTGTGCCAAATCATATGTGAAGAATGCAACAAAGATGTAGAATCGTCTGGCCAAGTGCATAAAGTTCCCTCAGCGCTCACAACAAGCAACATCTGACAAAAGTCCCTCTACTTCTATTCGAGGTGAAAATGATGAATCAGACACCTTATCGATAGCATCAGCTCATGGTCCTCCTGGAATCAGAAGTTTTTTTGACTCATGGGAGGAATGTAGTCAGAGAAATGCTGATGAATGTCTTGCTCAAGCTGTGTATACAACTGGTTCACCTTGATGCTCACAGGCAATATGTATTGGAAGAGATTTCTGAATGTCCTTTGACCAGCATACACCCCTCCAACCAGACATGCTTTATCTACTCATTTGCTGGATGCAGAGTAAAACAGAGTTCAAGTGAAGGTCAAGCATATCACAGAGAAAGCAGACTGTGTTGTAATCATCTCTGATGGTTGATCGAATGTTTGTGTGCAAGGAATAATTAACTACACAATCTCCACCCCTCAACCAGTATTATACAAGAGCACAGACACAAGGGACAACAGACACAATGGTATCTACATTGCAGATGAGCTGAAGGCAGTCATCAATGACCTTGGACCACAGAAGATATTTGCACTGGTGACAGACAATGCTGCGAACATGAAGGCTGCTTGGATCTACCCTCACATCACACCCATTGGCTGTGCTGCTCATGCATTGAATCTGCTCCTCAAGAACATCATGGCACTAAAAACAATGGATTCACTCTACAGGAGAGTCAAGGAAATGGTTAGGTATGTGAAGGATCATCAAGTTATAGCAGCAATCTACCTCACCAAGCAAAGTGAGAAGAATAAGAGCACCACATTGAAGCTGCCCAGCAACACCCGTTGGGGTGGCGTTGTCATCATGTTTGACAGTCTCCTGGAGGGGAAGGAGACTCTCCAAGAAACGACCATATCAGTTTGACGATATAGACAGTCCCATTAAGAGGATCCTCCTGGATGAAGTATTTTGGGAGAGAGTGGTAAGCAGCCTGAAACTCCTGAAACCTATAGCAGTAGCCATTGGACGGATTGAGGGAGACAATTCCATCCTGTCTGATGTTCAGACTCTGCTTGCAGATGTAAGAGAAGAAGTCCGTACTGCCCTGCCTACTTCACTGTTGCTCCAAGCAGAGGAAACTGCAGTTCTGAAATAATCAAAAAGCGTGAAGACTTCTGCCTGAAGCCCATACACGCCGCAGCGTACATGTTGGACCACAAGTATGCTGGCAAGATCATCCTGTCTGGTACAGAGGTCAACAAGGCCTATGGTGTCATCACTACCATGTCTCGCCACCTTGGCCTGGATGAGGGCAAGGTTCTTGGCAGTCTGGCGAAGTACACTTCCATGCAAGGGCTTTGGGATGGAGATGCAATATGGCAGTCGTGCCAACATATCTCATCAGCCACCTGGTGGAAGGGACTTTGTGGATCTGAGACTCTTTCCCCTGTTGCCTCCATCATCCTCCAAGTCCCACCAACATCAGCCGCCTCAGAGTGCAACTGGTCCTTGTTTGGGAACACACACACCAAAGCGCGCAACAGGCTGACCAATACAAGGGTTGAAAAATTGGTGGCCATCAGGGAAAATGTTAGGCTTTTTGAGCCTGATAACGAGCCATCCTCAACAAGGTTGGAAAGTAACAGTGAAGATGAGGACTGATGTTCAAGAGGTGGACATTGAGGAGGTCCGGGGAGAAGACATGGAAGCCTGAGAGGAAGACAACAAAGCTTTAGTTTCTAGACTATCATTTTACAGATGTATGTTGAAAACGTTTTTGGGAGATGCGATGGATCATTGGGGATCATTCAATATTCCCTTTCTTTTGTGTTTCAGTGAAATCATCCCATGTGAAGAATCAACTCATTTAATTAAAGTTCAATTCGTAACAAAAAAAATGGTTTTATTTCTATTGGAAGGATTTAATCATTTGCAATTATGTCTACTTATGATAAGGTAAAAGGTTAATGTTTCTGTCTCCATATGATATGGTAAATATATCCAATGCAAAAAACATCTACATTTAAAAGGAATTAATATGAATTTGCATATATTTCCGTTAATTCCCATATATTCCCGTTAATTCCCACAGAAAGTTTCCACCTCTGAATATTGCCCAAATATTCCCAACCCTAGTGCCGAGTACTGTGATTGAACCCGCGACCCTCGGTGCTCGCTAGCAAGTCGCAAGCCTACTTGATGGTAATAGCGCTCACCATTGCCCCTATTGGATGGTTTTGAAAGCATCTCCCGACGTCATGGGGACCAGGACGAATGTCAAATATCGCCTTGGATCTGGAGTGACCTGGCTGGTGTGTGCATGCATGTACATAACAGAGAGTGTGTGCCAAGAGAGAGATACTGTATAAGGTGTTTATAATCAGACATCATAAATCTATCCAGATTGTATCATCTGTGCTCTCATTGTGTGCATCACTCTCTGTCTCTCTCAAATTACACAATTCCCCTTAGCCAAAAGAGAGGATAAAATATGAATCAGGATGGTCTAGGATGGTTTCCAGTCTTGCACCCTCAGACTACCAACCCGCAACACGGACGCACACACACAAACACACACACTCACGCGCACACACTCACGCACAAACTCACACACACAATCAAGAGTTACCAGTCTCCTTTCTGTGCTAAGCTTTTACACACAAAGTCATGGACATACCCTCTCACACACAGAGACAGCCATATCCCTCTTATTTCCCAACTTGAGTGTTTCTCTCCCTCTTCTGCTAAGGCCTGTGTGTACTGACAGCACTGTGAGTGTCTGTACATCTCTCCACAGATGTTGGCACACATGTCAGTGTCACGTTTGTAGAAATCAATAACTAAACAGATATTATCCAATTGACTTTATCTCCTTTAAGAGTGATGACTATCGTAACACTGTAATGTGATTGTGTGATCTTCAGCGGACACCAGGGTCGTGTTCATTAGGGAAGGCAACGGAAAATGTAATACAACGTTTCGCAACAGAAACTTAAAATGAGTCCCTCCCTGTTTCAGACATTTTCATTAATTTGATGCCTAATGAATACAACCCAGTCATTCCAAAATGTCAACCAAACAGCCCAAACTCAATCAGTAGTCTTCACTCTCCCTCTTCTCCTCCCCCTCTCCCTCTCCTCCTGTCTCTTTCTATTTCCCCCTTTTCTTCTCTCCACTCTGTCTGATTTGGCTGATTTCTGTCAAGCAGCTAGCTAGCGGTTGACCCTATGCCCTCTTGGTCCGCTTGATACCTAAAGACACATTATAAATAACAGTCTGGTCACTTCAGATTAGACCGTCAGACTGACGCACTCGCTCTGACCTGCCTCACAATCCCTTGGCCTCTGACTGCCTGCAGCTTACACACACACACACACACACACACTGACACACACTGTGCGACACACACACACATATACCCTAAGTAGCACATAGAACAACACCCATTCAGAGACCCCCCCGCCACACACACACACACACACTCCTTTGAACCTCCTTGAACTAAATGAATATAGTAGCACCTGCAGGCATTACACACACAAGCACAGTTAAAACACACCGTTATAGACATTAGGAAGTCAGCGGCAAGGCTGCGCACCATTTTCTGCAGTGACACGCTGTCACACCAATCAGAGGGGCCAAACACACACGTCTATAGAATGAGACAAACCCTCCCCCTGCAGTATCCCCCACAAAGACACAGCACCACCACTCACTGTTGACCCTGTGTTGTGTGTTCTCAGCATCATGTGTGTGTATGTCCTGCATGTGCTTGCCCTCATACGTGCGCGTGTGTGTGTTCGTTTCTATGCCTGTGTGTGTTTCCGTACGTGCGTGTGCGTGGCCAACACCACAAAGCCCATGCACTACAGTCACCTCCTCGAATGAGATGATTAGGTTCAGGCCAGGGCCTCAGATTCCAGCCTTCCTAGAAGTCAGAGGAGCAGGTATTTATAGTCAGCAGTTGTGTGTTGCCAGCACTGTCTAGGACCAAGAGGGAATCCGGTGTCCATTCCAGACCAAGAGAGAGAGGAACTGGAAGCTTAAAAGACTACCTGCTTTTGGACCAGATTAGAACTACTACATACAGACCTCTCTTAATAGCCGTCTGCCTGTGCCTCTCCGTTTAGCCGACCCCTCCCCCTCTCATCCTCCTCCGCAAACCATACCATTTCATTTAATTTCATCAGCGGCTTACCAATATTTGTCTTTTATCTTTTTTTTCCTTCTCCCGCAAACAAAACAAATAGCAAACTTGTTCCCACATCAAATGCTTTCGCCTTTTGATTGAAATGGGAATGCAGCGTATGATGCAAGAAATCTTATCCAACTCTCACACACTCCTTACGAATAATTAGGGAGCCTACAAACGTCTACAAACAACTGACTCATAATTTGGACTGTGCTGCGAGTCTGCGACAGTATTCGCATCAAAAGCAGTTGGCCAACAACTGGACGTTAAAGCCCTTGCACAGTCCATCATTTAAAGTGATTATTGACTATACCATACGTTTTTATTACATACGAACGGCTGCTGTACGGACGATGGGGTTGTGTCGCGTTAAACACTGTCTCCTCAGGCCTGAGTACGCGAGTGCTTCCTCTAAGTGTATGTTTTCATTACCTACCACGTCTCTCAATGAAACCAGGCCAAGGCTATTACTGCAATTATGCCTTGCTTTAAAACAACTTTCCTAAACACCTTCATTACCTGGGACGGACCGCGCCTCTCGCCGTTCATAATAAAGCTGTGTTCATAATAACCCTGGTCCTCAGACTTTCTCAGTCTTCCAGGGAGTCAAACCCCCTAATTTGCCCGTTTCGTAACTGTCGGGCTCGCTGACTGGGTGACACTAGTGCTAAAGATAAAGCTGGGCTGTCGCTTAGCGGTTAAAGTCTGTTAGCTATGTCAATATGTTACTATTCCCTCTGCTAAAATGTACTGGAATGGAGCCCTAGGACAAGTGAACTGGAACAACGTCTGGCAAATATTGTATATCTAATAAGGTGAAAGAAGTATCATACAAACTCATTGATAGAATCGACCCTGTAAATACCTTTATTATACAGAGGTTTAAAATAGCTATTGATAACAAATGTGTATTTTGTGGTTGTGACCCAGAGACTCTTGACCAATTATTTTGGGACTGTTCTTATGTCAGAAGATTTGTGTGAGTTAGAAGATTTTATTTTCAAGTAAACAACTATTCCTGTTAATTGGAAAGATTCTGATATTACGTTTGAATTTTGATCCAAATGATATGGACCCTGATTTAACTTTCATTGTTCATTTGTTAATCTTTCATGGAAGATTCTTTGTCCATAAAAGGAAGTGGGCAGAGACCAAACCCCTCTTCACATGATTTAAGATAGAATTGAAATATTATTTTGAAATAATCAGTAAATGTAAAAACAAAAAAGCAATGCACACCATAAAAGTATGTAACAAATTGAAAATGAATATTGATATGTAATACCCCTTGTTAGGTTTATGTACTCTTGTTTGTATATTTCAGTATTTTTTTGTTTGTATTCGTTGTGTATTTGTTGTGTACATAATAAACTAAATGTCTGTTAGTAGTGCCACTGCCGTCGAGGTACAGGGCGGGGATAACAAGGGCTAAGCCACCTGCACACACACCTTAGCAGCGCTCACTTAAATGGGCTGGACTTAAAGAGTTAAGAGTTAGTCAGGCGCTTGGTGATTAAGGCTAAGCAGACTAAAGGACTGAACTCGACATACTCCTCAACTCGTGACTACCTAAGTGTACCCTGCTCCCTATGTAGTGCACCACTTTTGACCAGGGCCCTTGTGGGATTGGGCGCCATTTGGGACACACCCAAAGGCCTCTTTTAGAACCAGACTACAACAGGTGTTTATGTGAAGACGACCGAACTCCACAAAGAGAGACATACAGATCATAAAGACAGTCGGGTTTAAATGGAAAAGAAACACTTAAAACCCCAGGCCTCCAAGCATTTCTCACATGTACACCAATAAAGTGTTGGTTCATTACTCTGAGCCTGGTTGTGAAAGACGAAACTGACACTTGCCAAGCATGAAATACCTGGTAGGTGATGAACTGACATGTGCGATTTTCACTCTTTTATGGGGTGTTATTAGTGTAGTTCTGAATCCCACGTGTTCTGGTGTTGATTACTAGCTGTGGTCCTTTCAAAGCTGCTTTTTTGGGCTCGTGTTCAAGGCTAGCTTTGTTGAACATTGCAATGTCATGAATAGAGCCCACATTATTACTGATTCTACATGTCAGAGAGGCATGTTAGTTCTAGGTAAGATCGGAACGCTCCACGGCGTTGTGCCCTGCTTAGCCCGCCCCTTGTTAAACCCTCACCTAACCATGTCCATTCACAATAAGTAGTGAGCAATCAAACTAGCCCTGATGATTTTCTCATATGTTTTGGAGGATCTCGCCGTTAAATTGTGAGGGTAAAACCATCACAACATAGCCTACATGTACAGTGGATGTTTTTTTTATGTATATACTGTATACACCTGTCCTATTCATATGCTGGCCATAATGGGGCGGCAGGTAGCCTAGTGGTTAGAGTGATGGACTAGTCATTGAAAGTAAGAATTTGTTCTTAACTGACCTGCCTTGTTAAATAAAGGTAAAAAAAGTATTATAATAATAATAATATGTCTATACACGCCATCATATACATATACACTGAGTGTACAAAACGTTAGGAACACCTTCCTAATATTGATTGCACCTTTTTTTGCCCTCAGAACAGCCTCAATTCATCAGGGCATGGACTCTACAAGGTGTCGAAAGTGTTCCACAGGGATGCTGGCCCATGTTGACTCCAATGCTTCCCACAGTTGTATGAAGTTGGCTGGATGTTATTTGGGTGGTGGATCCTTCTTGATATACACACAGGAAACTATTGAGTGTGAAAAACCCAGCAGCATTGCAGTTCTTGACACACTCGGTGCTAATATAACTACTGCCATACCCCGTTCAAAGGCACTTAAATATTTTGCCTTGCCCATTCACTCTCTGAATGGCACACATACACAATCCATGTCTCAATTGTCTCAAGGCTTAAAAATCCTTCTTTAACCTGTCTCCTCATCTTCATCTACAGGTGATATCAATAAGGGATCATAGCTTCACATGGATTCACCTAGTCTGTCTATGTCATGGAAAGAGCAGGAGTTCTTAATGTTTTGTAAACTCAGTGTATATTCCGGACTCTGACATTGTTCGTCCTGATATTTCTTATTTTTTTGGATTGTTAGGTATTACTTCACTGTGGGAGTTGGAAACACAAGCATTTGGCTGCACCTGCAAAATATGTGTGCACGACCAATAAATATTGATTTGATACGATCACACAGACAGAAAAAGAGACCATGACAGTAGCTTTCAAAACAGCCTCTTAGGAGGGAACCAACAGGAATGACTGACAGCGAAGAGGGGAGGGATACTACAGTCAATCCCACTGCATGCACGACAACGGTTCAAACTGCTGTGAATTTCACAAAGGTTCTAAAAGGGTTCTTCTGATCTACAGGGACGAGGGTTCTACATGGAACCTTTTGGAACCTTTTTCATACAAAACCTTGTGTCTATGAAAGAAAGGATTCCAAAAGTGTTCTTCATTGGGTGAAAACGTTCTATCTGGAACCATAAAGGGTTCTTCTACCTGGACAAGTGTTGTGGTGTGGGTTTATAAAACTCTCCCACCTGTGACCTCATCATGTCTGGGCCTCAAGATCTCCTCTCTGAGAGGTACAATATCAACAGCCACACACTTGTGCCTCTAACTTTCCTTGTTACTTTGGGATTTTATGTTCTTAACATTAGCTTGTGTTAATGAACAACAGCGATGGGAGTGAGACGGCATAATAATGAGGCTGATACAGTAAAATGGGCAGACATCCCGGAGAGGCTGCTCTAGGCTGCTGGCGAGACAGGTGGAAGTCTGTGTGTGTGCGTGTGTGTGTGTGTGTGTGTGTGTGTGTGTGTGTGTGTGAGAGAGTGTGTGTCTGGAGAAAAGCCCCTTTTGAATAGCCTAACCCCTGGGCACAGACGTCAATTCAACATCTATTCCATGTTGGTTCTATGTAATTTAATTGAAATGACATGGAAACAACATTGATTCAACCAAGTGCCCAGTGGGTATTTACACCATTGACAGCTGACCAGCTACAACTCTCTCAAGTGACACCTTAAAAAGAGAGTATAAAGTAGGTGTACAACAAATATTTGAAGTGAAAATAGATTTTTAATTGGCTATATGCCTCTGTCTAGGGCTTATTTCTCTGTCTCACACACATGGAGATAGTGTGAGAGAGAGAGAGAGAGAGAGAGAGAGAGAGAGAGAGAGAGAGAGAGAAAAGGAGAGAGAGAGGAGAGAAACAAAAGGAACCAATATAAAAATGCATGCCATGTGTGCATTTTCATGATCATAGGCTGTGGAATGGGGGCGGTTACTCATTTACTGTATACACGTAGCCAAACCAAAGATGGAATTATGAAGGTATGCACCGTGCTTTTCCAACCTCTACCCAGCTCCATTCCATGTTGTTGTCAATGGTAGGCTACAGTCATTTATTGATCAGTGCCATTGACGCGAGGGATAATTACATGGCACCATTCATGCGTAACGATCCTAAAGTGTAACATGTGGCAATGTAATATACACTACATGTGCAATAATGTAGCCTATAGCCCAGGAATAGCATACCCAATGTTGTTTTGGCTGAGACTTCTGGTGTGTTTAATATCGACATAAAGTATTCAAAATTATTACAATTGTTAGACATGCGCTTACCTTCCATCCAGCTGAACTATTACTGTCGCCCTTATCCTTGAAATAGGGAACATAGCGGACCATCCAATCATAGACCTGTGAAAGCGTGAGTCTTTTTTCAGGGGTGCTTTCAATGGCTCGTGTGATAAGGTCCGCGTACGACTGGTTACCCCATGCGTTCCGCCGCGAGGATTTGGCTTTGCGCAATTGTCCAGTCACATCAAGTGCCGCGCTGGCCAAGCATGGGTGCGTCGCGCGGATGGGAGCAGGGGCGACTGCTGGATGCTTCAGCTCCGTCGGCGTGCCACCCATTCTCCCCGCTCTGCACGCTGAAACGGCTAGATTGTCATCTGGTTCCACCTTGATGGTGGTCAGTGGAAGACCCCCATTGACCTCCTGCACTTCGGGGAAATCCTCCGGACAAGGCAGTGGCCAAGTGCACGAGCGAGGCCGGCTTTGCGGCTCGAAATCCGAATCGATATCAACCTGATGAGCCAATTCGTCGTCCTCCATCATCAACATTTATCCTCAGTTGTGAAGGAATAAGCGGGTTAGAAAGAAATACAATACCTCCACTATTCCCGTATTGTCTCCAATACTAGGCCTACTTCAAGGCGAAATCCGTCTCGTGACGAGGATATTACAGTCTGATTCAATAAAGTAACGATCAAATCTCTGAGAAGCCGGCTGCTGTGGAGATGGATGATGTTGAATAGCTCGTCTGCAGTGGGCTATCACCGACCCGCATGTAACGATAAGAGTAGCAATAATAGTAACAATAATCGTTCTCCCATTTTACCTGAAATAAAACATGTTCAATTGGGGGAATTGTGAATTGCCTACATCTCCAGCAGCTAGAGTCAATCCAAACGCATGACAGTGTCAGTTCATCCGGCTGCAGCAACAGATGATACCTCATATAACGAGAATAGAGATGCAGAGAGCCGTCGAAAGGATCCGAAAAAACATTAGACAATAATCATTTGAAATCAACAGGATTGTGCAAGACAGCACAGACAAGCGATGATGTGTGATTGTCGCAAATTATTAAATATTACAGTCTTCACGGAATAGGCTGGCAAATGCAAATCCATTCACAGTCACACACAAACGATTCCGAATTCAATTGCAATGATACTTTTTTTTTAAAAATCGGGTCGCATGTGTCTTTTAAAAAAGCGACACACTTCCAGACATTGCACAGTCCAGCATCAGTCTGTTGTTGTCCACTTGATAAATAATTGTAACACACGTATTGCTCGCCTCTAGTATTTCTAACATGTAGTCAGTCTATCTCCAATCTCCTTTTCTTACTCTCAGATCCCCTCACATGTCCTCATTTAATAAAACTCGTTTCGTAAATGTGAACTGATGACGCGCTGACGCTGTGGTGTGGAATAGATGCTGCCATTGGATGGCGCGCACATTACTCCCAGAACATGTTTAGAACACCCCGGCCAGAACTCTCTCACATATCATATCAACCCCATCATAAAGCGGTATGTTGTTGCAACATGAAAAATATGAATAATGTTCTTAATCTCTGGAAAAGCGGCTGCTGCGCGTTTTAATGCGATATTTGGTCTCCAGATTCCAATTAGCCAAACTTTCACTTTTAAGAGAATTTGGTGCAGATATACTCTCTTAATGTCCTTATGATCCGTCTTGGAGAATCAGTTGATAATCTCCTTTTGGCGGCACCGTGTCCAAAAAGACCCACTGATGCTCAAAGCGTCTCTGGTGGTGCACCAGAACAGCGGGAGTGTAGTTTTCTACCACAATTAGATAGATTTAGTTCAGATTAACAGAGATTAGGTAACCCCAGATTCTAATCCGATATGAGTGAAGAAAAAATAAAATAGCTACATGCTGTTCAATTATCTCTGCTCTTTTCCCTCCATCACCGGAAGAAAATGTAGGCGTAGCACATAATTTTCTAAAATCGCTTTTGCCAAGCTTCGATGCGTTACAGCAGCCTGTTTCTTTCTACACTTGCAGAAATGACCGTTGAGGATGTCAGACTCCCAGTGGCAGCCCCTGTTTGACCCGTGTGTGTAACAACCAGATTGCTACATTGACCGAGGGGATTCCGCCCACTGTATGGTGCCGCCTCCTCATGTGTCAAAATTGACAGCTGGGCGGGCGCATTGCTCAGGTGCTTAGACGCGATTGGCTACCGCAGTTCAGACCACGTTGTCCATTGGCTGATTATATGGCCGAAGGGGTTCATTCAGATTAATAATGTAATCAATGTAGTGTCCTTTACTTTGACTGAGAAATTATAATTTTATTGGTGGTAAGTCTGCATCACATATTTGTCATTGACAGTAAAAGGTGAACAAAAGCAAAGAGTAGTCACAGACGTGGTATTTAGACACCATGTTAGTCTAACTCAAAACATATGGGTCAGTGGTTTTCGAAAAACAGACACGAGCCCTATAAACTACATAAAACTAGAAAAGTAAAAATAGACATAGGGGGCTGCCTAACCCATAATGCCTTTTTTTAACCACACAGGAATGGAAAACATATACCCAAACGCTGACCTATACTGTACTTTCCACCAAATAAATAAAACTTGCTTTACAATCCTATTACACAGTTATTACACACATGGAGACATCTAATTTACTGTACATGGGTTGCTCACTAATACAGTGTTCAAAAGAATACAGGGTAGATTCAGGATCAGGGCAGTGACTTTTAAATATTTGTTTTTCATTCGTGAGGAATAAAATGTAATCTTCCATCTTGAAAGTGTTTGGGGTGGACCCTTAGACTGCATGTTGGCTTGCTGCCCATTGTCTAGTGAAGTAACCAAGCCAGGATCAGGTGAGCGGTTGGGCAATGTCGTGGCCATTACGGAATGTCTGCACGCACCAGTTATGAGATAGGTAGGCCTACACTACTAACCCACAGTCATTGCCACACACACACACAGACCTTACTTCACATTGCATTATTTGTTCTGCGAATGGGCTTGTCAATGTTCTACATTATTTTACCCATGATTGAAGTTTTTGGCTGAAGCTTTTGTTCTGAGGACAATACTAGATGGTGGATCGAATAGCATTGTTTAGTTGAGGGACTGACAGCACACACACAAACAACAATGGGCGCTCACATATTCCTTGAGTGATATAAGTGGCCACAAAGATCCCAACCAGAAAAACATCTATTTAAATAACAAGCTGAGATTGTCTACCAAGTCCCCACCCATTACACCTACTACAGTAAGTACAGTTAAAGTTGCACAATATGACTACAAAATGCAGTAGTCTCAGTTGTGAAATTGTACATGTCAAATATAGCACATGCGTGAGGTGGAAGAATGTGTCATGGTATGACCAATAAATATATCGCTTGAGATACCCTTCACAGAACAACGCAAACTGGCTCTAACCAGAATAGAAAGATGAGTGGGAGGCCCCGGTGCACAACTGAGCAAGAGGACAAGTACATTAGAGGGTCTAGTTTGAGAAACAGACACCTCACAAGTCCTTAACTGGCAGCTTCATTAAATAGTACCCGCAAAACACCTGTCTCAACGTCAACAGTGAAGAGGCGACTCCGGGATGCTGGCCTTCTAGACAGAGTTGCAAAGAAAAAGCCATATCTCAGACTGGCCAATAAAAAGAAAAGATTAAGATGGGCTAAAGAACACAGACACTGGACAGAGAAACTCTACATAGGCCAGCATCCCAATGTTGAAGTTGAGACTGGTGTTTTGAGGGTACTATTTAGTGAAGCTGCTTGTTGAGGACTTGTGAGGCATCTGTTTCTCAAACTAGACACTCTAATGTACTTGTCCTCTTGCTCAAGTGTGCACTGGGGCCTCCCACTCCTCTTTCTATTCTGGTTAGGGCCAGTTTGCGCTGTTCTGTGAAGGGAGTAGTACACAGCGTTGTATGAGATCTTCAGTTTCTTGGCAATTTCTCAAATGGAATAGCCTTCATTACTCAGAACAAGAATAGACTGACGAGTTTCAGAAGAAAGTCCTTTGTTTCTGGATATTTTGAGCCAGATACTCATCTAGTCTAAAGAAGGCCAGTTTTATTGCTTCTTTAATCAGAACAACAGTTTTCAGCTGTGCTAACATAATTGCAAAAGGGTTTTCTAATAATCAAATAACCTTTAAAAATGAGAAACTTGGATTAGCTAACACAACGTGCCATTGGAACACAGGAGTGATGGTTGCTGATAATGGACCTCTGTACTGCTAATTATTCCAAAAACAATCAGCCGTTTCCAGCTACAATAGTCATTTACTACATTAACAATGTCCACACTGTAATTCTGATCAATTTTATGTTATTTTCATGGACAAAAAATGTACTTTTCTTTCAAAAACAAGGACATTTCTAAGCGACCCCAAACTTTTGAACGGTTGTATACTTCCATAAATATTTTGAGATGGTACTGGTCTACCTTCAGATGAGTCTTGTGGGCATCCTAGAGGAAATCAACCAACGCGTTCGTGAGAGTCTCACCTTTCAATAGAGGGGTCATATTAGTGTTTAGGCCAAACCGTTCAGACACTACAGATGTTTTTGTGAGAAGACCGATTTTCAGGATGTCTCCTGGTCTGACAAATACCACACTAGCTCTGCCACCTTTCACAGTAGATGATGAAGGCAGACATCAACAGATGTGGTTGATTGAGATGTAGCTCATACAACAACAAAAAATATACTGTATCTCTAGCTTAACAGACAGTTTTTTATTACTATGCTAGTTAGAGTTTTGCAGGGCGCTCTTCACACTCTTCAGAGACACTGAAAAGTTACAATTTCCAAGCTATGGAGTTTCGGCCAGCATTGCATCATAACATGTCTCGGGAACAAGAACTTCTACTGAGAACATATAAAAAAATAACTAATCAGATGTGATGAGACAGTGGACCCAATCCAGAGGCTTGGAAGAGAACCACACCTCAGGAGGGAGAAGAGGGGAGGCGAGGAATAGGTGGAGAGACAGAGGGAGGCCTTGTCACTGTCAGGAGACGTAACCTAGCGCCGAGAGTGTGTGTACGGCCCGTCCAGGCAGGCAGGCTGCTTTACACTGGTCCCCATACCAGACATTCCGAGGCAGGAGGGCTGGCTTAAGGCGCTCTCTGTGGCTGATCTTCCAAAAGCCCTTCACCACAGCGAACCACTTCAGCCACAAGCGGGGCAGCCGCAGGCTGGGCTAAGAGCTGCTCCACAACAGCACAAGTTGCGCCTGTAAATTGGCACACCGAAAAAGCACTCAGTGGAATTTCATTCACCTACAAAAAAGAAAGGGTTCCCTCCCACTTCCCCACAGCCTAGACCCACCCATCATTCCCCTCCCACCTCCAGTAACCTCACATCTTTACTTAAGTAGGCCATGTACCCATGTCGCTCTGGTGGTACTGGGATGAGTGGAAGACGAAGTTGGAGGAGCCACAAGGAGGCCCTAGGGAGACCGATGTCCGTCCTGGGAAAACGCCTCCATCCTCTTCAGTCACAGTTCGCCTCCCTCACCAAGCATATGGGTTCCCAATAACACAGGAAGGAGAGGCTCCTTTCCAATTATCAAGAATGTTCCTGAGTAGGCAAGTCTGGATTTCACCCCCTCCGTGGCACCAGCCCAACTTGGGCTGACTTAAATACTTCCTGCCCTGGGCAAAGAGTCAGGCTTATCGTGGCACAGATCTTGGCACGGGCCCTACCTGGTATGAACACAATGTTCAGAGGCACAAAGATGAGTGGATCCAAGAGGCTATAATTACGACGGAATGCAGCGGAGTGGGATAAAAGTGGTGCGCAGGTAACAGTTTCTTTCCTCTGTTGTTTCGAGGGCTCTGATAGTGAGAGGTTTAACTAATACGATACTGGCCTGCTTAATCCTATTTACAAGTTAAACAATGTCTGGATGATAAAAATCTCCTTGACAATTCTCCTGTACTAGGCTGTTTCTTTGGGTGGCAGAAGATGGTAAGGTGGCATAGATGTGTGTTCTGGTTGTCAAATACATGAACATGACATTGGGGAATACACATTGATTTCCCACTTATTAGAGCCATGGCGGGTGAGATGAGGAGTGGGAAGGTCAGGGTTATGTCCATGACCCTCTACAATGGGCATATAAGTACATTATCTGCATTACATTATCCTGACAATCCTCAATTAATACGATTCATATTTCTTAATAGGGGTAGTCTATGAGATGTCCATAACCTTCTGCTGAGCCAAAGATCGCTATATGCTTTACTACTGACTGCACATGATGAACATTACTATTGACTGTGTGCAACCCAAGAGGTCATGTTACTGCATTTACCTCATTGTTTAATCTGGTTTTTAGGAGGAGCTCTGAGCTCTATTTTCTAAGAAACTGAGGCACCATCGCTTGGCCTCTGCCTCCGGCAGTGAGTTGAATCACTCACTCGCACAAGAAGAAACCATTGGTTGGCTGGATCCACAATGGCTGAGAGGGCCCGATGCCAAGCAGCTGATTAGCCTGGCTGGGTTCCTCAGGCAGCACGGAGGAGAGGTACACAGGGCGGGGGGGTGGGGGGGGGCTCATGACCAGAGATCAGGCTACTAAACACAAGTTTAAGTGGAATAAAGCCAGCAGAATGTTGTGTATGATGGGCTGGACATAAACAGCCCTGGGCAAAAGGCATCTGCTTCTTTAATATATAATTCACTTTACAGGCAGCAAGAAACATCAGACTCAGTCCTTGTCCTTCGGGCCATGAGTCTGGTTTTGGTTGTTGGTCAAAGTGGTAAGAAGAGCGCTGTCTCTATCTTGTACTTTCATTGATAAATCAGCCACTATGGAATTCTGTGCACAGAAAAGGGCTGTATTTGAATCATTACAAGCAGACTTAATGGCAATGGGACAGACATGTTGTAAGGCAGGCCGAAGGTGAGGGCAGGTGAGCCCATGATGAAATAAAGTAGTCCTCTCTACCAATGAGCAAGACCTCGCCAACCAAATCATTGCAGTGGTGACTAGCTGGCACAACCACAAAGTTATACAATCAGATTTGAAACCTAACCTTAACCACACTGCTAGTAAGCCTAATGCCTGAACTTAAATTCATTTTTACGAGACTATTTAGACTTTGCAGCTGGCCCATCTAGCCAAAATCGCTCAGTTCTGATTTATGACAATAAACGTCAAACTGTTCACCAAGCCTGACATGCTAATAAGTCAAGGAGAGATAGCCACCTGCTTCCCAGCCCCTCCTTTCAGACACAGTCGCCTCTTAACACACCAGGATCACTTGACATTGAACTGCCAGCTCAGTCAATGCAGGGATACTGCGAGATTTCACAATTTAGGTCATTATTCTACTTACCTACTTTTCCATTACCTGTCTCAATGGCACTGGCCGTGCGCTCACAGACACCCTGCTGGGACAAATACAACTTTGCAATCTCTATACGACATCGGAGAATGAATAAGGAAGTGGATAGAATCGTATTTCTTATGTTCAGTAAAAGTAACACATTTATAAAATATCGATGACGACAGTATGTTTAGCTTTGTAAGATTATACATGACCAACCACCCAGCTTTGGAGTAGTTCCCCAAAGCTCGCTACTGTACCGGGAGACTAAAAATGGAATCCATTTGTTCGTCTGACTCGTTCGTCTGACTATGGGTAAGTATGAAAACAAAATCTCGCAGTATACCTTTGAGCATTGGGCATGATGTGCACTTGCAGCTACAGTGCATTCGGGAAGTATTTCGACCCCATTGACTTTTTCTACAAATTGTTATGTTATAGCCTCATTTTAAAATGGATTAAATTGCCCCCCCCCCCACCCCCATCAACGAACACACACACACATAATGACAAAGCAAAAAAAATCAGAATGAAATATCACATTTACATACAGTACCAGTCAAAAGCTTGGACACACCTACTCATTCAAGGGTTTTTCTTTATTTTTACTTTTTTCTACATTATAGAATAATAATGAAGACATTAACACTATGAAATAACACTTATGGAATCATGTAGTAACCAAAAAAGTGTTAAACAAATGAAAATATACACTGCTCAAAAAATAAAGTGAACACTTTACTCCAAGTCAATCACACTTCTGTGAAATCAAACTGTCCACTTAGGAAGCAACACTGATTGACAATACATTTCACATGCTGTTGTGCAAATGGAATAGACAACAGGTGGAAATTATAGGCAATTAGCAAGACACCCCAATAAAGGAGTGGTTTTGCAGGTGGTGACCAAAGACCACTTCTCAGTTCCTATGCTTCCTGGCTGATGCTTTGGTCACTTTTGAATGCTGGCGGTGCTTTCACTCTAGTGGTAGCATGAGACGAAGTTTACAACCCACACAAGTGGCTCAGGTAGTGCAGCTCCTCCAGGATGGCACATCAATGCGAGCTGTGGCAAGAAGGTTTGCTGTGTCTGTCAGCGTAGTGTCCAGAGCATGGAGGCGCTACCAGGAGACAGGCCAGTACATCAGGAGACGTGGAGGAGGCCGTAGGAGGGCAACAACCCAGCAGCAGGACCGCTACCTCCGCTTTTGTGCAAGGAGGAGCAGGAGGAGCACTGCCAGAACCCTGCAAAATGACCTCCAACAGGCCACAAATGTGCATGTGTCTGCTCAAACGGTCAGAAACAGACTCCATGAGGGTGGTATGAGGGCCCGACATCCACAGGTGGGGGTTGTACTTTCAGCCCAACACCGTGCAGGACGTTTGGCATTTGCCAGAGAACACCAAGATTGGCAAATTCGCTACTGGCGCCCTGTGCTCTTCACAGATGAAAGCAAGTTCACACTGAGCACATGTGACAGACGCGACAGTCTGGAGACGCCGTGGAGAACGTTCTGCTGCCTGCAACATCCTCCAGCATGACCGGTTTGGCTTTGGGTCAGTCATGGTGTGGGGTGGCATTTCTTTGGGGGGCCGCACAGCCCTCCATGTGCTCGCCAGAGGTAGTCTGACTGCCATTAAGTACCGAGATGAGATCCTCAGACCCCTTGTGAGACCATATGCTGGTGCGGTTGGCCCTGGGTTCCTCCTAATGCAAGACAATGCTAGACTTCATGTAGCTGGAGTGTGTCAGCAGATCCTGCAAGAGGAAGGCATTGATGCTATGGACTGGCCCGCCCGTTCCCAAGACCTGAATCCAATTGAGCACATCTGGGACATCATGTCTCGCTCCATCCACCAACGCCACGTTGCACCACAGACTGTCCAGGAGTTGGCGGATGCTTTAGTCCAGGTCTGGGAGGAGATCCCTTAGGAGACCATCCACCACCTCGTCAGGAGCATGCCCAGGAGTTGTAGGGAGGTCAATACAGGCACGTGGAGGCCACACACACTACTGAGCCTCATTTTGACTTGTTTTAAGGACATTACATCAAAGTTGGATCAGCCTGTAGTGTGGTTTTCCACTTTAATTTTGAGTGTGATTCCAAATCCAGACCTCCATGGGTTGATAAATTTGATTTCCATTGATAATTTTTGTGTGATTTTGTTGTCAGCACATTTAACTGTGTAAAGAAAAAAGTATTTAATATAAATATTTCATTCATTCAGATCTAAGATGTGTTATTTTAGTGTTCCCTTTATTTTTTTGAGCAGTGTATTTTATATTTTATATTCCTCAAAGTAGACACCCTTTGCCTTGATGACAGCTTTCCACATCCTTGGCATTCTCTCAACCAGCTTCATTAGGTAGTCACCTGGAATGCATTTCAATTAGCAGGTGTGCCTTGTTTAAAGGTTAATTTGTGGAATTTCTTTCCTTCTTAATGCATTTGAGCCAATCAGTTGTGTTGTGGGTGGTATACAGAAGAAAGCCCTATTTGGAAAAATACCAAGTCCATATTATTGCAAGAACAGCTCAAATAAGCAAAGAGAAACGAAAGTCCATCTTTACTTTAAGACATGAAGGTCAGTCAATGTGAACATTTTCAAAAACTTTGATAAGTTTCTTCAAGTGCAGTCACAAAAAACATCAAGCGCTATGAAGAAACTGGCTTTCATGAGGACCGCCACAGGAAAGGAAGACCCAGAGTTACCTCTGCTGCAGAGGATAAGTTTATTAGAGTTACCAGCTTCAGAAATTGCAGCCCAAATAAATGCTTCATAGAGTTCAAGTAAAAGACACATCTCAACATCAACTGTTCAGAGGAGACTGCATGAATCAGGCCTTCATGGTTGAATTTATGCAAAGAAACCATTACTAAAGGACACCAACAAGAAGAAGAGACTTGCTTGGGCCAAGAAACATGAGCAATGGACATTGGACCGGTGGAAATCTTTCCTTTGGTCTGATGAGTCCAAATGTGATATTTTTGGTTCCAACTGCCATGTCTTTGTGAGACGCAGAGTATGTGAACGGATGATCTCTGCATGTGTAGTTCCCACCGTGAAGCATGGAGGTGGTGGTTTAATGATGCTTTGCTGGTGACACTGTGTGTACAAACTTTTGACTGGTACTGTAAGTATTCAGACCCTTTACTCTGTACTTTGTTTAAGCACCTTTGGCAGCGATTACAGCCTCGAGCCTTCTTGGGTATGACGCTACAAGCTTGGCACACCGGGGAGTTTCTCCCATTCTTCTCTGTAGATCCTCTCAAGCTCTGTCAGGTTGGATAGGGAGTGTCGCTGCACAGCTTTTTTCAGGTCTCTCCAGAGATGTTCGATCGGTTTCAAGTCTGGGCTCTGGCTGGGCCACTCAAGGACATTAGGGAGACTTGTCCCGAAGCCACTCCTGCATTGTCTTGGCTGTATGCTTAGGGTCGTTGTCCTGTTGGAAGGTGAACTTTTGCCCCAGTCTTAGGTCCTGAGTGCTCTGGAGCAGGTTTTCATCAAGGATCTCTCTGCACTTTGCTCCGTTCATCTTTCCCTCGATCCTGACAAGTCTCCCAGTACCTGCCGCTGAAAAACATCCCCACAGCAAGATGCTGCCACCACCATGCTTCACTGAAGCGATGGTGCCAGGTTTCCTCCAGATGTGACGCTTGGCATTCAGGCCAAAGAGTTCAATCCTGGCTTCATCAGACAAGAGAATCTGTTTTTTCATGGTCTGAGAGTCCTTTAGGTGCCTTTTGGCAAACTCCAAGCGGTCAGTCATGTGCCTTTTACTGAGGAGTGGCTTCCGTCTGACCAGTCTACCATAAAGGCTTGATTGGTGGAGTGCTGCAGAGATGGGAGTACCTTCCAGAAGGACAACCATCTCCACAGAGAAGCTCTGATTTTTGCTCTGACATGCACCGTCAACTGTGGGACCTTATATAGACAGGTGTGTGCCTTTCCAAATCATGTCCAATCAATTGAATTTACCACCGGTGCTCTAATCAAGTTGTAGAAATGTCTCAAGGATGATCAATGGAAACAGGATGCACCTGAGCTCAATTTCGAGTCTCATAGCAAAGGGTCTGAAAACTTATGTAAACAATATTTTTATTTTTTAATAAATGTGAAAACATTTCTCAAAACCTTTTTTCACTTTGTCATTCTGGGGTATTGTCTGTAGATTCTGGAAAAACTGTATTTAATCAATTTTAGAATAAGGCTGGAACAAAATGTGGAAATAGTGAAGGGGTCTGAATACTTTCCGAATGCACTGTATATGGGAGGGCATCAGAGGAAAACTGATCTCTAGCCAAGAATGGACATGATGACACAATGGAGACAAGACCATTTTGAAATTATGACTGTAGATTAAACAACCTGAGGCCTCAAGTCTTGTACTCACAAGAGCCTCCCTCCACACAGGTTGCCATTGATGTAGTAATGGGTTAAGATAAATGAGAGGGGAAGGGAAATCAATGCTTTTGTGAGAGGAAGAAAGGGAAAGCTTTCACAGGTATATATATCATTAAGCAATTGAAAAAGCTAATTAGAGTTGTGGGATGAGATGTGCAGATCTCGTGGCTAACTATTACCATGGCAACCACAGCTCATGTGTAGATGATCCGAGGTGCAAATATAACTGGCTCTAACCAGAAAGGCTGTTTTTACAAATAGAGTAGGAGAGCTCCCTAGTGGTAGTCAATGGAAATGGCACCTGTCAACATTTAGAATACAAACATTGGGGAATGTTGCAGATAGAAATGTTATTAATAGAGCTGGAATGATGGGGCGGCAGGATGGGCATTCGGCCAGTAACCTAAAGGTCGCAGGTTTGATTCTCCGAGCCAGTGGGAAATCTGTCGATGTGTCCTTAAGCTAGGCATGCCCAATTGCACCTGTAAGTCGCTCTGGATAAGAGCGTCTGCTAAACGACTTAAATGTTATGATACATTATTCTTCATGTCAGGATATGTTGTGAATATGTAGATTAGAACAAACTGGCCTGTCTGAACATTACACGATGTTGTGTCCTGCTGCAAACCAAGAGGACACTGTTGAGTTGAGAAAAATAGTTTTTTATAAACACTATAGCGCTGTGCATTTCTTAAAACATCTCAAAGACAGAACAAAGCACGACACAAAACGTGTGTTCTAAGAGTTCGGCACTGTGAATAGAAACATTGTTATTTATTGACTCATTCAAAGCCTCATTTGTCACATCAGCCATGTTGGCTATGTCAGAAACCTCCTGTGAAGTCCTTGTCAAACACCACTAACATCCAAATGACAGATGGTCCTTCTCCAAATGTACGAGACACGCATCAAGATTGTGAGATCTAGAGTTCATTTACAGAGACAAAGGACTGTGGGAAAGCGCTTTCTCATAAGAATCATACAAAAATAAGTCCCATGTAAAAGAAAATATGTTTTAATAAAAACTACACTTTGTCCATGACAGCCAACAGAGGCTCATCATAAAACACTCCTTCTTACATGTGTCTCTTGGGGTCAATCTTCTCCAGGTGAACCAGGGGCTTGAGCTGCTCAGCGAAGCTGCGCATGTCCTCTGACATGGTATCCTGGCCCGCAGGGGCCAATACACTGAGCTCCACCAGGTAGGAGAGTGACAGCGGCTCAGTGTTCTCTGTATTCCCGGGGACCAGGATGCGAGACAGTTTACTCACTACCACTTTGAGCACACCTTTGCGGAAAATGTGGCCCTTGGCTATGAACTCGTGGTCCATGCGGAAGCCCATTTCATTGAGGAAGTCGGGCAGGCTGTGCGAGGCGGCCACATCCACACAGTTGCGAACCAGCGCGAGGCGGGACTTATCACCCACCTCCGGCTGGCCCAGGTAGCGCAGGTGCCAGGGCACTGTGGGGTGGGAGAGGGAGCGGCGGGCTCGCAACAGGAACGGGTTGCCCTGCTGGCCCTTCAGGAGGTAGACCAGCTCATGGTCGGCAAATGTCTCGGGTTCCATGTTGTCACAAAGGCCCCGGAGGCGGTGCAATAGGCTTTCGAGGGCCTGGTCCAAGACGCTGCCTGAGTGTGGTGACATGACAGAACGGTGTAAGCAATGTTATATTATCAAGTGTAGCTTGAATCAGTGCAACTTGCCATTTGGACTTTTGAAGAGTGAATTGAAATGCAAATTCAAAAAATGTAAAAGGTCTCATTGAAAATAGACAGCAATTTTCAATTATTGAATCGCAACTAACTGATACAGAGGTGACCAAGCCACAGCACAAGGGCTGGTATGGGTTCTTCAGCTGAACATGCAGTGCATTCGGAAAGTATTCAGACCCCTTGACTTTATGCAGACTTTGTTACGTTACAGCCTTATTCTAAAATTACTACAATACATTTCTTTCCTCAATCTACACACAATACAAAAAATAATGACAAAGCAAAAACAGGTTTATACAAATAAAAAAACAGAAATACCTTATTTACATAAGTTTTCAGAGCCTTTGCTATGAGACTCAAAATTGAGCTCTGGTGCATCCTGTTTCCATTGATCATCTTTGAGATGTTTCTACAACTTGATTGGAGTCCACTTGTGATAAATTAAATTGATTGGACATGATTTGGAAAGGCAGACACCTGTCTATATAAGGTCCCACAGTTGACAGTGCATGGCAGAGCAAAAACCTCTCTGAGACAGGATTGTGTTGAGGCACAGATCTGGGGAAGGGTACAAAAACAAATCTACAACATTGAAGGTCCCCAAGAACACAGTGGCCTCCATCATTCTTAAATCTGGAAGAAGTTTGGAACCACCAAGACTTCCTAGAGCTGGGCAATCGAGGAAGAAGGGCCTTGGTCAGAGACGTGACCAAAAACCAGATGGTCACTCTAACAGAGCTCCAGAGTTCCTCTGTGGAGATGGGAGAACCCGCTTGGCATTTGCCAAAAGGCACCTAAAGGACTCAGACCATGAGAAACAAGATTCTCTGGTCTGATGAAACCAAGAATGAACTCTTTGGCCTGAATGCCAAAGCGTCACGTCTGGAAGAAACCTGGCACCATCCCTACGGGAAAGCATGGTGGTGGCAGCATCATGCTGTGGGGATGTTTTTCAGCAGCAGGGGCTGGGAGACTGCTGAAAACATGCTCCAGAGCACTCAGAACCTCAGACTGGGGCAAAGGTTCACCTTTCAACAGGACAACGACCCTAAGCACACAGCCAAGACAATGCAGGAGTGAATAGGGACAAGTCTCTGAATGTTCTTGAGTGCCCCAGCCAGAGCCCGGACTTGAACCCAATCGAACATCTCTGGAGAGACCTGAAAATAGCTGTGCAGCGATGCTCCCCATCCAACCTGACAGAGGATTTGCAGAGAAGAATGGGAGAAACTCCCCAAATACCAGTGTGGCAAGCTTGTAAAGTCATACCCAGGAAGACAAGGTGCTTGAGCTGTAATCACACGGCCAAAGGTGCTTCAACAAAGTACTGAGTAAAGGGTCTGAATGCTTATGTAAATGTAATATTTTATTTCTTTTTACATTCGCAATACCTATTTTTTTGGTCATTATGTGGTATTGTGTGTAGATTGGTGAGGGGAAAAACGATTTAATACATTTTATAATAAGGCTATAACATAACAAAATGTGGAAAAAAGTGAAGGGGTCTGAATACATTCCGAATGTACTGTATTGACATTGATTATGATCTGGATATATTTTTCAAGACCCCTACAAGATACCCAACCACAGAATACCAAATAGGTACGCCTGCCCTACTGGAGACTCAAGAATCTCGTACGAGGTAAACTCACCTTGCAGCAGGTACTCCATCATGTTAATTGTGCCCCCCGTGATGGGCAGCACTGAGACTGGTGGGGCCTCCATCACTCGTCAGTGTCAGACAGGTAACTAGAGCAAGGGGGAAAATGAAAACACCTCAATCAATTCGTATGACATAGACTAACGTTATGACTATAAACATCATTTCTTAATGATTGCATCTCCAACCTAGCCATATTTCCCGACTGGCTAAGCTATCAGGCTAGTTAGAGCTAGTTTAGACAGACAGTATCTCATTTCATTCAAACAAATAGTTAGCTAGCCAGTTAGCTAGCTAGCCAAATAAGCTACAGAAAAAATGAAACAAGTCACCGATAAGAAAAAGTCACTGAGAAATCAAGCAAAATGCACTTAACTCACCTTATGTTTGGCGGCTTGGACTGCCGAGTACCTGCTTCTTCCTTCGCAAACTGCCACAGCAGCAATTCAAGCTAACTTGCAACCTAGCTAACGTTAGCTCATAGTTACATTGAAACAAGCTAGCTAGGTTGCTAGGCAGGTACAAATAAACGTTTTCAACGTTCACAGTAACAGATTGGCTAGAGTTGAGCCCGTGTGATGGGGGAGGAATAGCTAGCTCGCTATCATACTTCTCATCCAGATCCGCGTTTGCGCATTGTGCAACGATATGCAGCAAGGGGCATTCAAGAACGGAAACGTTCCGAAAGCATCTGAAAACGTTCTGAAAGCAACTCAGCGGATCGATGAGTTCAAAATGTTACATTTCAGCAACTTGTTTACAAGTATGTCACAAATAAAATGTATAGACATATCTGAATACACAGGCGTTATGCTTTTTGATATATAAAGCAGGCTTTCTTCCTTTTATTTTTTTAAATATTGGTTTAAAGGTTAAAAGTACAGAAGTGCGTGACACAGTGCAATACCAATTTAATACAAACAAAAGGTCATGCTAAAATGTGATTATATTACTTTTTGACAGAATATAAAACAAACCAATTCAAAGCATAAAAATCATTCCCAACAACAACAGTATGCCTTTTTGGCATTTTGTGTGCCTGAGCACAAAGGAAGCACTTGATTTAAACTATTTATTACGCCTCTCATCAAAGTAGTGCCATTCTTAGTTCCTAGACCCTGATATGACTGTACACACACTCATTGTCATTTCTGATGACATCTCTCTGTTGGACTCTCCTGATAACCAAGGATGAATAAACAAGTGTAGTTTCTTCCTCCTGTTGAAAGGAGATGCATAGATGTATGTGCATAATACTATATTGATGTGCAACTAAACATCATCAATATCGTTTTATCAAGAATAATAGTAGTAATGTCGGCTAGATAAGATAACTTACAAAGCTGGTCCCCTGGCCACCACAGAGAAGTTGATTGGCAGAAGCTTAAACATTTGAACAAACAGACAAACATTTCCATTAAAACAGATAGGGCCTCAAACTGCATTACCATCTCCAAACAATTGTATTAATCTTGTGATCTCCCCATCTTCAAAGATAACAATACGGTATATTTATCCTACCTGCGATTATTCTCCATTTGAAATGGTATAATTTAAACAGTGCCAGTGCAACAAGGAAAAGGCACACAGCTGCAGAGACTCCAGCTACTGTTGATGCCAGCCATTGATGTTCTCGGTTACCTGGAGGAGTAGACCCATTGTCTGTAAAAGAGGCAACAGTGTTGCGTAGTGTTACTACAGAAAATGCTGTTAGTACAGTATCTGGCAATCCTGTTGATGTTAGAGAACATGTGGAAAGTCAGTGAGATTGGGGTTTAAGAACTACTCCTTTTGGGTCTCACCTATGCTTTTGTTGGTGGTGTTGTTCAGAGCGGAGTCAAGTGCGTAATATGTGCTGGTAATCACATTCTTAGTTACTTCATGCATAAAACCACTGCTTGACACAGTGGTTATTATTGGCATGTGAGATCCTAAATAAAGAGATAGATGGTTAGGGTGAGCTGTAAACTAATTTAGTGTAGACGATCAATCTGCTTGCAAATTATCTCCAATTATAATAGGCTGACTAACCTTTTTCAAGAACAACTGAAGTGGACAATCCATATGTGATCTTGTCATTTTTATACAATCCACATAAGTATATTCCTTGATCCTCCTCTGTAAAAGGGTTGATTACAAGTGAACGATTCCTTAAAACACTCTTTCTATGCCAAAAATCTTTGGAAAGGAGATGTCGGCCACTTTTATCCTCGTGAAAAATCTGGGTGCGGAGCCGACCAACATTGTTTGTACTGTAAAACCAGCTAAAAGATTCTGGATGACTTTCATTACTTATGCAGGGTATCAACAATTTTCTCCCAAGCGGTATGCGAAGAGGACTTGAAGATTCTACAACACATTGATAAAAACAATAAGAAAGTACAATAGCGTTACATGAAAGTACTGGTAATAAAGTGTTTATAAAAGGTTTATATGTAAGGAATGGATGAATAAATTATGGATTGATGATTGAAATAGTTAGCCATTTCTCTTATGCCTATAGAAAACAATAACAACATCATGTTAATTCAGCTTCATCAATCGCCTAAACAAATCACTCAATGCATGTCCTATTTGATTAAACTGATTAGCAGGTTTTCAACGTCCAGAGAGACATTTGAATATTGACATTTCAAATGAGTATTCAAAAACATCTATTTTTAAGTTTCTGTGGTACATCTGTATACTAATTGTTTGGCTGTATAACAGTGTACAATAAGGTTAAATACTGTATAGCCTTTTGAATTTTCAATAAAGGCCCATACATATGTGAGAATTCTAACCCCCAGGTAGTTTCACTCAGCTAAGTATTGAGTGATATTAATGTTTTTGTAAATTTCAGACACTTACCTGATGTTGGAAATGAGGCCCAAACCATAAATACAATAATTATGGCAGAGGTAGCGATCATGATTACAATAAACACTGTTGAAGCAGAGATTAGTCCCTACTTAAGCATTATATTTAAAACCGCCACAAGTAATCTGCTTTAAAATGTGCAGGCTACAGGCCTACGCCAAAACTGACACTTAATGATTATAATTTAAAGCTATAGGAAATTAAGCAGAAGTTACAAATCACAAATCGAACAGTTGACTCAGTAGGAAACAGAGATAAACATTTATCAACACCTCCCACACAGATGTTTCCTCTGAACCAATGGCATAGGCTGTGGTGTAAGTGTCAGTGACACAAAATGGGGTCCTTGACTAATGTGGTCTGGAGCTCCATTTTCCATCAGCGGGTTTGCATGCAGCTTCTTGCAAGGCGTTAACACCAAATGTGAAATCTGATGTGTTAATTGAGAGCATGCCATTAGTCACTAGGGTTATAAGCCTTCATCGGAAATGTTGGTTCCGTTGCGTTGCAATTGCTGTTAGATACAGTGTGTTTCGACCTAGACCGTGGCCTTTATGTTGTTATTCAGAGAGGGATAGCCAATCAAAGGGTTAACAGGAAGTCAACATGTGCTACCTGATTACAGTATATCATCTACTATATAATATAGTGGAGGTTGATGGCCAAAGTCCAACATTTGTTTGGATTTTGTCCAGTAGTGTCCTCCACTTGGGGTTCCCCAAGGTTGTGTGATCTCCTGATAATAAAGAGCTAATCAGTCATGATGACTGTCAGATGGGAAAACATGATTCTGATATTTGAAGATATCAAGGATTTAAGAATGAACAAGAATGAGGTACATCAAGGCAAATAATTGGTATGCAGTGCCTTGTCTGCTCTGGCAGGCTGGACTCCGCCCCTCAACATTTGTCCCCCAATGACCTCAAACCACCCACCCTACTCTCTTCTGCTTCTCGCAGTTATGTCATTTCATTTACCAGACCGTTGCCTTTTGTTGTAAAAGTTGTCAATGGTAGCTTTCGCCAGTTAGACGTCCATTGCAATGGAGTTATTTGAAACGTTGAAAAAAGTGACGCTAGATTCCTATCGCATTCATCACTTGGTTGCAATATTAAGCTTGGTCTATGTCATTCTTAAAATCTCTAAATTTATTGTCAAAAGGAATGAATGGATTCGGGCGCTCGAGACATTCCCAGGACCACCAAAACACTGGCTTTTCGGGCATGTACGAGAGGTAAGTTAAAATAAGAATTTATTGAACGTGCACATTGAGTGACTTCAACATTGTAGCATCAGCTTCAGAGGCAAGTTTCGGTGTCACGCTCGTGCGTTTCCTTCTTTAAAATATAAGTGCATGTTTTCTCTGTTGTCTTGCAGTTTAAACAAGATGGGAACGACATGTATAAGGTTGTCAAATGGGGAGAATCGTACCCCCTTGCATTTCAAATGTGGTTTGGTCCATTTGTTTCCATCCTCAATATTCACCACCCAGATTATGTCAAAACCATCCTGGCATCAACAGGTTGGTCTCTTTGGAACGACAATACTCACATCATTATTTAAACAAGTTGCATCTATGTACAGTATGTCTATCTATGGAATCTCAGTACATGTGATAGAATACCTGTTTCACTCTCTTTCTAAATAGAGCCCAAAGATGACCTTTCATATAGATTTCTTATTCCATGGATAGGTAAGGTTGCATTGTCTTTGCCATAATCACATATGTTACAAATATTGAACCAACATTAGATTATATACATTTAACTGCAGATATTTTAAGAATAGGCATTTTCAAATATTCTTCCTTTTGGGTGCAGTTCTGGTTTTCAATAACGTTGTGACTCATGCCACTTCGGCAATTATACAGTTATGGTTATAATGTCCACTACAGTTCAAAAGTTTGGGGTCACTTAGACATTTCCTTGTTTTTGAAAGAAAAGCACATATTTGGTCCATTAAAATAACATCAAATTGATCAACAATAGAGTTTAGACATTGTTAATGTTGTAAATGACTATTGTAGCTGGAAACGGCAGATTTTTTTAATGGGATATCTACATAGGCATACAGAGGCCCATTATCAGCAACCATCACTCCTGTATTCCAATGGCATGTCGTGTTAGCTAACCCAAGTTTATAATTTTAACCGGCTAATTGATCATTAGAAAACCCTTTTGCAATTATGTTAGCACAGCTGAAAACTGTTGTCCTGATTAAAGAAGCAATAAAACGGGCCTTCTTTAGACTAGTTCAGTATCTGGAGCATCAGCATTTGTGGGTTCGATTACAAGCTCAAAATGGTCGGAAACAAATAACTACACTGTATTTCTGATCAATTTGATGTTATTTGAAGGGAAAAAAATGTGCTTTTCTTTTAAAAAACAAGGACATTTCTAAGTGACCCCAAACTTTTGAACAGTAGTGTATATTCTTTACTTCTATTCTTTTGCATGAACGTACAACATATGTGTTTCTCAGGATGTGCTCTCTCGCTCTCTCTCTCTCGCTCTCTCTCTCTCTCTCTCTCTCTCTCTGGCTCTCTTCTCGCTCTCTCTCTCTCTCTAGGGGATGGTTTACTGGTGTCTGAAGGTCAGAAATGGTTCCGCCACAGAAGACTCCTGACCCCTGGCTTCCATTACGATGTTTTAAAGCCCTATGTCAAAATGATGGCTGATTCTGCCAAAACTATGCTGGTGCGTTTTGCTATCTCTACCCTAATTACTGTATAGGTTGACAACCATAGCCTATATGGGGGGAATTTCTGGATACAAAAAAGCTAATTGCATAAGAGTTAACGTTACATATTCTCCCAACTGTATTAGAATGCTGTATAGTTTGACAACTGTATTTGGAGGGAAATTCTGCATGAACACGCTAAAGGGGTAATTTAATAAGGGAGTGATGTACTATGAGTATGTAACTATCCATCTTGTGCAAGTTGACTATGTCTGTCCTCTATCTGTTCCAGGACAAATGGGAGACTCACTCAAAATCCGACGAGTCATTTGAGTTATTTGAGCATGTGAGCCTCATGACACTGGACAGCATTATGAAGTGTGCCTTCAGCTCCAACACTAACTGCCAGACAGTGCGAGGGGGAGAGAGGTCAGTCAGTTAACTGTTTTTAACCACTGCATTATCTGCCATTTACATCTGTGTAATGGTCTGGGTGTAGCTGGTGCAGAGGATTCAGGTGCAGGACAGCAGAGATGAGTAACACAATGAACTTTACTCAAAATGTCAAAATACACAAAGTAATACCAAGCCCACAAACATCGGACAGAAGTTACAATAAACAAACACTCACAAAAACCATGGGGAAAAACAGAGGGTTAAATAATGAACATGTAATTGGGGATTTGAAACCAGGTGTGTAAAACCAAGACAAAACAAATGGAAAATGAAAAGTGGATCGGCGATGGCTAGAAGGTCGGTGACGTCGACCGCCGAACGCCACCCGAACAAGGAGGGGGACCGACTTCAGTGGAAGTCGTGACAATCTGCCCATGTTGAAAATCTTGTCTTGTCAGTGTTAATGTTATAAAAATTGAAAGCTGATATAGGATCAGATTTTCTTTTTAGATCATAATTCATATGATTATATAGACAGAGGGGACCTGATCCTAGATCAGCACTCCTACTCAGAGACTCTTTGTAAGTACGGGCCCAGAGGTTTTCAGGCCAGATCACATGATCAGGAAACTCAGGGCCCTGCCTATAAGCAATGATTGAGAGGAAGTAACTTATACTTTTCTGTTGTTTTACTCTCATTTCAGTGGAACCAACTCATACATCAAGGCTGTGTACGAGCTCAGTGATCTGGTGAATGTCCGTTTCCGGACCTTTCCCTACCACAGCGAGTGGATCTTCCAACTTAGCCCACATGGGTACAAATACAGGAAGGCATGCAATGTTGCACACAGTCATACAGGTGCGTTCTGTGAATGAAGGTTGAAATTATTATTTTAATCCCCTGCACCAGCAGGTCTCAGCCCTGAAAACATTTATATGTATGAATTTGACAATGCAAATATACGCTGAAAAAGCAGCATTTTTCCCTAGCCTCTGTGCTTCTACATCTGCATTGCTTGCTGTTTGGGGTTTTAGGCTAGGTTTCTGTATACAACTTTGTGACATCTATGATGTAAATAGGGCTTTATAAATACATTTGATCAAACATTTTATTGATTCCCTCTGCTTGTAGAGGAAATCATACGAAAGCGAAAAGAGGCCTTAAAGGACGAAAAGGAACTGGGCAGGATACAGGCTAAGAGAAACCTGGACTTTTTGGATATCCTGCTCTGCGCGCGAGTACGTCACACCTCTATTACTCTACTACACTATTATCCACCATTATGCCATTTATGCACTCATCTAACCAGGTCATTAGTTAAAACGGCTACATCGGCGATGACATAGTATGTCATTGAATGAAGTCAATTCGAATAGAAACTCATCGAAGCCTCAAGATCACCAGTGTGCTAGAGTTTCTTTTCTATTCGTTATATTCTCTCTCCATGCAACTGGTAACACGATAGCCTGAGTGCCAGTTTGTTTTTGCTATCCAACTCCTTGTCAGTCATTGTCATGCCAAACACATGGCGTGGCTTGAAAATGAGCAATGGAGTTGGCAAGAGAACAAACAGATCGGAGACCAGGCTAGCACCATTATAGTTCTGCGAGTTATACCTTTTCCATAAAATGAAGCCAAACAAAGAAGAACATGCAATGATCTCATTGTTCCTTATGGTTTTCAATCCAGGATGAGGACCAGCAGGGCCTGTCAGATGAGGCTATCCGAGCGGAGGTGGACACCTTCATGTTTGAGGGGCACGACACCACAGCCAGTGGGATCTCCTGGACCCTGTACAGCCTGGCCTGCAACCCGGAGCACCAGCAGATCTGCAGGGATGAGGTCATCAGCGCCCTGGAGGGGAGGGACACCATGGAATGGTAGGTTCCACTGTCCAGGGCCTGTATTCATAAAGCGCCCCAGAGTAGGAATGCTGATCATGATGATTTAAAAGACAAAACTGATCCTAGATCAGCACTCCTACTCTGAGATTCTTTATGAATAGGGGCCCTGATTTACTGTCCTGATCCTGTTGCATGTTAGATATGCGTTCATTTGGCTGGAGGAGAGTGACATGAAGTGGAAGGCTGTACTGTCCAGATTTATTTTTCAGAGATCATGCTGTGGGGTGTATTTCAGTTTCAAGGTTTTATTTGGTTATTTTACAATCCGCAGCTACAGTATATATAAATGACTCTTTTGTTACTTTGGGGATCATTTAACCTTTTACTGCAGTGGGCTAAATCAGGGTCACTCAGAGTGATAGTCTTAAACAAATCTACTTTGAAGCAAAAGTCTAGACCTCACACACATGGTTATGGGCTGTACCGTGTACCATCTCAGATATAGAGTTAAAATGTATTACATTTTAAGTTTGCATCCCAATATTACACTTTACATACATCACAGAAGACTGAAATATAACACAATAGTTTGACATAGAAACACCGGATTTTCTTCCTATATTTATTCATTATGAAATTATGCAAAATATGAATAACATTCCACCCATGAGGCCAAAGAGGGCGCTTTTGGTCATTGAGGGCTACACAATCACCAATAGGCTCCATGTTTGGAACTAGTTACCAAAGCCGTTCCTTTATTTTAGATATAGAGTAAAGGAAGGGAAATCACCCTGTATTTGCTCTTAGATTGGAGCCACACAATACATGGCAACATGTTTACTAAAAAGAGAATTGATATAAAGATAATGTTCTGCATTCTTAAGGGAAGATCTCAGTAAAATACCATACACAACCATGTGTATAAAGGAATCCCTCCGCCTCTACCCTCCTGTACCTGGGATGTCCAGGAAGATAACCAAACCTATGACGTTCTTCGATGGGAGGACTGTGCCTGAAGGTAAATGTGTACATTTAAAAAACATGTTGCATTGTGATGTACTGAAGGGGACTTTTTTGTACATTTTACTGGACTGAGGCGAGACAGTGGTAGGAAAGTGGGTCACACAGGCAGTGGGTTGGAATCCAATCCACGCCGACACTGGTGGGTATATTTACTGTAGGCAGTGGAACTAACCACTACACCGACCACTCCAGGCCATGCAAGGGGCTTTTTAAAATTATAGTTTTAAAGGCATAAGGGCTCTGTGCCTTAACATGAGGCCATAAGGGGTTGCAATGGAGTCCTCCCTAACCTTTGCCTCAGTCATCGGCTATAACAAATTAAATATTAACTCATGTTTGTTTGTCTCCAGGGCTAGTTCTCCTTTTTGCATTGGGATTGTCACCAACTAGTTTGTATGTAGAGACTGTGTCTCTACAATCAGTGTGTTTATTCATCTTTTTCATAAGCAGTGATATATTTTCTAGTGCCAGTTTCTTGGACACACATTAAGCCTAGTGATGGACTAAGTGGAGGTCCTCCATTTAAAGTGATTTTAGTCCAGGACTAGGCTTAAACTGTGTCCTGGAAACTGGCCCCTAGTAAAAAAATGTTTTATATCAAATGAATTGGTGCTGTTGGAGCATTCTCACCATGTCCTTCTCATCGTGTTTATTACTGCCAATGACCAACAAAAACCTCTCCCAGATAGTCTCTCTTTCTGCCTCAGCAGATGGATCCTTTTGCAGCATGGACAATATTATCACTGTGTCCATAGGAAACTAAACAGATGTCAAGCGCTAACACTGTGTAACACTGTGGAAGTATAATTCGTCTCTCTTTTCTCCCTCTAGGTTGTCTTGTTGGAACCAGCATTTTTGGCATTCATAGGAACGCCACCGTTTGGGAGAACCCTAACGTGAGCACACCATCTTGATGAACACAATTTTCTCATTTAACAGGGTTAATATCATTTGTGATTAGTAGTAGAAGAAATGCTAGCTTGAACAGCTGAACATGCGTCATAAAATCATGCGTTTCTGGTCACAGAGGACAAGGTCTAGAGTATTGACAGAGGAAGGGGCTGTTGCTGAGTTAATTTGTAATGAAATCCATATGACCTAGCAGTAACCCCATGGGTTTGATTTTGACTAATCTATCGCTATAAGATTCAGGGTATACACAATAGGGAACTGAAACCTGTTTATACAAGCCTGGTGGCAGTTTGTCTCACCAGCCTGGTTTGTTTGTGCTGTCTTGCCAACTCATATGGTCATGTTTGCAGTGACAATGAACAAGACAACACAAACATATTTGGGACCAGCTGTCTACCTATATACAGTATTTTCCACTGTTTCTATTTACTATTTGTCTCTCTTCTATTTTCTATTCTCGTAGGCATTCGACCCACTCCGATTTCTGCCCAAGAACTCTGCAAAAAGATCACCCCATGCCTTTGTCCCTTTCTCTGCCGGCCCGAGGTTCGTTTCCACACCAGTGCCATGTGACTCAACCCCTATTTAAGAGAGCAGCATTGGCAGCAGGGTTTGGTTCTCACATTAATAGGCTGGGACTAGGATGGAACCATAGACCTACTCATTTACCTGACTGGATTTTGGAGCCCTTCGGTCCCTTGATGCCTGTGACCTAGATCCAACCTCCACCCTAACTATAAAAGGGGGATGGGACCTAGCACGTTCCCAGATCTGTCTTGTTTGGCATGACAATGAAAGTAGGAGTTGTCAAAATCACACAAACGGATCTGGGATCCCTCTGACACAACAGCAGTTCTTATAGGTCTGTAGAGTTGGCACAGGCTGAACTCACTTCAAAGAGCTGCAGGGTCTGTCTGATGATGTGGTAATGTTTTATTATATAAAAGAGCTATAAACCATTGGTAATCTTACCACATAACTTCTTTATTACACAGGGTGAATGTACAGGAGTTCTACAACATAATTATTTCAATGTCTTTTTCTCTGTCTGTAGAAACTGCATTGGGCAGAACTTTGCCATGAATGAGATGAAGGTGGTGGTGGCACAGACACTCAAGCGATATCAGCTGACCGAGGACCCAATGAAGAAACCAAAAATGATTCCAAGACTGGTGCTCCGCTCACTCAATGGGATCCATGTGAAAATCAAACCTGTCGATCTTGAACCATAAGGAATGTTATAGTTGCACTTTTGTTATCAGGCATAGGCTACTGTTTGTGGAATGTTCATATGAATTTGTTTTTAACATGCTAATTCACCAGGAAATGGGAAATAAAACTTACATAAGGAATATTTTTTTAATATTAACTTCTCAAAGCTATATTCAGAATTTTAATTTAAATATCCATGTAAGGAGAATATTATATGTCTTATATACAAAGATTAATTTAACACTAATTTATGTTACTAATATTTTGCTAGTAACTAACTGCCTAAATGTTGTTTGATTTTCCTTTTGACATATAGCCTATGGTAAGTCAATGTCCCTTGTCAGTGATGTGACAGTTTGAAAAGGAATAGACATAGGATTGAGTTAATGTTATTCTCACTATTTCAAATAAACGTGTGGTGCAAACCACTCAGGAAATTGCTGGTGTAATCCATTCATTTGCGTTCTCTCAAATCAATGTATCTTCAAGACAGTTCCATTGAGAGTGTACCTCTGTCCCTTTAAGAACAATAGAGGCCTTATAACATGATTTCTCTTTGTTGTTACCCATAACATATCCAAGCCTACACGGTTTACCAGGCAAGTTTGTATTTTGCATGGTGTTTCCAGCACGCTACCTCACGTAACTTAACACTTCTTCCCTCGCTGCCACTTGAATCTACATAGCACTTGAAATGATTTGTGTTTTATTTGACCTTTATTTAAATACATAAAACAATCAATTTAAGTACTATGGGATAGTTCACCCAGATTACAAAGTTAATATTGGTTTCCTTACCCTGTAAGCAGTCTGTGGACAAGGTGCGACAGCAATCCATGCTCTGGTTTAGTTTCCCTGGCACTGTTTCCACACGCTTTCCCATTCAAGTCATGGGACCGGTATTAGCATTTTTCACGCATCATGTTCAAATAATCTAGAAGTGAGCTTGAGCTTCACAATCAATTTGAGATACTGTTGGATGACTTTAATATCAGTCCCATGACTTGAATGGGATTTGTGCCACAAATGCTAAAACGGTGCCAGGGAAATTCAACCAAAGCATGAATTGCTGTCATACCTTGTCCATAGACTGCTTACAGGGTAAGAAAACCAATGTGTCATTTTTTTAATTGAGTAAACTCGCTCTTTTACAATGCTTATAATTTTGGATGGTAAAATCCTACCATGTGGTGACGTGAATGTGTTCCTTCCTGGTTGTGGTGATTTGGGGAACTAAACGGAAAAATAGATGGTCAGAAACCCACTGAGAAAGCAGAAGAAATGGAAAATGATTCAATGTCCACACACATCCACAAAACCAGGGCTTTAATACTAGTGAGTTTGTGTTGGACAGGTCACTGACCTTAACTATATTGTTGTTAAATGATTCTAAGCTTGGCTTGTTGGACTGGTATTCATAATGACTAGAGAAAGCAGCCATCCTGAACATGAACAATGCATGGTGCCACATCAGGGGCCTGTGCAGGAGGATGTAATGTTGCCGAACATTCAGATAGACAATTTCTGTTCTACACAACACATTTGTCTGATAGATAGGGAATCGTGTCAGCTCCTATTCATTCTGCAATAATAAAGTGTTTTCCAATCCCTAAATACACCCAAAATGCTATGGGTTGGGGTCAATTCCAGTCAATTCAGGATGTGCACTGAAATTCCAATTCTCTTCAAAGAGGAATGAGTCTACCTGGTCAATGTTTGTCTATGGAATATTCTGTACCAGGCCAAACACTTCATGCAATCTGCTGGTAGATACTGAGATGGCGACTATCCTTGGAATGCAAAAAAATAAGACAAAATCCCCATTTAAATCGTGGCGTTTGAAGATATAGGCCTACTACCGCGTAAAAATGACACTACTCTATAAACCGTACATAAAGACATGTTTGTGACAAATTTCTGTTTTTATTTACAGTGTATTATGTGAATAAAAAAGCCATCATCAGCCGAAAGAGGGACAAAAGGTCTGGGCACACGTCTGTCCAAAGTTGATACAAATAGCATGGCTTTTGCAAGATTGTTATATTTGAGCTATGTTTACTTAACCAGTAAAGGGGGCAATCTAAGAATTTATTTGGCTGGTGTGAAAACTAACGCAGTTCTTTGAACACCAAGAAGCTCAATTTTGAGAGCCCTTTTATGGCTGTGATGCAAGACCATGTGTACCATATTTAAAAATGAATCATTTCAAAGGCCTGCAAAACAATAATCAACAGCAAATAGCACCAACTTAGAACCTTACCACCTTTTATTTCATGTGACCGGTGGCTCAGATCAGGCAAATTAACAATGTACATATCGCCATCTAGAGGACCGACTAACATTCAGGCAGAGTTGCAACTCACAGGTCACACCGATATCATTTTGATAACGGGCTGACAGCATTTAAAAACACTCTGTGCAGTCTATTAACGTTTATTTTATTACTGATATTGATTGTGAATGTAAACCGATTAAACATAACATTCTCTCCTCACGGCACTCATCTTGATAGAAGTGTAAAAATATAAACCTACAGTCCTATTCCGTCTTTAGAAAATGACATTTTTCAGAAACTCTGAACTGCTTATGTCAATTCCTATAATAATCCATCTTGTATCTATTTTACAAATAGATATTTAAAAAATAAATGTACAGTGCATTTGGAAAGTATTCAGACTCCGACTTTTTCCAGTGTTATGTTAAAGCAATATTCTAGAAAGGATTCAATTGAAAACATTCCTTAATCTACACACAATACCCCATAATGACAAGGCGAAAACAGTTTGACCTTATTTACATAAGTATTCAGACCCTTTGCTATGAGACTCTAAATTGAGCACAGGTGCATCCTGTTTCCATTGATCATCTTTGAGATGTTTCTACAACTTGATTGGAGTCCACCTGTGGTAAATTCAACTGATTGGACATGACTTGGAAAGGCACAAACACACCTGTCTATATAAAAAGGTCCCACAGTTGACATTGCATTTCAGAGTAAAAACCAAGCCATGAGGTCGAAGAAATTGTCCGTAGAGTACCGGGACAGGATTGTGTTGAGGAACACCAAAAAATGTCTGCAGGACTGAAGGTCCCCAAGAACACAGTGAAGTTAGGAACCGCCAAGACTTTTCCTAGAGCTGGCCAAGAACCCAATGGGAGTTCCTCTTTAGAGATGGGAGAATCTCCCAGAAGGAAAACCATCTCAGCAGGCGGAAGCAACTCCTCAGTAAAAGGCACGACTCTCAGACCATGAGAAATAAGATTCTCTTGTCTGATGAAGCCAAGATTGAACTCTTTGGCCTGAATGTCAAGCGTCACGTCTGGAAGAAACCTAGCACCATCCCTTCGGTGAAGAATGGTTGTGGCATTCTTCACCGTGGGGATGTTATTCAGCAGCAGGGACTGGAAGACTAGTCAGGATTGAGGGAAAGATGAACGCAGCAAAGTACAGAGAGATCCTTGATGAAAACCTGCTCCAAAGCACCCAGGACCTCTGACTGGGGCGAAGGTTCACCTTCCAACAGGACAATGACCCTAAGCAAACAGCCAAGACAACGCAGGAGAGGCTTCGGGACAAGAGCCCAGACTTGAACCCGATCTAACGTCTCTGGAGACCTGAAAATAGCTGTGCGTCGAAGCTCCCCATCTAACCTGACAGACCTTGAGAGGATCTGCCGAAAAGAATGGGAGAAACTCCCCAAATACAGGTCTGCCAAGCTTGTAGCGTCATACCCAAGAAGTTGAGGCTGTAATCACTGCCAGATGTGCTTCAAAGGGTCTGAATACTTATGTAAATGTGATTTCAGCCTTTTATTTTTAACTCTGCTCAAATTTCTAAAAACCCGTTTTTGCTTTGTCATGGGTTTTTTGTTTAGATTGATAAGAAGAAAAAAATCACCCATTTTAGAATAAGACTAACATATCAAAATGTGGAAAGTCAAGGGGGCCTGAATACTTTCCGAATGCTCATGTTTACAGTGAGCAAAAATACTACGCACAACTTCAAACCAATACTGAGACCGTATAGAAGGAAGTGGAGATAGTAATATGGAACTCACAGTCACCAACTATATAACGATTAGGCTGTGATGATACCAGTATCGCAACATTTTTTTTCCATGGCAAAAATGATAACACGGAGCAGGTCCTTTAAAAACCTCCTGTAATACTTGCGCTGTAGCTTGGAAAAATAAATATATGTGAATCTGGATGAGAACATAATGTTTGTTTCCAACATAAGGGCTGTTTTCCTAAGTTACATCCGCTTCGTGTTTGTTTCCCTGCACGATGCCCGACTATCAATTAGAGATAATAATCATATCACGGCCATGGGACACCGATTTATGCCACAAGTTACTCTTACTTGACCAACTGACTTGGTCTGCCAAGAACTGCCTTTTATTTTTTATATATAGGACTTAATTTGTAAAACGCATCAAACATTCAGCTCCCGAACGAGTGGTGTTTCTGTCTTCATGGAATGTACTACTCAAGTCTTTGGGATAATCTTTAGGAGAACGAGGAAGTAACGTAGAAAACATTGACAAAACTATAAAATCCCCAAAACAGTTTTATAAGTAAAATCGATCCGCCTCCAACGGGTCATGGTCCCTGATGTCTCCGCCCATACCCTGAGAGTCAGCCCTGCCTCCACCACATAGGCTCTTTCCCAATTTGGCTTTCCTGGATTCTTCGTGTCCTCTCGCCTCAGACTCAAAATACATTGGAAGAGATCCAAGAGGAAACACCTTGGATCTTCTCCAATGCATGAGAGAGGACACAAGGAATAGAGGAAAGACGAATTGAGAAAGAGCCGTAGTGTAGGGAGAGGGTTAGATTAGTAGGGAGGGGGTGGGCTTCTTGCCTGGCCATGCCTCTTTGGCATACTTTTTCTTGCGTGGCTCGTTGAGGACCTCGGAGGGATAGGGGCCTGTGACGGGGACAGGGTTGAGGGTGACAGGTGGCTGGGGGGCGTCCGGGGCCAGGTTCACCTCTGGGGCCGGGTTGGGGAAGGGCAGAGGGAGACCGCCCAGAATAGTGGCTCCGCTCGGGGGCCCGGCAGGGTGGCCCTCGTGGCTAGTGGGTGGCAGATCCCCGTAAAGGCCGCCGCCGAAGGTGTAGTTGTGGATGCGCCTCGTCACAACGTCATCCATACTAAGTGAGCCGTGCCTCTCCATTTTCTGTTTCTAGAGTGGAAATGACAAAATATTGAGTAGCAACTCATCTGTAGGCTGTTTCTAGGATTACATTGCAATTTTCTTAATCATAGGCTTCCTTAAATCGCAAAGTGATTGTACAAAAAGATATTGACACCTCAGGCAATCAATGCACTTTAGCGGCTTACTATGGATATAACCCAGGCTTACCTTTATAGGGACGACAGCAGTCTGCACCATGTTCCTGAAGCGCCCCACTGAGGGGTCAATGTCCTCTGTAATGTTTCAAGAAGCACCGAGTTACCGCATGCATTACGAGTGAAGCAACAGGTTTAGATTGGTACACACACACTTCATTATTTTCACCCAACCAAATTAAATTGTATTGGTCACATACACATGGTTAGCAGATGTAATGCGAGTGTAGTGAAATGCTTGTGCTTCTAGATCTGACAGTGCAGTAATATCGAACAAGTAATCTAACAAATTCACAACGACTACGTTATACACACACACACACACAACGTAAGGGGATGGAATAAGAATATGTACAGTTGAAGTCGAAAGTTTACATACACTTAGGTTGGAGTCATTAAAACTTGTTTTCCAAACACTCCAGAAATTTCTTGTTAACAAACTATAGTTTTGGCAAGTTGGTTAGGACATCTTTGTGCATGACACAAGTATTTTTTCCAAAAATTGTTTACAGACATATTATTTCCCTTAATCACAATTCCAATGGGTCAGAAGTCTACATACACTAAGTTGACTGTGCCTTTAAACAGCTTGGAATATTCCAGAAAATGTCATGGCTTTAGAAGCTTCTTATAGGATAAATTACATCATTTGAGTCAATTGAAGGTGTACCTGTGAATGTACATCAAGGCCTACCTTCAAACTCAGTGCCTCTTTTCTGACATGGGAAAAATCAAAAGAAATCATCCAAGACCTCAGAAAGAAAATTGCAGTCCTCCACAAGTCTGGTTCATCCTTGGGAGCAATTTCCAAACGCCTGAAGGTACCACGTTTATCTGTACAAACAATAGTACGCACGTATAAAAATCATTGGACCACGCGGCCGTCATACCGCTCAGGAAGAAGACACGTTCTGTCTCCTAGAGATGAATGTACTTTGGTGCGAAAAGTGCAAATCAATCCCAGAACAGTAGCAAAGGACCTTGTGAAGATGCTGGAGGAAACAGGTACAAAAGTATCTATATCCACAGTAAAACGAGTCCTATATTGACATAACCTGAAAGACCGCTCAGCAAGGAAGAAGCTACTGCTCCAAAACCGCCATAAAAAAGCCAGACTACGGTTTGCAACTAGACATGGGGACAAAGATTGTACTTTTTGGAGAAATGTCCTCTGGTCTGATGAAACAAAAATAACTGTTTGGCCATAATGACTATCGTTATGTTTGGAGGAAAAAGGGGGAGGCTTCCAAGCCGAAGAACACCATCCCAACCATGAAGCACGGAGATGGCAGCATCATGTTGTGGGGGTGCTTTGCGGCAGGAGGGACTGGTGCACTTCACAAAATAGATGGCATCATGAGGCGGGAAAATTATGTGGATATCAGTCAGGAGGTTTAAGCTTGGTCGCAAATGGGTTTTCCAAATGGACATAGACCCCAAGCATACTTCCAAAGATGTGGCAAAATGGCTTAAGGACAACAAAGTCATGGTATTCGAGTGGCCATCACAAAGCCTTGACCTCAATCCTACAGAAGATTTGTGGGCAGAACTGAAAAAGCGTGTGCGAGTAAGGAGGCCTACAAACCTGACTCAGTTACACCGGCTCTGTCAGGAGGAATGGGCCAAAATTCACCAAACTTATTGTGGAAGACTACCCGAAACGTTAGCCTTTAAACAATTTAAAGGCTATGCTACCAAATACTAATTGAGTGTATGTAAACTTCTGACCCACTGGGAATGTGATGAAAGAAATAAAAGCTGAAATAAATCATTCTCTATTATTATTATTATTATTCTCTATTATATTTCACATTCTAAAAATAAAGTGGTGATCCTAACTGACCTAAAACAGGGAATTTTTACTAGGATTAAATGTCAGGAATTGTGAAAAACTGAGATTAAATGTATTTGGCTAAGGTGTATGTAAACCTCCGACTTCAACTGTACATATAAATACATGGATGCGCGATGGCAGTGCAGGATAGGCAAGATGCAATAGATGGTTTAAAATACAGTATGTACATATGAGATGAGTAATGTAGGATATGTAAACATTATTAAAGTGGCATTATTTAAAGTGACTAGTGATACCTTTATTAAATCTATTTATTTAAGTGGCCAGTGATTTAAGTCTGTATGTTGGCGGCAGCCTCTCTAAGTTAGTGATGGCTGTTTAACAGTCTGATGGCCTCAGTTTATGTAAATACTTACAGTGCCAGTCAAAAGTTGACACACCTACTCATTCAAGGGTTTTTCTTTATTTTTACTGTATTGTAGAATAATAGTGAATAAATCAAAACTATGAAATAACAAATGGAATTATGTAGTAACCAAAAAAGTGTTAAACAAATCAAAATATATTTTATATTTGAGATTTTTCAAAGTTGCCACCCTTTGCCTTGACAGTTTTGCACACTCTTGGCATCCTCTCAACCAGTTTCATGAGGTAGTCACCTGGAATGCATTTCAATTAACAGGTGTTAAAAGATCATTTGTGGAATTTCTTTCATTCTTAATGCATTTGAGCCAATCAGTTGTGTTATGGCAAGGTAGGGGTGGTATACAGAAGGTAGCCCTATTTGGTAAAAGACCAAGTCCATATTATGGCAAGAACAGCTCCAATATGCAAAGAGAAACTACAGTCCATTACTAAGACATGAGGGTCAGTCAATTCAGAAAATGTCAAGAACTTTAAGTGTCTTCAAGTGCAGTCACAAAAACCATCAAGCGCTATGATGCAACTGGCTCTCATGAGGACCGCCACAGGAAAGGAAGACCCAGAATTACCTCTTCTGCAGATTATAAATTCTTCAGAGTTACCAGCCTCAGAAATTGCAGAGCAAATAAATGCTTTCAAGTAACCGACACATCAACATCAACTGTACAGAGGAGACTGCATGAATCAGGCCTTCATGGTCAAATTGCTGCTAAGAACGCACCACTAAAGGACACCAATAATAATAAGAAGAGACTTGCTTGGGCCAAGAAACACGAACAATGAATATTAGACCAGTGGAAATCTGTCCTTTTGTCTGTAGTCCAAATTGGAGATGTTTGGTTCCAACCGCTGTCTTTGTGAGATGCAGAGTAGGTGAACGGACGATCTCCACATGTGTGGTTCCCACCGTGAAGCATGGAGGTGGTGGTGTGATGGCGTGGGGGTGCTTTCCTGGTGACACTGTCAGTGATCTATTTAGAATTCTGCAGCGATACCCCCTCTCATCTGGTTTGCGCTTAGTGGGACTATCATTTGTTATTCAACGGGACAATGACCCAATACACCTCCAGGCTGTGTAAGGGATATTTGACAAAGAAGGAGAGTGATAGAGTGCTGCATCAGATGACCTGGCCTCCACAATCACCCAACCTCAACCTAATTGAGATGGATTGGGATGAGTTGAACCGCAGAGTGAAGGAAAAGCAGCCAACAAGTTTTCAGCATATGTGGAAACTACTTCAAGACTGTTGGAAAAGCATTCCAGGTGAAGCTGGTTGAGAGAATGCCCTTGAATGAGTAGGTGTCCAAACTTTTGACTGGTACTGTAAATCAGGGCCCATGTTCACAAAGACTCTGAGTAAGAGTGTTAATCTAGGACCAGTATTTTCTTTTAAATCATAACATTTAAAAAAGTCTTAGACACTGTAAAATTTGAAGACCGGCACAGAAACACTTTTCCTCAACTACAGATAAAGAACCAATACTTCAACAGCACTGGGGTACTGGTGCTAGGCCAATGGAGTTGAAGAGAGAGCTTACCCGGGTTGATGACCTCATCGTCCTCGTTGAAGGCGACTCTTGAGTTCCGCCTCTTCCTCTTGGGTCTCTGGATATCTAGGTTGCCCTCCTCGATGGTCAGGGTGGAAATGCGCTTGTTGTGGGCCGTGTTGAACTCCGTCAGGTTCTGTCACAGCCCAAACAGGGGATGGATAAATGTTTGGGAAAGGAGAAGTGAAACAAAGTTAACACTAAACACACGGAATTGGAAACAGCGAGAGCTAAAAAAAAAACACTAAAGACACTGACAGAACAAAAGATAAACTATGTAAAGAGGGACATCCTGAGTTATCTTCAGCTACTGTGGTAATAGTACAATCCCTCCTTACCAGCATGTCCAGACAAATGCCCAAGTAGACAACTACAGAAGACACACAGACACACCTCTAGCTCGGTCTCCTCCTCTGGTAATCCTAAGAGACCCTTAGACCCCTCCTCGTCCTCTCCGGCCTTGCTGTCCCCCGTGGCGGAGTTGGTTCCTTGCTGGCTCTGAGGTTTCTCCCGGATGGTGTAGGCTCGCGTGGACGCCCCAAACGACATGGTGGAGTCTATGGGGACCTGCTGAGGCTTATTGGGCTCCAGGCGGATGTGTCCCAAGAAGGTACCATGCGCTGAGAACGTAATTTACAAACTTCAAGTCCACATGTACGGATGTCATTTAGAAAAAGTAAGTGAAGAGTAATAGTTGCACAGCCTTTATTCGACAGTGCACTCCTCTAAGGCAATGCAACTGTTACATTTTGAGTACTTTTTACTAGCTTGAGGTAAGATAAACTATTTTACAGACTGATGTACACGACAGTTCACTTACTGCTGTTGTTATCGATAAGGAACACCCTCTTCAGGTGCTTGTGGTAGACCAGGGCAGCATGCACGCGTGAACATGACTGGTGGTCGATGGTGAAATCACACATGTCCGGGTTCCTCCCGAATAAGTAGTACTTCTTCTCGTCAATGATCAGTTTCTTCAAGGATTCATCATCATAACAACAGATTGGGCAATACATGTATTTTATTACGTCACAACATCATAGCCTGGTGGTCCCAGATATAATTCTGCTTTCTTGACAACTCCTCGTCACTCATTCTCACGCCAAGCTGTTTTAGCATGACAATTCCATAAGGAGTTGGCAAAAGATCCTAAACAGACACTCAGGCTAACAACACTGATAACATTGAATGAAATCCTTGCCAGCTGTAAGACAGTTTAAAGCCCTGTGCCTCTGAGCCATAACTCAAGAGTGCACTCCTGAGCTTAAATATCAGGACTGATGTTTCTGTGGCACCTTTCTTAAAACCCAACAGTCACGGAACTCAGGCACCAGGATGCACTGGGCTGAGGACAGTAGTGTCTGTATCTGGTGCATGCATGTATGATCAATTTGTTTATTTAGTTAAGTACACCATGACACCTAGCTACCTATATTGAAGTATACAGACTGAAGTAGACTATATTGTATATTGAAGTAGACAGTCTATACTAATAGACATTTATAGGTAAACTACATCACGTAGGACTACATCCTATGGTTCTCTATCACAGCTTTTGATAGTGCTGGCACAGTTGGTTAGTATAGAAAGTAAGTAAACACATCAGCTCCGTAATGACTGATGTATTATGCAAGATAATAGCCACATTCTAAGGAACCATACAGAATATCTAGCCTTGTGCAGATAATACAGATAGGCGGTTCAAATGTTCGCCACAGAAGCCCTAAGCTCTTACCTCGACCATTTTGTCACCTTTCATCACGTCCAAATGGAGTCCTGGAGGGGGCTTGCCTGCCCTGAAAACAACAAGGACCAAAAGCTAAGCACACCATTCAATGAAATGAATCAGCTAGCTAGCATATGTTAGCTAATAAGACGTGGCTAAAAGGAATACATACGTTTCTAGCTACAAAATGTAAAAAAAGTAATGCTGTTTTGTGATTTTGCATGCACTTGATGTCTTTGTACAACGTAAATATACCGGTAAATGCATTTTCTCACCATGTTGGACAATCAAAAGATGGTAAGTTTGTAGCAGTTGCATTAGTCGCCATCTTGCAGGATTCTCCATTCACAAACCCGCTGGGTAAAATGCTCCCTTGCTTTGGGAATTGTAGTTTTGTGGGGTTAAACCCTTGACAGCCAAATCTCTCTGTCTCTGCACAAATGGATGAAAAGAAAGTAATACATTCCATTATCTACAATGATTTGATTCGACTCTAGAAAAAAAGGTTGCCTACTGAAATGTAATGGCAATGGTTCATTACTATGAACTGTGAACACACATGCACTAACGCTAACAGTTATTATGCTTAGCTTTCATTATCGCTCATTCACTTGAATCAGATTGAATAGCTTCAAGAATAGTCAATAGTATAGACGGTTTTTTATTGAAAAGCCACTGGGTAGAATAACATAGACTACTATAGCAACATACTCCTTGTTTCATATTACATCTATAGACTGGAAATTGTAGGAAGTTGTGGTGTCACATTTCATTTTGGTGCATGTTGATGTAGCTTCCCATTTATCACAGACCATACACTTTTGCAGAATGTATTTTAATTATACCTTTGAACTGCTATGGAGTAGAGTATAGAATGTTTATTATTCCTGAGGGGCTGCTTTACAGCTGATAGTGAGACATCTATAAAATATATATTCACAATACAGCAAACATGAATATAATTTTAAAAATCCACAATGCAATACTGTACTGCTAGGATCCATCATTCTTTAATAGGAAACATGGTGAGTTGTACCTTCCTTTTTTGATTGTAGGCCAATAATAAAATGTTAATTGCTGCATAAAATAAGCAAACAATAAATAAGTAAAAGCCCAGTTCACATATCTTTATTGGCAACACAAGCTAGTGTCACAGGGTAGGGGTTAACTTTACTTGAAAATATCTGGTTGCCTACTTCCTCATACAATTGTTGCTTTTGATTGTTAGATCAGTGGCACCTCTCTTGGAACCACAGTTGAGCCTTGACAGCACAACATCGAGGCAGCACTGCAGTGATGGCAGGCACTGAAACAGTTATGTCCCTGCAAGAATTAATTGCATCCGTGGATAAAACATGTCTGCCACGGATTCTGCAGGTTTGCTCTGGGGTATACTTTCAAGGTAAGACGTTTTCATACTTTCTTTCATAAACTCCATGTATGGGCAAACCAGTTTTTACATTGCCAGAAATGAGACAGACAGGCAGAGTAGAACTTACTGATTAACAGTCAGTGGCAGTTTTTTAAAGAATCAATTCTGAATTCTGACATACACAAACAGAAGTAGAACAAAGTCTCATAATTAGGCAACAGTACAGAATATCTTATTTACAACTGAGGGTACTTTCATATACATATCTGTTTTACCGTTTAGAAATGACAGTATCTAGTCCCCACATTTGAAGGTGTCATCTATTTGGACAAATGTAATTATACGTGTATTAAAGTAGTCAAAGTGTAGTGTTCGGTCACATAGTCCTAGCACCCATGACTCTACAAACATGTTGGATGCATTTGCAGTTTGCTTTGGTTGTGTTTCAGATTATTTTGCGCCCAATAGAAATGAATGGTAAATAATGTGTCATTTTGGAGTCACTTTTATTGTAAATAAAACGTTTCTGAACACTTCTATATTCATGCGGATGCTACCATGATTATGGATAATCATGAATGAATCGTTAATAATGAGTGAGAAAGTTAGTGGCATAAATATCCCCTCCAACAAAAAGCTAGACTCACCGGTTTCATTATTTTCATCATTTCTATACCATCAAAGGTTGATAATTTAAGACATATTTTACAGTAATAATCATTGGCGCAAAAAGTAAATGTATTGTTCAGATATCATTACCACATAGGTGTACTCTATTAAAATGAAATCAGTTAAATGAATGAAAGAAAAATAACGTTTAGCAGGCACTAATTTGCATCAAGCCTGTCTTGAGCATTTGGCCATAGGTTCTCATCGACATTGCAGTAAATGCCTTCGTTGTTCATGTACATTGTGGAAACACCTTTTGGTATTGCGAATCCAAGCCTGACATACGTCTAGACTGATGTGAAAAGAAGTGGAGAGCGCTTGTTGAGGTGCAACCCAAAAAAAATTATAATCTTAGATAGGAAAAGCTAACCATTAAAAATGCTATGTTTATTTAAGTTAAAAGATAACATTTTGGCCTACAAAGGCCTTCTTACAAACATTATCTTCCAACTTTGCTAAAATAAAACATTGAGTTTAACAGTTATTTTCAATCGCTTTGTTTTGCTATTTTCCTTTTGGGAAATGTGGTGAATTTTGTGGTGAATTTTCAAAACTCTTAGTACAAAACTCCAAACTGTTAACACTTCTAACGCAGTCAGTCTTATATTCAAAACCTTTCATTGTGCATTCATTTAGTTTGGAAACATCTTTCACCACACAACCATTAATCTAAAATATAAGTTGACTGAAAATATTGGTTTAATCACCAAAATACAACATAATGAAATATTTTCAATTTAGTTGTTTTAACAACCAGTTGATCCAATGGCAAAAAATGCAAGATACACTATATCTTCAAATTAGTTACCTTCAAATGAGTGGATTCGGCTATTTCAGCCACACCGTTGCTTTCAGGTGTATAAAATTGAGCACACAGCCATGTAATCGCCATAGACAAACATTGGCAGTAGAATGGCCTTACTGAAGAGCTCAGTGACATTCAATGTGGCACCATCATAGGATGGCACCTTTCTAACAAGTCAGTTCCTCAAATTTCTGCTCTGCTAGAGCTTCCCTGGTCAACTGTCAGTGCTGCCATTGTGAAGTGGAAACGTGTAGGAGCAACTTTGCCTCAGCTGCGAAGTGGTAGGCCATACAAGCTCACAGAACGGGACCGCCCAGTGTTGAAGCGCGTAGCGTCTGTCCTCAGACCATTCTTGATACACATGGGAAACTGTTGAGTGTGAAAAACCCAGCAACATTGCAGTTCTTGACACAAACCAGTGCGCCTGGCATCTACGACCATACCCCGTTTAAAGGCATTTAAATATTTTGTCTTGCCCATTCAACCTCTGAATGGCACACATACACAATCCATGTCTCAATTGTCTCAAGGCTTAAAAATCCTTCTTTAACCTGTCTCCTCCCCTACACCTACACTGATTGAAGTGGATTTAACAAGTGACATCAATAAGGGATCATCGCTTTCACTTGGATTCACCAGGTCAGTCTATATCATGGAAAGAGTAGGTGTCCTTAATGTTTTGTACACTCAGTGTATATCATACTTTATATGTATATATTTTACAAACATACATTCTAATTCTGTAGTTCTCCAAATCTATATATAGTAAACAAACCAGTTTAAAATCTATAGGTTTACCAAAAGATTAGGTGATTATCGAATAAGAGCAGTTGGATTAAGTAATAGTAAAAGGTATTTTAACAAATAAGAAGACTATCATATTAAAAGTAATGTGAGCATTGTATTGTGAAAGGCAAGTACTTAATGTAAACATGTATTTCTAGATGAAACACTGATTTCATTTTTGTGAAAAAGTGACTTATGATTTTGTGTTGTACTCAGTCATTTGGAAATGTGCTTTGAGTTTTAGAACAACTGCCTTTTTGATTATCTGTTTTGAGTTTTGTACTAAGCATTGTGAAAATGTACCACATACTTGTGAAAATTTCACCACAGCGATTGAAAAAAACGAACAACCTGCTCACCCCATTGTGAATCCGTCTGTACCATTAACCCTAGAATCTTCACACTATTAGACACTTTGAGCTCTTACGCAGCCCTGCCCCTCGATCTGGAGAGCATGAGACAGGTGGGTTTCTAGTGAGGGTCACTGATAGGACCTTACACTTGGCAGGGTTCAGTAACATTTTGCTTGCCTGAACCCATGAGTCAAAGTTGTCCAGGGCCTGCTGTGGTGTTCAGATTTTTCCCATTGTGCTTGTGTGGGCCAGACTGAAATCATCAATGTACTTCCACCTACTGTCAACATCCCGGGCTGCACCGTCAATGACTGCAAGGAAGATGAGAGGACCCAGAGGAGTTCCTTGAGCCTCACCTCCCTTCAGCTCCTGCCAGTCTGAGTGTTGTTTTACATCCGGTCACAAAACTGCAGAGCCATGCTGTGAGGGCAGGTCTGACATCCAGTTGGATCAGGCGTTCAATGGCGATGGTGTAGCTGATTTTGTCAAAGGCCTTGGAGAAGTGGTGATGAGGGTGGTTATGGTGGATGGGATGTATGACTGTTTGTATAGTCCAAAAGGCTAACGAGAGCGTAAGTCGATGATCTTTCTTTCGGGTCTGCTTCCAAACTGTCTGGGGTCTATGTTGGGTTTTAGGTCTTCCTTCATCCAGCTGGCAGTGAAGCTCACAGGAATTGTTTGATAGTTGTGGTGTCAGGGATATAGGCCATAGCTGGTTGGCTTTCGGGGGGGTCTTAGGGATGAGCACGACTGTGGCTTCATTCCACTGGGAAGGGAATTCACCTCGCTGAAATGATGAGTTGACTCAACTCGCAGGCAAATTCTCATAGGATCTGCTGTGGCACACCATAGGGGCCAGGGGCTTTGTTGTTTTTGATCACACGCAGCTTGTCATACACCTCCCGGGTTGGATTTCAGGGAGAGGCTGCAGGGAACGTAAGAAGGCTGGGATGGCTGTTGTGTCCAGAGAAGTTAGTGATTGGCTGACCTGAGAGAACCAGTTGTTAGTTTCATTTGTTATTCCTACTTTGTTGTTTTGATCATGGGCAGGAATATACATTTTCAGAGGAGGCTGGTGGGAGGAGCTATAGGAGGACGGGCTCATTGTAATGGTTTGGAATAAACGTAACGGAGTCAAACATGGTTTCTATACGTGTTTGACTCCATATATTCTGTTCCAGACTTTACATTGAGCCTATCCTCCTATACCTCCTCATACCAGTCTCCTCTGCTGTCATCCAGGGTCTGTCAGTAGGGTGCATTTTCACAGTTTGGACAGAGAAGTGGTCATTACACGCAGCAGTCTTGGATGTAGCATCAGGGGCATTGTATACTTCTTGCCAGGAGTGGTTTGTGATCCACTTTCCAAAACTGTCCAGGTTAGATTGTCAGATAGGGCGATGCTCTCACTTCTGGTTTGTTGGGCTTTTCAAGACCATAGGACTGCCTGATGATCACTGAGGCCAATGGCTGGTAGGATAGATGGTTTATAGCAAAGTTGGTTCATGTCTAATGCTTAGGTCCAGTATTGCATCACCTCTGGTACCTTCAATGCCTCTGGTCCCCAATACCTCAGTGAACTCCTCAGCCTGAAACAGTCTTCATGGTCAAAACATTTTTGTACTATTTTAAATCTAACCTTAATTTAACTAGGCAAGTCAGTTGATCAAATGATCAAATAATTCTTGCAGTCCCAAAGACATGCTCAAAAACAATGGCTGACTAAGCATTCTGTTGTCCCCCAGCTCTGGAAGAAGCCCCCACCTCTGCATGCCCCAGACCACAACTGCCTTTAAGTCTGAGCTCAAGAATCACTTCTTCAAACGGTCTTTCGCCAAATATGATCGGTCTGGTTGGTGTCTTGGTCATATACGTTAGTTTGAGTTCTGTGGTTTTGTCCTTGTTGTCTGCTTTATTTTAATGGTTGCTCTCAATGTAAAGAACTTTGTGAGTTAAATCTGTAAGTGAAATTCACTCTACAAATCTAATCCTATTATCCTGCACAACTTGGGTAAGCCAATCTATTGAAGTCTCCCAGTATGGCAAGACCACAGTTAGGATACCCATGTCTTGAGCATATGATCTTTGTGCCGCTAACTTTCTCACTCATTATTCACGATTATCCATAATCATGTTGGCATCCACATGAATGTAGACGTGTTCAGAAACATTCTTAATTACAAAAAGTGATAATACATTATTTACCATTCACACCTTTTCTATTCATACTGTCTATATCCCCCCTCATTTACATATTTATATTCCGGACTCTGGCGTATTTAAAAAAAAAAACGAATTAAGACTTTTGGGTATTGTGCGTATTGTTATTGTATTTCTAGATATTGCTGCACTGTTGGTGCTAGAAACATAATGGCACGTTGTATAATAATAGGAGACAAGCGCAGGAATCCGAAATAGTTTTTTTTTTTCTCTACACAAAAATGCGTACCTCATGAACATGACTGGGACGAAGCACAAAACAAACACACACACACAACACAGGGCTATAAACAAAGAGCGAGGTGTAAACCTCTAATAAATACACTGGACGAGACCCGTAATACAAATACACGGGACGAGACCGGTATTAACAAATGCATACTAACACCGTAACGCGCAAGCCGATACAACCGAGCACATGTACTCACAAAACCAACGGACATGGAACAATAATCAACAAGGACAATGAGGAACAGAGGGCACATATATACACATACTAATCAGAGGGAATGGGAACCAGGTGTGCATAATGAGACAAGACAGTCCGGGGTTGGTGGTAATGATCCAGTTCAGTGAGACGGAGCTGGTGAACTGAATGAGCAGTACCGGGGGAATCCGTGACACATAAGCATTTCACTGCACCTGCAATAACATCTGCAAAACTGTAGGCGACCAATTTAAACTTGGATTTGATTTCTAATTGGGCACGACATAATCTAAAACAAAACCAAAACAAACGTAAATGCATCCAACAAGTTTGTAGAGTCACAAGCTTGATGTAGTCATTGCATGCTAGGAATGTGGGAGCAAAATACACATTTTTGACTACTTTAATACTCACATAAGTGAATTTGTCCAAATACTGATGACACCTTCAAATGGGAGAAGATATATAAAGTGCTTTCATTTCTAAATAGTAAAACAGTAAACAGATGTGTATATATACCCTCAAATAATAGGTGACATTCTGTACTGTCGCCTCGTGAAACAGTTGATCTCAAATCCAAAATGCTGGAGTATAGAGCGAAATTAAATGTTTTTGCTTCACTTTCTAAATAAATACGTAGAGGACTATATGTAATATCACATGTTTAAAGGTTTATAGATAATAATATGCTTGGTTATATGGATGGATGGTCAGTCAGTAGACAACCTACAACCAGGTTGATATTGAGACAATGTATCAAATAAATGACCTGCAACCCACAAGAAAAAGCTATTTAATTCCAAATAAGGAAATGGAGGGAAAATGAAAGTAGCAAAGCCTCATGAGTGATGTTCCTGGAACAGATAAGTTAGTACTGTGTACTGTATATCTATTTATATCAGTTCAGGCATGCTTTGTAACGGTAGAGTATTCTTGAGTAAACAACTGCGATAAAAACATTTTAAAAATCAACCCAGTACAGCATGTGCATGTTGCTGCAAATATTGCACTGTCATCAGACCTGAAATTGTGGTGCGTTGATGCTTTATAGGCTCTGTTTATGAGCTGTCGGGAAGCGAGGTGTGCCTGTCCACGGGGGACCTGGTGAAGGTTATCGACATCGAGCTCCTGTCTGTCAGCTGTGAGGACACCAGCAACAATGATAAGTTTGAGCTGCCCATCAACCATGCAGGTGAGGCTTACGGTTTTCAACAAATGCGCTTTAGCCAGGCCTAGAAAGAGAAAAAGAAATGCCTCCGGTCCACCTAGCACAGATGATTGACTTGACCAAGAAGGGCAGTTCTAGTAATTCTATGTATGTGAGCCCCCCTTATTCTTTATTAACCATGGTAATATGTTTAATTCATTTGAATAAAATCACTTGATCAATGCTGTGTTATTAATGGCCTCATTGTGGACTCTCCCGCTCAGATCTGTTCAAGCTGCTTCCAGAGGAGATGCCATACAGCACAGTGGAGGAGATGGTGAGTCAGAGGCCTGTAGGCCTGGACACCTGCTTTCCCTTCACCTTCACCAGCCGATGTGAGCTGACCTTACAGAATTTCACCCTCGGCACTGGGATGGCCGTGACCATGCTACACATCGAGCAGCAGGACGGGGGTGAGGAGAGCTGCGTCCGCTGTCAACTCAGAGGCCAGCAGGGGGCTTCGGCTGACGTGCTAATCCCCTTCTCCTGCCGTGGGGAGTTCTATGAGTGTGAGAGTGACCAGACCTACACCCTCCAGGAGATCATGTCCTCGCCCCACCTCTGCAGCCGGCGCTTTTGCTTCAGCAAGAAGACCAAGCACGGGTCATCGCTAGTCTTCAGCCCCATATACCAGGTCCAGGCCATCATGCACTGTGAGTAGAAGCTGGTTCTGAGTCAACCAATGGCATACTTCCTTAGCCAATGAAAAAACATTGCGATATCATGCTAGAATCTAGAACTGAGAGAAGTGTTGCCTGAGGAGCACATCATCAAAGCTATTGGCAAACTGTAGCCTGCACAAGATTGTGCAATTTGAACATACAGCTTAGTTTTTTTTTATTCTGCTCAACATCAAGTTTAGTACTTTACTGTATGGATCTTCACCCTTTAAACATAATTTCTCAAATTTTCTCACAGTGAGGAAGAACATAGTCAAGTTCCCCTCCAGCTTGGAGGTGGATGTGGTCGACGTGACGACGGAATCCCAAGACTTGACATTTGTGACCCCGCTCACTCTGCTCGAGGTCTTTGCACAGCCAGACGAGGCCTTCCCCACAATGGCTGAAATACTGGAGCACCATGAGGGCCAGCCTCTGTTCCGTTGTACCTGGCTGGCTGAGCTACACAAGGGCCATCCTCTAGTCCTTCACAAGCGTGGTTCCTCAGCCATGGTTCTGGCTTCGGGTCTCAAGGGGCGCAAGGCCCGCCAGTACTTCCTAATGTCGCAGAGCTACGGGGGACGGCTGCGACGGAGGCCGCGGGAGTTCGAGTCGGTGTACGAGCTGTACGCCGCCTCGACCCAAGCGCCGTTTCTCACGGTCAGGGTGACGCGGCACAGTGAGGAGCTGGAGGAGGAGGGGCTTCTGGCACTCAGTGTGGGCGAGCAGCTGGAGGTGCTGCGCTGCGAGAAGGTGAAGCTGCCCGGAGGAGGAACCAGCCAGGAGGAGAAGAATAACCAGACCGTGGAGGTCCTTGTATGTAGACGTCTCCAAGAAGTGGACGATGACGAGGAGGAGGATGAAGAGGAGAAGGAGGAGAGTGAGGTGGTCCATTTGCCCATGTACATGCAGAGCCACTTTGTGGAGAAGCTCACGGACAATAAGAAGTACAGCCTGAAGGACTTGTGCAAGGCCTTTGCTCTGCCACTGGACGTTAAGGTGGTGAGCGGTGACGCAGAGCTGGAGAAAGATCCTCTGGTGGGGTTCTCATCCCTGAGGCTGCAGGAGGCCACTATACAGCCCATGGTCCAGGCCAGCCTTCCAGGAAAGCCAGAGAGGTGCTTTGAGATACCCACAGACTGGCTTAACATGTCTTTGTCTTTTACTAACGACCCCTTGCCTTTGACCCAAGAATATCACCTGGAGACAGTTACAGAGGTGACAGACTCATTCTATCACGAATTTCGAAAGCTCACCGCATCAGATGAGCCCCCACCACCACGTCCACCAAAGCCGAAGCCATCATCAAGATCAAATCCACCGTCAGGCTCAAAGCCATTGTCAGGCTCAAAGCCATTGTCAGGCTCAAAGTCTTCCAAGGCAACCCCTTCACCCTCACACCCAGATGCCCCCTGTCTTCCACCCAAAAGCGGCACCCTTTCCCTGTTGAGTGATCTAAGTCTTGATAGCAAAAAGACTCAAAGGCCCGCTGCTCCTCTGCCTCCGGTAAGCTCTTCCTTTCAGACCTCATGTACTTTCTAGGCAGGATATAGCACTGCTCATCTCCTGTTGTCACTCCTGTCTTGCTGGACTTGTTTACTGTCCTACATGTCCTGCCTACTGTCTTGCATCTCATGTATTGCCCTTGTACTCTGCCTTGCAGCCCCACATCCCTTGTCTTAGCTGTGAAATTGTCAAACAAAAATGTGGCACTGTACTGTTTCTATGTCTGATGTTTCTGTTTTAACCTAAAAATGTTCTCTGTAAAGTATGTTGAGATATTGTGAAATACTTTTAATAATTTGAATACATTGTGACTTGATTTGACTAGGACTAAAATGCTGTCTCATATAATAGGGTCTTGGGTTGCTCAATCAATGTATTGTATTGCCTAGTTAAAGAAAAAATATTAGAACATTCACACATATGTTACAGTAGTCTCATCAGTTATGTGAAAATGTTTGCTGATGCAGACTCTTCGCACCATGCAAATATGTGGTTCCTGTTTTTTCAACATAGTATGTACACTTCCTAGAATAACGGTAGTTTCATTTTCCTGTTGTCGTGAAGGATTTCAAGGATGATGCCCCTCCGCTGAATCCAAGAAAACCTATGACCGATGTCAAGTCAGGCAAGGCTCAGCCAAACACTTACATCAAGTCTATAAGTCACAAGCCCAACAATAAAGGTACAGTATGTCTTACATTGGAAATGACTTGAGCTATTTCATCAGGGAAGTAAAAGTCAACGGCAAAAATTACCCCATTCATCGTTTCTGAATTTGGTGCATATTTTTATACAACATTTTACTGTTATCTGTAGTTCTCTGTTAGGTAAATGTTTTTGCACTGGGTGACAACTTCACACAAAACCTCAATTGTTCGGTAAGCCTAAAATTAACTTGTCTTTCAGCAGCGGCGAAATATGAAGTTCAAGCAGATGTGGACAGTGACCATGATTATGAGCAAGTGGACGACAAGTTGAGAAGAGCACAGGACAATTTTTTATTTTACTGAACTAGCCAGAGGAATAACTATTAAAAGGCTAACTAAAGTCTCATTGCATAAAATAGACTAGACTATAGGGTGCAAAACAATGTCAGAACTACGCACTGATAGCCAGCCACTGTAACCGTGAATACTTTGAGATGGGACTGTGCAAAACAGGATACATGTCTTATTGTACCCATATTTTGTTACTTGGTTTTCATTTTCTACATTGCTACAGTCACAAGACACATTTGCCAACCAATTATCCCAAATGCTTATCATAATAAAAGCCTATTGGTGTTCATGGTTGTTACATTTAATAATTTAGCCATGTATTTTGTAACTTAAAATGTCCCCTTATTTTAAAACTCAATGATGCTATTCTGGCAGCGTCAGTGACCTTACTGTTAAGAGTGGAGGTAAATATAAGAAAGCCGGAGTGATAACAGTGGGGATCTTCTTGCGCAACACAAAGCTTTACTGGTGCATATGAATCACTGCTTTGGGTATTGATACTGCATGATATTATACTTCTGCATTCTAAGGTTACATACATTGTAAGAGATACTTTCCAATTGACTATATAAAATAGTAATATATTGAGAACAAATTACACATTTTTCTGAAAATATATGTTTACTAGAGACAAAAACAAAACATAGAGACATGAGAATCTGAAAGGCAAAGTTTTGCATTCTGTTCACTATTTTTAAACAACTATCAAGACCAATGATTGAGGAACTGGTAGTCACAGATTGCATTCATTGTGAGAACAACCATTGGCCTATGATGCACCCACTCGTACTGTAATATCATTAACGGAAGTTGAAACAGGATATGTGAACACTGGCCACCATGTCAGTCAAACCAAGGCCTAATTTTGCAGAAACCCTCAGGATTATATAGACATCCCATGATGATCCTCAGTATGAATCATGCTTCCATGAATGACTACAGGTTCTATTTTCAGTGTTGAGATCTTAAAATTCTAAGAGGACTTTGGGCGTTATTCTTAAATACAATCGTCCGCTCATGGCGCACAGTGTGTTGAGAATGGACCCAAGACTATGATCATGTTCTTAGTGCTAACAGGGAATGGAGAGATGCTTTAGTCGTCATTGTCTGTAGACTTGAAGTGATCCTCGTCGATGGTGGAGAAGATGTGTCCTTCGTTGCTGAGGAACTCCACTGCATGCCTATGATTAGACAAAGGACAGTAAGATAGGTGCCAATGCAGCATGCTTAATTATGCAGTCTACTCTTGTGCCTTGCACATGAGAGTGCACTGGGCCACGTTCAGTAGGCAAATGTTGAACGTTGCAGATAGAAATACAATGAATAAAGCCAATATGACTTATTCTACATCCCAGAAATACATGTTTTTTTCTATAAAATATTTTTATCTGAAAGCCGGCCAAAGTTGTGCCCTGCAGAACACGACCACTGTTGTGGTCCAACAGGACACATTCAAGCATATCAAGAACTTCAGAAACTGATTTGAGGATGGAGGGAAGGGAATGTCTTACTTGATGACAGCCAAGCTCATGCCGCTGAGTCTCTGCTTCAAGTCCTGTGTGCTGACACCCTGCGCGTCTGGACAGCTCCTTATCAAGCTCAGCACCTTATGAGGACAAGAGCATAACAAAAACCATTCATATAGAATATTGTGCCAATCACATGTAGAACGACTCTTGAAAAGTTCCCAATTGTTATGCCAGTCCTACAGATGGCAGTGAGGCATGTTTTATAAAAACTGATGAGGCCCAATTCATTTTGTAATCATTAGACCAATGTGCTAGATTTTTTAAATAAAGTACACTTTTTTCTCCTTTCACCTGGTAACAGGTGCGGGTTTACTTTCCAATTGGTATGGTCGGTGCGTTTAGGCTACCTATTGTTTATTCTACCAACTATTTAATGTGCCCAGCCATATTCTTTAGTCCATTGCAGACTCACCTGGTTCTGGCTTGGGCTCAGGCCGTTAGCGGACATGTCGTTGGCACCCGAGTATCCACCTCCCATGTTGCCACCCATTCCCGGCCGCGACAAGGGCACCATGCTAGTGTTCATTCCCCCTCCTCCGCCCATCTAAAAAGGTAACCAGAACTGTGTGTGAGTGGTGGCAAGCAGGAAGAGAATCAAAACAAAACTTTATTCATAAAAAGCACAAGGAGCTGATTGTGGCATTACTGAGGTTGAATGGCCTTATTCAAAGCTAAGTTTAATGATTCATTTATCTCCATTTAAATATGTGGCAGATGGGCCAAGGCCAACTCGTCGGCTCTGTGACTACTGTTATACAGGTGGGAAAGTCAAAATTCAGGCATATTGGTGCTCTTCAGGGCCTAAAATGTACTTTTTGGTCCACCAGCCACTGTGTCAGGTAGATTTAAAAATCTACCAGCCACTACATTTTTTACCAGTCAAAATATTTCTTCACCCCCTAAAATTACATCAACAAAACAAAAACAAAAAACAGATGAGCAAGCTTTGTAATGTTACTAAAACAATGTATTACTAGTAAGAAGTAACGTGGTATATTGTTTAATTTCATATACATTTTTGTGACCAGTGTTAACGAAAATAATCAGATGTTCACATGCCCCGTTAAGGGCAGGAGGTTACCGCGGTAACACGACTCAAGAGTCATGTGTCTGAGATTCAGAGTCTGACTAATAACTGCATTGTCTTCTCTTCCCTAGCAGTTGAAACTCAAATATAGAAAAAAATACCTAGATTGCGAACAAAATGTAAATTGCCAAGAAACACAAGGACAAAGTATCAGTAGACTTCCAAGTCAAGTAAATTAGACCAACATTATGCCTGTGCACAGCTCTTCTAAAAAATAATCTTTCACTCAGCTCTTCATGGACGCACAGCCCCTAGACAGGCAGTGTGGCAGCTCGAGGTGGGATAGGCTATAGGATACGTAGTTTTGACTTTGTGCGATTAATTTACCAACTATGAAACAAATGGCAGAAATACTATGAAAACAGCTACTGCAGCATTTATTTAGCTATAAATATGATCATACTTGACTTCTTATTAACAAACGTGAGTGAAACTCTTGAAGTGTGAAGCCCTGACCACCCGCCAACATGGCTGGTGAAGAAGGCATCTTACCCACCAATGCCAAAATCTACCCGCAGGAGGCGGGTGTTAATTTTAGGCCCTGGTGCTCTTTGTCATGTGTGAAGGAAGTTCTCACCATAATCGTCTGTGGTTTGCTGAGCAGCACGTGTGCCTGCACCACCTCCAGCATGTGGGAGGTGATCTCGTTCATGTCGTCAAGGGGCCGGACGCTGAATGCTACCATGGACCTGTGGTTCTATCGAAGACAGGAAGTTACACAAACACCCACAGTCAGTGCATCAGACACAGAGAGACACACAGGACTGAATGTGCAACGCACACTTTCAGTTAACATGAATGCATTTGCACAGGTCAGTGAAGGCTCCTCAGAGAATGGAGGACCATCCCACTCAGTGAATTGCATTAAAGAAATAAAGTGAAACATTTTAGATAAAACTATACTAAATATATTAATGTCAACAAATAACTGATAAAAAAAAAAAAACTTTTGCAATGAGGGGCTATAGTAGACTCAACAGCACCCTCTAGGGTAGCACCATGGTGTAGCCAGAGGTAAGCTATTTTCCCTCCTCCTTTGGGTACATTGACTTCAATACAAAACCTAGGAGGGTCATGGTTCTCACACCCTTCCATAGACTAACAAAATAATTATGAAGACTTCCGGAGGACATCCTCCAACCTATAAGCGCTATCAGCATAAACTGACATGCTGTCCATCCAATCAAAGGAACAGAGAATGAATCTAGTACTGAAACCATATGCTACAGCTAGATAGCACTGCAGTGCATAAATTGTGGTGAATAGTTGACTCAAAGATCGAGAAAGAAAATAGTTGATCAGTTTGCACAAATTAAATTCTTAAATTAAGCAGCAGCAGAGAGAGAGCTAGCTATACGATGAGTGTACAAAACATTAAGAACACCTTCCTAATATTGAGTTGCACCACCACTTCTGCCTTCAGAACAGCCCCAATTCAGTTCTTGACACAAACCGGTGCTCCTGGCACCTACTACCATACCCCGTTCAAAGGTACTTAAATATTATCTTGCACATTCACCCTTTGAATGGCACACATACACAATCCATGTCAACTGTCCACCTCTGGCCTGCTCGCCTCCCTACCACTGAGGAAGTACAGTTCCCGCTCAGCCCAGTCAAAACTGTTCGCTGCTCTGGCCCCCCAATGGTGGAACAAACTCCCTCACGACGCCAGGACAGCGGAGTCAATCACCACCTTCCGGAGACACCTGAAACCCCACCTCTTTAAGGAATACCTAGGATAGGATAAAGTAATCCTTCTCACCCCCCCCCCCCCCCTTAAAAGATTTAGATGCACTATTGTAAAGTGGCTGTTCCACTGGATGTCATAAGGTGAATGCACCAATTTGTAAGTCTGCTAAATGACTTAAATGTAAATGTAAATGTAAATAAATACTTATTTAACCTGTCGCCTACCCTTAATCTACACTGATCGAAGGGGATTTAACAAGTGACATCAATATGGGATCATAGCTTGTCAGTCTGTCGTAGAAAGAGCAGGTGTTCATAATGTTTTATACACTCAGTGTATTTTTTTATTATTGGTTTAGCTTTCACATACTTAGCTAATGTACTTCTGAAAATCTGAGATGACAGTGTTGTTAACAAAAGGCTAAACTTGGGTTTGAATATATTTATTTCATTTAATTTGCGATTTTCATGAATAGGAAACGTTGCGTTATGGTAATGCACTTGAGGCTAGGATTACGCTCCCGGATACAGGATTGCTCGTCGCTAGAGGTTAAAGCACAGTCAACTTAGTGTATGTAAACTTCTGACCCACTGTAATTGTGATACAGTGAATTATAAGTGAAATAATCAGTCTAAACAGTTGTTGGAAAAATTACTTGTGTCATGCACAAAGTAGATGTCCTAACCGACTTGCCAAAACTATAGTTTGTTAACAACAAATTTGTGGAGTGTTTAATTTTTTTTTTTTTTACCTCTATGGTATGTGGGACGCTAGTGTCCCACCTGGCCAACATCCAGTGAGATTGCAGAGCGCCAAATTCAAATACAGAAATACTCATAATAATTCAGAAAATATACAACTATTTAACATAGGTTTAAAGATGAACTTCTTGTGAATCCAACCATGGTGTCAGATTTAAAAAATGCTTTACGGCAAAAGCATACCTTACGATTATTTGAGAACATTGCCCAGCAGACAAATCATTACAAACAGTAACCAGCCAAGAAGAAGAGTTACACAAGTCAGAAATGGAGATAAAATGAATCACTTACCTTTGATGATCTTCATATGGTTGCACACAGAAGACATTCATTTATTCAATACATGTTCCTTTTGTTCGATAGTCTCTCTATATCCAAAAACCTCTGTTTTGTTTGCGCGTTTTCTTCATCAATCCACATCCTCAAATGCAGTCACAACAGGCAAAAAAAAATCCAAATAGTATCCGTAAAGTTCGTAGAAACATTTCAAACGATGTTCATAATCAATCCTCAGGTTGTTTTTAGCCTAAATAATCGATAATATTTCAACCGGACAATAACGTCGTCAAATTAAAAGGTAAACAAGAAAGGCACTCTCTCGGTCGTGCGCATGAAATGAGCTTACTCCCTCATTTTTCAGAATACAAGCCTGAAACAATTTCTAACGGTTGTTGACATCTAGTGGAAGGCATAGGAACTGCAATTTGAGTCCTAAGTCAATGCATACTGTAATGGCATTGAATAGAAAACTACAAAAAAAAAGAAAATATTTTTGAATTGATTTTTCTCAGGTTTTCACCTGCCAAATCAGTTCGGTTATACTCACAGACACCATTTTAACAGTTTTGGAAACTTGAGTGTTTTCTATCCAAATCTACCAATTATATGCATATCCTATCTTCTGGGCCTGAGTAGAAGGCAGTTTAATTTGGGCATGCTTTTCATCCAAAATTCCAAATGCTGCCCACTACCCTAGGGAAGTTAATGACTCCAACCTAAGTGTATGTACACTTCCGACTTCAACTGCAAAATAAACATTTGCAGGTTACACATTGTTTAAAAACAACAAAAAATAAATGTGTAGAATGATGTGGTCATGGCTGTGATATGACCTACAGATAAAGGTATGTAGTTGTGTGGGGATGATGACCTCACCTGGAAGGAGCGCAAATTGCCAGAGACCTTGACGTAAGTGCCTGGGGGGATGACAGTGCTGTCCACACTGGGATCCTATGAGTGAGGAGAGAGCAGGACAGAACCATAGGTGAGTTGAGTTAGCAGTTGAACTCTCATTTGAGTGTAGCCTGATGTCACAAAATATGTTTATTGAACATTATTTGGAAATTATACCGCAAGTGTTGACTGTAGTGTATATCCTTCCTGATCCTAGTACTTAGCAGCCCTGATGAGACTCACCTCCGTATCTACCCACTGCTTCACGTCCATAGGGGCCCCTGTCATGTCATCGACTTTGTACTGGATGTTGGTCATGGATTTGTCAGTGGTTCTGATGATGCCCACAATGGTAACCTAGCACACAAAAAGAGAATACTGTCATAGTATACCAAGGCACACCTCACATTTCCATTTGTACATGGAAGATTAAAATCCTAATCAGTCTTTGAGTCACCGTATCGCAACACACCACAAACCCCAACTAAATGGCCACCATCCTCATATTTAAGATGTATTTTGGGTTACCTGGGCAACCTCTACCTCTCCCACTCTGAAGACATCCTCTGCTTGGGCAGCAGACATGAGCTGGGACACTGTGCAGGGGACAATATGTTGGGCACGTTGTCTCTGTAAACATACATACACAGAAAGCCTGAGTAATTCATAGAGCCAACTTTAACCTACAAAAAAAAATACACAATGGCAGACACAATAGTGCGTTATGCTACTAATATTACGATGACAGACCTTTTCCACTTGCTGTTCGCTAAATTTGTAATATATGGAGTTGGTGAATGACAAATACAGACCCCTTTCTTCTCTCCTCCCTGGGAGGCAGCAGGTGATGCGAATCCTCCCGGGGACTGAGTGTATCCACCACCCATGTTTGATTCACCGTATGATCCACCTACATGAAATGACAGTCTTTAAAAATATATATATTTAACTAGGCCAATCACCGACGGTTGTGTCAATGAGACAACTGCAGCAATAATTCACTGTCTGACTAAAACCATGGAAACAAGCTTGCATTACTAGCTAACGTTAGGTAGCTGATTGGAGACTACACCCTAGTGAGCCAAATAGCTAACGTTAGCTGACAAAAGCACTATAGTAACAAGTTAACTACAGTAGCTAAGGTTAGTTAGAGTTACCTAGCTAACGTTTGCTAATGTTGTTTCCTGTTACTGTACGAAAAAAAGCTCGGTGCCTTTTAGTTTACAGAAGAAATAAGGTCAAGTCAGCTACTAGCTATCTTTGCACAAAGTCAACGCACAAACTTTGCACAACAAAACAGAGCTCAAGAGATCTGGCTACAATAACAAGTTAACGTTATTTACAACTAGGCAACTTTTAAGCTATTCTTGACAGCCATATAAACCATTGCTACAAAGATAAACTCACCTTGGTTCCACATGGTGCCGTTACCTTACGTTATATGATAAAATAATGTTTAAACAGGTGGCAAGACAACAAAACATGTAAAAAGTATTCACACCTATTCCCCTTCCTGAACAATTCCGCGCGCTGGAAAGTTGACAGTATAGAACGCATGCGCCCTACAGAAATGCCGCGAAATCTATTGTCCAATGAGATTCTGACTAGATTTGGTAGCTAAAACCAATGAACATGCGAGATTGCTAGACGCACTAGTTTACCCAGAGATACACTACATTAGTATGTAGACACCTGCTCGCATGACATCTCATTCCAAAATCATGGGCATTAACAGTGGCGACCCGTCATTCTGCCTCTTGAGTAAGGCAGCTCCAAAATGCTCAGTGCTTTCTGTGGTGGAGGGGCAGCGAGGAATATACAGAGCGTAGGCAATCTTCTTTAGTTGCGCTGTGATTGGCTTAGTGTTCTGTCAGTTTCGAATATGGTAAGCGCTTTCATTGTCTGTGTGTGTTGGGTGGGTGGGATTTCCACAAAATCAAACCTATTTTAATAAGTGTCACCCTAAGCAGGATAGAACTTATGCAGCAGGTTAGGATACTGAGTTTTAGGTTAGGAAAAATGAGGGGGAAATCTTTCCCTTTTAATTGGTCAACTATCACATTTACAGCTACCCCAGTAACCACCCTTTAATTGAGAGCAAAACGATTCACATTTCTTGCCCCCATTCGTTTAACACAGAGTGCCTTCTCCCTCTGACCAGCAGAAACACAAACAATTATCACAAGACCACTTCTGGTTACCCTCACCGATTCCACTGTACCCAATTCTGTTTTCACTCACCCTGAAACCAGAAATGGATCAGCCAAAAGGCAAGTGTCCACTTTTTCCAAAAACTTCACTCCTACTGTCACAGACTCATATTTATCCTCACCCTCAGTGCAAGCCTCAAGGGCACCAATAACTTCACCACACCTACACACACTACTACCTCCGATACTTCGCCCTCATTCACTTCCATTTCTCCTCCTGTCTTCAGCTCACTCTGCTTACATATTCTACCATTCTTCTGTAGCAAACCATCTCCCTTTTTCCAGACATTTTTCACTGACTCAAGCTCACCATCTTCCTCCCTCTCGCTCTCTTAGACCTCATCTGCTTCTCTTTTCCCCTCCATTCCTCCTCCGTATTTCAATTATTATCCTTATGATAATGCTGCTATTCTCCTGACATATCTTGTTCTTGCTTTCTCAAGGGACCCCATTTAACCGGCTGTCACAATCTCCGTACAATCAGCACGAACCCGTCGGGATGTGGCGCTCAACAGTACATCCCACTTATAACGCAGCTGCTTCGTCTTGATGGTAATATTTATCAAAAGCTACCGCAACACTTTTCAATTTCAAACAAGCGTGCTCTCCGCCTTCCTTATCCCTTGTCTGTCACATGACATGTTCCACTTCCTTGAAGCCAAATCAAATCAAATTGTATTTGTCACATACACATGGTTGGCAGATGTTAATGCGAGTGTAGCGAAATGCTTGTGCTTCTAGTTCCGACAATGCAGTAATAACCAACAAGTAATCTAACTAACAATTCCAAAACTACTGTCTTATACACAAAGTGTAGGGGGATAAAGAATATGTACATAAAGATATATGAATGAGTGATGGTACAGAGCAGCATAGGCAAAATACAGTAGATGGTATCGAGTACAGTATATACATATGAGATGAGTATTACATTTAACATTTAAGTCCTTTAGCAGTATGTAAACAAAGTGGCATAGTTAAAGTGGCTAGTGATACATGTATTACATAAAAATGCAGTAGATGATATAGAGTACAGTATATACGTTTACATATGAGATGAATAATGTAGGGTATGTAAACATTATATTAGGTAGCATTGTTTAAAGTGGCTAGTGATATATTTTACATAATTTCCCATCAATTCCCATTATTAAAATGGCTGGAGTTGAGTCAGTGTGTTGGCAGCAGCCACTCAATGTTAGTGGTGGCTGTTTAACAGTCTGATGGCCTTGAGATAGAAGCTGTTTTTCAGTCTCTCGGTCCCAGCTTTGATGCACCTGTACTGACCTCGCCTTCTGGATGATAGCGGGGTGAACAGGCAGTGGCTCGGGTGGTTGTTGTCCTTGATGATTTTTATGGCCTTCCTGTAACATCGGGTGGTGTAGGTGTCCTGGATGGCAGGTAGTTTGCCCCCGGTGACGCGTTGTGCAGACCTCACTACCCTCTGGAGAGCCTTACGGTTGTGGGCGGAGCACTTGCCGTACCAGGCGGTGATACAGCCCGCCAGGATGCTCTCGATTGTGCATCTGTAGAAGTTTGTGAGTGCTTTTGGTGACAAGCCGAATTTCTTCAGTTTCTTCACGATGCTGTCTGTGTGGGTGGACCAATTCAGTTTGTCTGTGATGTGTATGCCGAGGAACTTAAAACTTACTTCCCTCTCCACTACTGTTCCATCGATATGGATAGGGGGTGTTCCCTCTGCTGTTTCCTGAAGTCCACAATCATCTCCTTAGTTTTGTTGACGTTGAGTGTGAGGTTATTTTCCTGACACCACACTCCGAGGGCCCTCACCTCCTCCCTGTAGGCCGTCTCGTCGTTGTTGGTAATCAAGCCTATCACTGTTGTGTCGTCCGCAAACTTGATGATAGAGTTGGAGGCGTGCGTGTAATTGTGCCTGTTTTTGATATTCCTGGTACTTAGAAAATACAAGGTAAAATAGGATTTTGGGACCGTGTTACAAAGTTAAACAGGCAACAAGGGTACTCTGTAGGTAGTTTTGCACACCTGGTTAGATGTAAAATAATCTATACCATAGTAATCGCAACAGATTATATCCCAGTGTGGATACAACACCCAGTTCTGGGACCACTAATTAGGCAATATTTTGATAATGGTATAGGTTTCCCTGTTCATATTGACAGGGTTTGAAATCCTGTGTGGGTAATCTCTGTAGAAGGAACTGACAGATGGTCAGCTCGGGGATTTGAACCTTTCGGTTACTAGTCTAACGCTCTAACCACTAGGCTACCCTGCCGCCCCAATAATATAGTAAGAAACTGGAAATCCATTTGGATAATGAATTTAAGGTAATTTGTAATACTGATTTGAAGGTCATTTGTAATATTGACAATTATGATGACGTTTATAGTTCTTAGCCATATTTGTGATTTGAACAATGTGAAGGAGAGGGAGTTGCCTTTTTCCTATGACCGTATGGGTACAATTATTTTTCTTTATGAAGTTAAGGGTAGTGATTCTAATTCGATTTTGTTGTTTTAAATTATTTTATTTTGACCAGTAGTAGTGTTTTTTTATATATTTTTTTACACATTACTCACATGGGGAGTTATGTGTCAAAATGGGGGAGGTAAAAGTCTAAGTTTTGGATTTTGTTGAAGTTTTTGGATTGAAGTTTACACGCCTTGATATGTGAAGGAGTGTATTGTTGTGGTGTTTGTTCTGATACAAATCTCACCCGATTAGGTCTGCTGGATTGTTAGGATTTTTCCCGATGGGTTATAGGTCTAACTTCCTGTTCCTGTGGCTCTGCGATGAAGTTGACAGTGTGATGGAGAGTATATGCCAATTTGAATAAAAAAAAAAAATAGAATGTGTTATTCTCTTTGACATATGTTTAGACATTGGTATTAAGAATTGGTAAAAGTAATAATTTATCATAGTTAATGCTTGTCAAAAATGAACTGAACTGTTGTTCTGATATGATACACAACTGTCTATATAAAGGTCCCACAGTTGACAGTGTATGTCAGAGCTAAAACCAAGCCATGAGGTCAAAGGAATTGTCCATAGAGCTCCGAGACAGGATTGTGTCGAGGCACAGATCTGGGGAAGGGTACCAAAAAATGTCTGCAGCATTGAAAGTCCCCAAAAATACAGCGGCCTCCATCACTCTTAAATTAAAGAAGTTTGGAACCACCAAGACTATTCCTAGAGCTGGCTGCCGGGGCAAACTGATCAATCAGGGGAGAAGGGCCTTGGTCGGGGAGGTGACCAAGAACCCGATGGTAACTAAAGAGTTCCTCTGTGGAGATGGGACAACCTTCCAGAAGGACAACCATCTCTACAGCACTCCACCAATCAGACCTTTATGGTAGTGGCCAGACGGAAGCCACTCCTCAGTAAAAGGCACGACAGCCTGCTTGGAGTTTGCCAAAAGGCACCTAAAGGACTCTCAGACCATGAGCAACAAGATAGTCTGGTCTGATGAAACCAAGATTGAATTATTTGGGCTGAATGCCAAGCGTCACATCTGGAGGAAACCTGGCACCATCCCTACGGTGAAGTATGGTGGTGATGAGTTTTAATGACTCCAACCTAAGTGTATGTAAATGTCATATTTCCATTTTCTAAAAACCTGATTTTGCTTAGTCATTATGGGGTGGTGTGTAGATTGATGAGAAAAAAAGTCTAATGTAACAAAATGTGGAAAAAATAAAGGGTTCTGAATACTTTCCGAATGCACGGTATCTACTATACCCCATACTACAAAAGTTGACCTATTCTATTGGTCAACTTGTCTTTCACCACATTAAATATTCCAAACATAGCCTACTCTGGGACAGTTGTGGGATGCGATAGATCCCAAATTAATGCAACCCCTCACATCAAAAAAACATTTAAAAGCAATGAGGCTGATGCAAACAGACTAGAACTGTTGATAAACTATTAGGCTATTTCTTCACATTATAAGTGCAGCAATGGCAGTAGGCTATAAGCGCAAATGTTCCTAAATGCAATCAATCAGCGGGAATACACTTCTCAAAAATGAAAGCAAAGACGATGTGTAATGCTTTATTATATAGGTGCATTTTTAATATGGAAAATGATCTTCCCCAAACTTGAAAATCACGCGCCACCTACTTACAGCATGTATGCCAGGTAGGCTCTACATCGGTTGTAAAGCAAATTAATGTTATTTGGCCACTTTAGTTGTGATACAAATCTGATCAAAACACATAGGCCTATGGGCTAGGCTACATGAGGTGTGCGACTATGATTTGAAAAAGTTGCAAAAAAAGGCATGTGCTGTTTCTTGCTTTACTGCACATGCTGGGCATCATTCACAATTGATAATACATAATTCACAAGTGATAAGCTAATGTTGTCACCCATCAGACTATTCTTAATGTTGTCTTTACATATACTAAATAATGTGTTAAATTAGTTTTGATTTACACTGAACAAAAATATAAAACGCAACATGCGTTAGTCCCATGTTTCATGACCTGAAATGAAAGCTCCCAGAAATGTTCCACACACACAAAAAGCTTATTTCTCAAATGTTGTACAACACAATGCCAAAGATGTCTTAAGTTGAGGGAGCGTGCAATTGGCATGCTGACTGCAGGAATGTCCACCGGAGCTGTTGCCTGAAAATGTCATGTTAATTTCTCTACAATAAGCCACCTCCATTGTCATTTAAGAGAATTTGGCAGTATGTCCAACCTGCCTCACAACCGCAGACCACGTGTAAAAACACCAGCCCAGGACCTCCACTTCCGGCTTCTTCACTTGCGGGATAATCGGAGACCAGCCACCCAGTCTGTAATAAAGCCCTTTTGTGGGGAAAAACTCATTCGGATTGATTGGGGCTATGCCCACCCATGCGAAATCCATAGCTGGGGCCTAATTTATTTAAATTGACTGACTTCCTTATATGAACTGTCACTTCGTAATTCATTGAAATTGTTGCATTTATCATTTTGTTCAGTATAGAATGGACCATTACCATGCACCTGTCTCGCAACGGCGGCATGGGGGAAAAAATACACGTCATCTATGCATTTAAATAGCGAATGAAGGACGCTTTGCCTGAGGTTCATTTTCCATGCCAGCCAGGTAGGCTATACTCCTGTTGTAAAGCGAAGCAATGTGCTTAATATATATAGTAGGCCTAGCCTATAGAAAGCTGATGGGATCCTCTTTTTATTAGAGGCCATCAAAACCCTTTTCTCACACCATTTCATAGCCTATAGAAATGTTGTGAGAAATGAGCTCTTATGAAGTGTTTGATTTGATAAATTTGATTGATGTCAGAATGATTAAAGGGACAATGGAATGCTGAGTACCAGGCAGTTAGCAAGTCTGGTAGACTACTAATGACCATCAGCAACATCAGAGCTTAGAGAAGCCTAGTAGTTACTACAACTTAATGTTCACATGGAATTTAACATGGTCAGTGTAACAGCTCTAGTTGGACCCTGCGCTATTGTTTTTAAAGCAATAAACCTGTCTAACACGCATCATGATGGTATTTGCTCGTGTCCATACAACAAGTAGTTTGAACTCTTTAAAAATAGCTTAATCTTTGACAAATGTTTAGTGTTTTACCAGAACACCATGTGTTGCATAACCACGTTAGCCTGGTCCCAGATCTGTTTGTGCCGTCTTGCATAGTAATAACCATAGGAGTCGCCAAGACAGCACAAACCGATCTTGGACCAGGATATAACAATGTTACCATTCAGGAGAAATAAACATGTCGACAATACATAAGTTGTCAAGGAATCCATGACCATTCTGAAATAATTTCCATTAACTGTTGTCAGGAAATATGACTTAAAGTGGTGCTGATAATATATATAGTGGACTTTGAGCCACTACGGAAACTACACATTTATTGAACGTGTGCTTGAGCAACGCATTTCCGACAATGATGAAGCAGCAGTCTTGGGGCTGCACCCGTTGAATGTGCCCGGGACTTCGTTTTGTATGCAGGGTCGTATTCAATTGGGCACCCAGTGCAAAACAATGTTTCTTATTGGACAAGTCCAGGAAGTTCCTTCCTTCCTGAGGGGTCACATGACCAGGACCTGTTTGGCTGAGGTGAACGGCTGCATGGCAGTGTCCAGTGCTTTCCGGAAGTCTTGGAGGCCTACCTCAGAACAGGCAGGTGCGGTCAGCTTTCCCTGGCGGATCAGAGAGCAGAGCTCATCCAGCATTCCCCGTAAGGCCCCCTCATCTGGGGAGACAGAAATATACAGACATAACATATTATAAGCCTTATAAAGGCATTATATAAGCTCATGCATGCAAACTCATCCATATAACAGGTTATAAAGCATCATATCGGCAGGCTATTGAAAGTAACTTTTGACCCTGGACATTCAGAGGGACAAAATTAAAGGTACCAGCTTGGACCCACTATAAATAATGGCATGTGAGAAATGCAGAGCATAAATCTGTCTCTCCAGACTCCTACATATTTTGTGTGTGTGTGTGTGTGTGTGTATTGTATCTGGCTCACCCTGAGAGTGGGTTCTCTTCCACTGGGTGACCCAGAACCCTTTGACTTTCACATTTTTGAAAATCAGGGCACTCTGGGGAGAGGACAGACAATGATTTGTTTGTAAGTATGTACAACACACAAGTGGTTTCCATAGGTATTAGCATTTAAAAGCTATCGCCATGTTTGTGAGATGGAGAGAGAAAACAGTCTGTTGAAATAGTTCCTAGAGGAACATGGTAGAAAAAGGGTAGTATTAAAGAAAGAAGCAGTCTTACCACAGGAACAGTGACTGGCTGCTTGGCCATCCCTCCATACGTCACCATCGACCCTCCAACTCTGAAAAAGTTTGTGGAGGGGACTATTTACCTGATCAGATATCAAATCCACTTGAACCTCAGAACATCAAGCTATGGCAACAAAGAAGGTTCAATTCAGTCACCTGAATACTTACTGTAAGTGACGGAGAAGTTCTGTTGCACTCTTTCCCCCAACTCCGTTCAGTGCCAGCTTAGGCCTTGGACAGGTCTATAAGGAAGGTAAATAGTGTATTTACATCCAAGGAAAGATCATTATCAGAATTTGGCCCTCAGAGCACTGTTGATATCCACAGACCTTGAAAAGTTCCTTCATTTCATGCCGCCTCAGGGTCTCCTCTTTGATCACATGACTGGCGCCCATAGCCTTCAGCCTGTCAATAAGCTGTGTGAGGTCTGGCCTGTGAAAAGGGGCACACAAGTACATGCAGTTCTTTAACACGGGCCTTCTTGAATACGCAACCTTGCTTAATATAGTCACTGCTCTCTAAGGAATTTTCTATATCAGTCCCTCTCGCACAAAATACATCACTTTATTAGGGCAGTAGGCTATATTATGACAGTGAGTTACTTACAACAACCCTGGTCTAGTACAAGGACTCTTTTCATTATTTCCAGCTGATAACCCAGTGTTATCATTAGAGCTGGAACCCCCAATGGTTTTACTTCAGCTGCTGAAAGGTCAAATTCCTAATCAGTCACTAATTCACAGATGTTCCCTTTTTGAAATGTAGCTTAGTGCAGTATGCATTGGTTCTAATCATTTGGCACCAAATCGAAGAAATCAGACTGAAACAGGGAGGGAGTCGAGCGACTACCTTGGACCCCATAATAAACACATTTTCTATTGCAAAAGATTTTGAGTTATGTGCCCTGATGAATACGAAACTGGCCATTTGGATTTACCGGTCTCTGACCACGTTGATGGTTTGGATCCCCCTTGCAGCAGCGATCTGTATGACAGCCTGACCCACACCACTGTTGGCTGCATTCTGGATCACTGTGTCACCTGGAATGAACTCGCATGCAAAGGGCAGTGCAATAAACATATTATACAGTGTAGTGTGATGAAGGAAAGTTAGGTTCTGTATAGAAAAAAGACTGAAGCTCACTTGTATCCTTTTAACACTATTGGGCCAACCCGAACCTACTTTGCTGGCTCTGACAATTTAGTTTCACATGTTCCTTTCCAGAGACTTAGGTGGATGCATAACAAGGCCAGAATCATATAGCACTGTTCGGCTTAGCGTAGTAGCGTGAAAAAGGTATTGGATAAGGGTAAAGGGGGGGGGACAGCTAGCTTAGCATCAACTTGTTGAAATGGTGAACTTAGCACACCTGGTTTCAGCTCCTCAAAGTCAGAGAGCATCCTAAAGGCAGTGCAGGGGTTAACGCCCAGTGTGGCTGCAGAGAACAGGGGGATGTCATTGGGCAGAGAGATCACATCGTTTTCAGCTAAAACCGCTGCTGTCCTCCACGTCCCTGCTCAGAGAGAGAGAGAGAAAAGGACGGGGTCGTATTCATTAGGAACCAAATAGAAGAAAACGGACTGAAACAGAGAGGGACGTTTTAATAATGTGTGCCCCTCCCTAATGAATAAGGCCCCGGAACCTAATTTATAAACATTGCGTGGGCACAAAATATGTCCCAAAACATAAGTGCGCCAATTCACGCAAAAGTTGGCATTTATAAAAACTGAATGTTACATGAAAATGTACTTATCCTCCAGCAAACCTTAGACCATGCATATGCAGTTTCTAGTGATTAAAGTATTGCATTCCAAGAAGGCATGAGTAGCCTAGTAGTAGCCTTGTGCAAATGCATAATATGATGACACTCTTATTCATCACAACAACAAAATAAAAACAGGTAGGCCCAGCGAAATATAGTAACACGATGCAATCATTTGCAGTTAGTGAGAAGAGTGTAAACCAATTTATCTTTGCATGCTAAACTAATTACAAGTAGGCACACTGCATATTCTATTTTATTTTCATTTCCATGATCAATACAGATAAATCCCTCACCTTTTCTGACTGTGATGGTTTCATAGACTGTTCGCAAAATAGCCTACAACAAGTTAGGATAGGCAACCATTTGCCCCATCATTTAAATTGGACCCACTTCACAGTAGTAAATAGTGTGCGATACAATCTGAAGTGCAGTTTAACGGTAGAACAGACGGTTCACATTTTATTTTTTTGTTAAATTTTTTTATAATAATAATAATAATAATAATTTTTACGCCCTTTTCTCCCCAATTTCGTGGTATCCAATTGTTAATAGCTACTATCTTGTCTCATTGCTACAACTCCCATACGGGCTCGGGAGAGACGAAGGTTGAAAGTCATGCGTCCTCCGATACATAACCCAACCAAGCCGCACTGCTTCTTAACACAGCGCATCCAACCCGGAAGCCAGCCGCACCAATGTGTCGGAGGAAACACCGTGCACCTGGCAACCTTGGTTAGCGTGCACTGCGTCCGGCCCGCCACAGGAGTCGCTGGTGCGCGATGAGACAAGGATATCCCCACCGGCCAAACCCTCCCTAACCCGGCCGACGCTAGGCCAATTGTGCGTCGCCCCACGGACCTCCCGGTCGCGGCCGGTTACGACAGAGCCTGGGCGGGAAACCAGAGTCTCTGGTGGCACATACTTTTGGTCATGTTATGCATATCATAACCATTGCAGAATAAATTCCTCACCTTGATGAGTCCACATTCCCATAGTATCCATATACCAAATTACCATGCATATCTCTCATTTAATTGGGACCATTAGTTAGGCTATTATAATTTCATGTTTTTGCTCTATGCATCCGACAGGGTGCACGGTTGATAACATACAGTTGAAGTCAGAAGTTTACATATACCTAAGCCAAATGCATTTAAACTGAGTTTCACAATTCCTGACATTTAATCCTAGTAAACATTCCCTGTCTTAGGTCAGTTAGGATCACCACTTTATTTTAAGAATGTGAAATGTCAGAATGATAGGAGAGAATGATTTATTGCACTCAATACCATCTACTGTATCTTGCCTATGCCGCTCTGTACCATCACTCATTCATATATCTTTATGTACATATTCTTTATCCCCTTACACTTGTGTCTATAAGGTAGTAGTTTTGGAATTGTTAGCTAGATTACTTGTTGGTAATTACTGCATTGTCGGAACTAGAAGCACAAGCATTTCGCTACACTCGCACTAACATCTGCTAACCATGTGTATGTGACAAATAAAATTTGATTTTATTTGCTACCTCGTAAGTATAAAACCATCACAGAAAAGGTGAAGAATTTATTATGCAATGATCATGGAAATTAAATAAATAATGGCCTAGGAAATAGATACCCATTTCTAATTATTTTAAAATGCAAAGAAACAAATGATAGATTCTCTCTTCTTAACCTGTTGATTGCTATAAATAAGCCTGTCCCTCATATCCCCCATGTGCACAAAATTCAAATCTACTTGCAACACAATTCTTCAACCACTAGAAACTGCGCGTAGGTACGGTCTAAAGTTTGCAGGAAGGTGAGCACATTTTCACATCTAGTTCAGGTTTTATAAATGGCAACTTTAGCATGAAAGCTGGCGCATGCATGCTTTGTGGTCTATTTAGTAGATTCACATGGTTTATAAATGAGGCCCCTGGATTCTAAAGCATGAAGGGCCATTGAAAGGGCTTGAATGTAAACCTAGATAGATATCTCGTGAGCAATAAAGTATTAACTTACCTAATCCAGCATCTCTTGGGATCACCCAGTCCCCTGGTCTGAGTGCTTTCACCTGGCTGCCCACTTCCAGGATCTGGCCCACCCCCTCGTTTCCTCCTACTGCTGGAAGGTCAGGTAGGATGGCATAGGAACCTGCAGGACCAAATAGGGACATTGGCTTTAGATATAAAACAACTATGGTTAGGATCAATTTGATCTCGATCCCGTTAATTCATGATAGGAACTCAACAATAAATGTAATGGTGTGTGTGCATGTCACCAGTGTGGTTTTTCTTCTTTCCTTTTTTACCTTGGATCATGTTTATGTCAGAAGGGTTGATGGGGGCTGCCAGCAATTTTACAAGGACACTCTTAGCACCAACAGAGGGAAGCTCCATGCTCTCCAACCTGTAAAACACACAAGACACATTTGAAGCCTCTGGATTCTCTCTTCAGATAAATCTGCAACTATGACAGCACGTCACGGCAGCATTGCACTTACATCCAGACTCAATGGTACACAGTACTCAATATTTTCCTGAGCTAACATTCTTACTGAACAACTTGAGACGGGTCGCCGTGGTTTCTGTACAACAGGGCCGTACAACCATTGATTGAAGATTCAGTTGAATACCTACAAATACTACCCCTCGCGCTTGATAGCTGTTGTTGTCGGGTGGTGGATCCACTGGTGAATGTTCTACATACTGTATGCCTCCTCACCTCGGATCTTTTACATAATAACCATGCGATACGTGACACCTTCATTTTAAAACATACAAAGCATGAACCCGTAAAACCAGCCATCTTGGATTAACCCTTGGCATGCCAGAGTCAAGCAGGGGTCCCACCACTTCCGAATTCGCCAGGCAAAGTACCGCCCCCATTTATTTTCAACAGGAGCAAGAAGCGCAATGCGCAGGAGCGGCGCTCTGCTCTACGTTATGCAAATGTCACGCTGCTACTGCTGCGGTTAACCAAGCAGGTGAATAGCAGAAGATTGCTCAGGAAACACAGTTCCTGCCTGTCGTTGGTTATGGGCAAGCGTAACAAGGAAAGATGGATGAAAGCAAATCATCGCTATGTCTGGTTTTCCAATTCTATATGATTTTGCTTTGCTAGAATACAGACACAATATTACAAGGTCAATGGCATGGAGGAGGATTGCGGAGATTGCTGGTGTTGATGCAGAATCAGAAAACACACATTGTAAATGATACAGTAAGCATCCATTTCCCATGTAATATGCTATCAATTGCATTATGGGATCTTAACATTATGATTCTCATATATTATAGTTTATTGCTCTTTTATTATACTTACATTTACATTTAAGTCATTTAGCAGACGCTCTTATCCAGAGCGACTTACAAATTGGTGCATTCACCTTATGACATCCAGTGGAACAGTAGTGCATCTAAATCTTTTAAGGGGGTGAGAGGGATTACTTTATCCTATCCTAGGTATTCCTTAAAGAGGTGGGGTTACTTGTGTCATGACTGATGGTTATAGCTCACTTCCTGTAAAATACATAGGCCATGCACATGAATGGGGACTCTGGGTAAAGGAAATTGTGGCCATCAACACCAATATCTTCTCTATTGCCACTGACCTTCTGATTTGGTCTTTTTATTCTAAAATCATTCTCTGGAAATAAACAAGGTAGAATTACAACGCTACCCACGCCACATTATTTCCCTTTTTTATATTCTTCCTTAACCAGGTATCTACCTGGTTAAATATCTACCAAATAAACTCAAGTTTAAAAAAATAAATAATAAAAAGTAACATAATAACATAACAATAACAATGCTATATACAGGGGGTACCTGTACCGAGTCAGTGTGCGTGGGTACAAATTAGTTGAGGGAATTTGTATATGTAGGTAGGGGTGAAGTGACTATGCATAGATAATAAACAACGAGAAGCGGCAGTGTACAAAACACATGGAGGGGGGGGGGGGGGGGGGGTCAATGTAATAGTCCGGTGACCATTTGATTAATTGTTCCGCAGTCTTATGGCTTGGGGGTAGAAGCTGTTAAGGAGCCTTTTGGTCCTAGACTTAGCGCTCCGGTAACGCTTGCCATGCGGTAGCAGTGAGAACAGTCTATGACTCGGAAAAGCTGACCACGACTCCATTTTGTTGATCCCTGCCTACAGACAGAAACTAAAACAAGAGGCTCCCACGCTGAGGTCTGTCCAACGCTGGTCCGACCAAGCTGACTCCACACTCCAAGACTGCTTCCATCACGTGGACTGGGATATGTTTCGTATTGCGTCAGATAACAACATTGACGAATACGCTGATTCGGTGTGCGAGTTCATTAGAACGTGCGTTGAAGATGTCGTTCCCATAGCAACGATTAAAACAGTCCCTAACCAGAAACCGTGGATTGATGGCAGTATTCCCGTGAAACTGAAAGCGCGAACCACTGCTTTTAATCAGGGCAAGGTGTCTGGTAACATGACCGAATACAAACAGTGCAGCTATTCCCTCCGCAAGGCTATCAAACAAGCTAAGCGTCAGTACAGAGACAAAGTAGAATCTCAATTCAACGGCTCAGACACAAGAGGCATGTGGCAGGGTCTACAGTCAATCACGGACTACAGGAAGAAATCCAGCCCAGTCACGGACCAGGATGTCTTGCTCCCAGGCAGACTAAATAACTTTTTTGCCCGCTTTGAGGATAATACAGTGCCACTGACACGGCCTGCAACGGAAACATGCGGTCTCTCCTTCACTGCAGCCGAGGTGAGTAAGACATTTAAACGTGTTAACCCTCGCAAGGCTGCAGGCCCAGACGGCATCCCCAGCCGCGCCCTCAGAGCATGCGCAGACCAGCTGGCCGGTGTGTTTACGGACATATTCAATCAATCCCTATACCAGTCTGCTGTTCCCACATGCTTCAAGAGGGCCACCATTGTTCCTGTTCCCAAGAAAGCTAAGGTAACTGAGCTAAACGACTACCGCCCGTAGCACTCACTTCCGTCATCATGAAGTGCTTTGAGAGACTAGTCAAGGACCATATCACCTCCACCCTACCTGACACCCTAGACCCACTCCAATTTGCTTACCGCCCAAATAGGTCCACAGACGATGCAATCTCAACCACACTGCACACTGCCCTAACCCATCTGGACAAGAGGAATACCTACGTGAGAATGCTGTTCATCGACTACAGCTCGGCATTTAACACCATAGTACCCTCCAAGCTCGTCATCAAGCTCGAGACCCTGGGTCTCGACCCCGCCCTGTGCAACTGGGTACTGGACTTCCTGACGGGCCGCCCACAGGTGGTGAGGGTAGGCAACAACATCTCCTCCCCGCTGATCCTCAACACTGGGGCCCCACAAGGGTGCGTTCTGAGCCCTCTCCTGTACTCCCTGTTCACCCACGACTGCGTGGCCACGCACGCCTCCAACTCAATCATCAAGTTTGCGGACGACACAACAGTGGTAGGCTTGATTACCAACAACGACGAGACGGCCTACAGGGAGGAGGTGAGGGCCCTCGGAGTGTGGTGTCAGGAAAATAACCTCACACTCAACGTCAACAAAACTAAGGAGATGATTGTGGACTTCAGGAAACAGCAGAGGGAACACCCCTATCCACATCGATGGATCAGTAGTGGAGAGGGTAGCAAGTTTTAAGTTCCTCGGCATACACATCACAGACAAACTGAATTGGTCCACTCACACAGACAGCATCGTGAAGAAGGCGCAGCAGCGCCTCTTCAACCTCAGGAGGCTGAAGAAATTTGGCTTGTCACCAAAAGCACTCACAAACTTCTACAGATGCACAATCGAGAGCCTCCTGGTGGGATGTATCACCGCCTGGTACGGCAACTGCTCCACCCTCAACCGTAAGGCTCTCCAGAGGGTAGTGAGGTCTGCACAACGCATCACCGGGGGCAAACTACCTGCCCTCCAGGACACCTACACCACCCGATGTTACAGGAAGGCCATAAAGATCATCAAGGACCCGAGCCACTGCCTGTTCACCCCGCTATCATCCAGAAGGCGAGGTCAGTACAGGTGCATCAAAGCTGGGACCGAGAGACTGAAAAACAGCTTCTATCTCAAGGCCATCAGACTGTTAAACAGCCACCACTAACATTGAGTGGCTGCTGCCAACACACTGACTCAACTCCAGCCACTTTAATAATGGGAATTGATGGGAAATGATGTAAATATATCACTAGCCACTTTAAACAATGCTACCTTATATAATGTTACTTACCCTACATTATTCATCTCATATGCATACGTATATACTGTACTCTATATCATCGACTGCATCCTTATGTAATACATGTATCACTAGCCACTTTAACTATGCCACTTTGTTTACATACTCATCTCATATGTATATACTGTACTCAATACCATCTACTGTATCTTGCCTATGCTGCTCTGTACCATCACTCATTCATATATCCTTATGTACATATTCTTTATCCCCTTACACTGTGTATAAGACAGTAGTTTAGGAATTGTTAGTTAGATTACTTGTTGGTTATTACTGCATTGTCGGAACTAGAAGCACAAGCATTTCGCTACACTCGCATTAACATCTGCTAATCATGTGTATGTGACAAATAAGATTTGATTTGATTTGACTGGAGTCTCTGACAATTGTATGGGCTTTCCTCTATCATTATGATAAGCTGCTAAATGGGTTCACATCACTGATATCCTGAGACAGAGTGACAATCAAATACAACTGATTGGAGATCTCTCAACTGGACAAAAAGGTCATGTCCATTTGAGAAAGCAACACAGAAACACAGACTAATTAGAGACCGATACCCTTCACCCCTTTTTATTGCAAAATTGTGATCTGTGATGAATGAACATTGACACATGTTCATCTTGAAAAGTGAACAATTGAAACAAGTTTAAACACTTCAATGAATCAACATTGAATTAACCAGAATATAATTTCAAAATGTAGAAATAATCGAACTTCTTTGTAAATGTTAGACATCGTAGTAAGTGGGCTATTATTGCTAAAGCATCATTTTTTGGGGACAGAAACAGCCATACCAGAGGTGGCCAAACTTGCTCCACTCTATAGTCTACCTGGGTGAGCAGACTTCTATTCCAGCCCAGCAATAATACACATTATTATCAACTGTTCTGAATTCTGTTGCTGTATATTTCAAAAGTGCTGAACAAATAGTTATATGACTACGTCCGTCCTAGCTCGTTCATTAATGTCTTTATCGGAATTACGGATTGCCTCTTATCCGCTCATTGTCCCCTTATGCCATAGTCTCAATTGTCAGGAGAAATCATTTTTGTTTAAGCAAGTCAGCCATATCAGCCATATTTTTTAGAAGGCAGTAAATGGGGCTGAATGAACTGTTTCACTGCCAGACAAAACTGCGCTCATAGCCAGGTTTAACAGCGTTAACGATTCACTCCATGGTACTGAAAAGAAATTTCTGCTGTTGAGACAGCTTTATGTAGTACCTATCAGTTTGAGGGCACCGTTTGACACCGTTATAATGCAGTGAATGTATTGTTTAGTGTTGTGCTGTGTTATGGCTTTGCTGACATGCATATAAAACATTTAGATTGTTTTGCCCCACCAAGATTTACATGCTAAAATCTCCACTCCACCTACTCCCTTTTTTGACAGCTTTAGCAGAAAATCCAATAATCCTCTTCCATTACTGTTGTCTACAAATGCATTTGGAGCATGAGTTTTTCATTTACAATTGTCACGTCGACACCCGCTCCCCCTCTCTGGCGCTCGTTGTCAGCAGTTTACTCATTATTACTCACACCTTCCACCATCGTTACGCGCACCTGGGCCTCATCAGACTCACCTGGACTCTATCACCTGCCTGATAACCTTCCCTATATATGTCAACCTTTATATGTTAACCTTTGGTTCCTTCCCCAAGCGTTATTGTTTCAGTTTCATGTCTGTGCGTTGTTCATGGTTCTTGTTCTGTAATTTGTTTTGTTTATTTATTAAATTATTCACTCCTTGAACTTGCTTCCTGACTCCCAGCGCACGTTACAGAATAACGCCTTACTCATTATTACGCACACCTGCAACCATCATTACGCACGCCTCATCATTCATCTGGACTCCATCATCTGCCTGATTACCTTCCCTGTATACGTCATTCCCTTTGGTTCCTTGCCCAGGCGTTATTGTTTCAGTTTCATGTTTGAGGTGTTGCCAATTAAGCAACCGTGTCACTATATTTAGCAGTAAGACCCCTCTAGCGACACATTTTCAAAAAAATCGACTAGCGACTAATCTATCAACTTTTTCTGGTGTTAATGGAGACTTTTGGAGACTGACGTGAAAGCGCGTGTCGTTCTTACTCTTCTCAACGAGCAGGGGGTGCTGCCGTGGGCCCCACCACCATCCCAAAGCACTCACAGGTGGACCAGTCCTCGCACAGCAGTCCCTCACAGCTGCAGTCAGAGCAGGAAATGTTCACCCCTCCGCGTCCAGACTGCAAATGAATCGCGCATGCGGGAAGCCGCCGCTGGCTGATCCCGCCCTGGCTTACATTCAGGGCGGGATAGAAATGTAAAATGTTCTTTGTGTAAAATAAATCACTGCACAAAAATAAATCACTGCACAGTGAATCACACACAGCCTCAGTCACTTAATCACCTTGTCCACTGTGTGTGTGCCTTTCTGTGACATAAGCTAAACATCTAGCTGGCTAGCTCATCATGTCTCAGTCTAAACTGTACACTCAAAAATACAGAAAGGAGTGGGAATCAAACCCTGAATTCAAAGGCTGGTTGAAGCCGATTATTGAAGATGATACACGGGCATATTGCCTGTATTGTAAGGCTGATTTCTACGCCAAACTTAGTGATGTAATTAAAACACGACAACTCAAAAACATACTCAAAAGGCAAAGCCTTATAACAGTTCCACCCAAAACAAGCTGCCATTTATGGTTAAAAAAATGGACTCTGCAAAAACGGCTGAGGCCACCATGGCATTAGCTATTGCTGAGCACTGTTCCATGCTGGCATATGATCACATTGGAGAAGCAGAAAGAGATGCTTTCTCAGACTCCACAGCTGCTACCCACTTCAAAGTGCACAGAAATTATTAATGGTGTTCTAGCACCATACTTTCTGAAAAAGTTGGTCGCAGATGTGGGTGACCAGCGTTTCAGCCTCCTCCTCGATGAGTCCATGGGATGTAAGTGTTTCTAAGTACCTGGGGGTTGTAATAAGGTACTTTAGTGACACCAAGCAGACAATTGTATAAACATTTATGGAGCTTGTTGAGTTGGAGGGAGGATATGCCAAATCTATAGCCCGTGCTGTTGTGGCTTTCCTCGACAAGTGTTTTCTTAAAAAAGAGAAACTCCTGGGGATAGGGACTGACAATGCCTCTGTTATTATGGGGATTAACAATGGGGTCCATAAAGTGCTGAAGGAGGAGTATGGCTTCAAATACAGTGCCTTGCGAAAGTATTCGGCCCCCTTGAACTTTGCGACCTTTTGCCACATTTCAGGCTTCAAACATAAAGATATAAAACTGTATTTTTTTGTGAAGAATCAACAACAAGTGGGACACAATCATGAAGTGGAACGACATTTATTGGATATTTCAAACTTTTTTAACAAATCAAAAACTAAAAAATTGGGCGTGCAAAATTATTCAGCCCCTTTACTTTCAGTGCAGCAAACTCTCTCCAGAAGTTCAGTGAGGATCTCTGAATGATCCAATGTTGACCTAAATGACTAATGATGATAAATACAATCCACCTGTGTGTAATCAAGTCTCCGTATAAATGCACCTGCACTGTGATAGTCTCAGAGGTCCGTTAAAAGCGCAGAGAGCATCATGAAGAACAAGGAACACACCAGGCAGGTCCGAGATACTGTTGTGAAGAAGTTTAAAGCCGGATTTGGATACAAAAATATTTCCCAAGCTTTAAACATCCCAAGGAGCACTGTGCAAGCAATAATATTGAAATGGAAGGAGTATCAGACCACTGCAAATCTACCAAGACCTGGCCGTCCCTCTAAACTTTCAGCTCTTACAAGGAGAAGACTGATCAGAGATGCAGCCAAGAGACCCATGATCACTCTGGATGAACTGCAGAGATCTACAGCTGAGGTGGGAGACTCTGTCCATAGGACAACAATCAGTCGTATATTGCACAAATCTGGCCTTTATGGAAGAGTGGCAAGAAGAAAGCCATTTCTTAAAGATATCCATAAAAAGTGTCGTTTAAAGTTTGCCACAAGCCACCTGGGAGACACACCAAACATGTGGAAGAAGGTGCTCTGGTCAGATGAAACCAAAATTGAACTTTTTGGCAACAATGCAAAACGTTATGTTTGGCGTAAAAGCAACACAGCTCATCACCCTGAACACACCATCCCCACTGTCAAACATGGTGGTGGCAGCATCATGGTTTGGGCCTGCTTTTCTTCAGCAGGGACAGGGAAGATGGTTAAAATTGATGGGAAGATGGATGGAGCCAAATACAGGACCATTCTGGAAGAAAACCTGATGGAGTCTGCAAAAGACCTGAGACTGGGACAGAGATGTGTCTTCCAACAAGACAATGATCCAAAACATAAAGCAAAATCTACAATGGAATGGTTAAAAAATAAACATATCCAGGTGTTAGAATGGCCAAGTCAAAGTCCAGACCTGAATCCAATCGAGAATCTGTGGAAAGAACTGAAAACTGCTGTTCACAAATGCTCTCCATCCAACCTCACTGAGCTCGAGCTGTTTTGCAAGGAGGAATGGGAAAAATGTTCAGTCTCTCGATGTGCAAAACTGATAGAGACATACCCCAAGCGACTTACAGCTGTAATCGCAGCAAAAGGTGGCGCTACAAGGTATTAACTTAGGGGGGCTGAATAATTTTGCACGCCCAATTTTTCAGTTTTTGATTTGTTAAAAAAGTTTGAAATATCCAATAAATGTTGTTCCACTTCATGATTGTGTCCCACTTGTTGTTGATTCTTCACAAAAAAATACAGTTTTATATCTTTATATTTGAAGCCTGAAATGTGGCAAAAGGTCGCAAAGTTCAAGGGGGCCGAATACTTTCGCCAGGCACTGTATCTGGTTCTTATTCGCTGTGTGTGCCACTCTCTGCAGCTTGCTGTAAGTCATGCTTCCAATGACACCATCCCCCATAGTGTAAAGTACTTGGTACGAGAGACTTATAACTGGTTTTCAGTGTCTCCAAAGCGCAGGGAGGCCTACAAGGCCATATATGAGACCATCAACTGTGGGGAGAAACCTTTACAGATAACCAAGGTGTGTGCCACACGTTGGCTCTCCATTGAACCTGCGGTTTCACGCATTTTGGACCAGTGGGAGGAGCTTAGGCTGCATTTCGCAGTCACCAAGTCCAGTGAACACTGCTACATGGCTGAGGTTTTATACTCCACATACAGTGATCCTCAAAACATATTGTATCTGACGTTTTTTAAGTCTCTGTCACGGCTGATGAAAGGACCAAGGTGCAGCGTGGTGAGCGTACATTTTTCTTTTATTAAAGAATGACGCCGACCAAAACAATAAACCATACAAAAACGACTGTGAAGCTCAAGGCTATAGTGCCCACAAACAAAGACAACTTCCAACAAACGCAGCTGTGAAAAAGTGTACCTAAGTAGGGTTCCCAATCAGAGACAACGATAGACAGCTGTCCCTGATTGAGAACCATACCCGGCCAAACACAAAGAAATAGAAAACAGAACACAAACATAGAATGCCCACCCCAACTCACGCCCTGACCAAACCAAAATAGAGACATAAAAAGGATCTCTAAGGTCAGGGCGTGACAGTCAGTGCTGGGTGAGGTACAAAAGCCATCAAGGCTTTTGAGGGAGAGCAAGTAGATCTTCTTAAGCTACTTGACAGCTTGGTTAGCCTAATCAAGTCTGTAAGCAGCAGGGTGCTGAATCTACTGGCAAATGTTGATGTACTCAAAGGGCCAATAGATGGATACATCAGTCCCAAACTGTACCGTGGTTACCTTTTTAAGTCAAAGGCAGCTGAGCTCCACCTTGCGCCTGAGGATGAAAACAATGTCCGAAAGCGGTGTGTAGCCTTCACCATCTCCCTCACTAATGAGTTGAGGGTGAGACTGCCGGACAACATCGAAGCATTGCAGTACATGTCAGTTTTCAATGTGGAGGAAACTCTAAAGCACAATAAGAGCCCTGGAGAAATAGAGAAAATAGCCAAGCTCCTTGGCTACTCCCCTGCAGAGATAGCCAAGATTGTCCAGCAATGGCATGCCATACATCTTAGTAAATGGAATAAGACAAAAAACACACTGGGCTTCTGGAGTGAGATTTGGAAATTCAGGGATGCAGCCGATATCAACCCATTTCAATAACTTGCCATGGCTGCTGTGTCTGTGTTGTCCTTGCCACACTCGAATGCTGAAGTCGAGAGAGTATTCAGCCAGATGAGTGTGGTAAAAAGCAAACTTAGAAATCGGATGTACTTGCAGACCCTTAACTCCATCCTATACATTCGATATGGACTGAAGCTGTCTGGTGAGGCTTGCTATGAGCACCAGCTGCCTGATAATGTTTTGCAGCTTTTTGGCACATCAGCTGCTTACTCATTTAAGTCAGCTCCCTCAGTTGCTGAACCTGCCATAGAGAGCCTTGACCAAAATGACGATGACCCACTCTTTCTGTCAGCCAGCACAGCCTGTGTGTGTGTGGAGGGGGGTCTGTAAAAAAAACAACTAACCTGAATTAGGGCCAGACTAGTTATCATAATTTTCTCACATTGCCATTGACAGTTGTTTCTATTGTCTCTTTTTTTGTCCATTTAGATTGTTAATGTAGATTGCATACAAAAAAATGTAAAAAATGTTTTGGTTAAAAATGTTCATGTTTTACTGTGACTTGTTGTTGGCTCCTAAGGCTCAAAACCAAACCAAATTAAGAAAACTAAACTTTAAAAAAACAAAAAACAAAGTGTTTCTTTTGGGTCACTTTTCCCGGTCCCAAGCCCGGATAGAGGAGGAGGGTTGGAAATGTGACATAAAAAAAACAAGAATCTACAGAAGAAAGTTCATTTGTAGTTTTAAACATATTTAGGGTGTTTTTTTTACTCACTTTTTGGCTCTCCCGCGACACTATTCCTCTCTCCTACATTGTCCATCACAATTACATGCACATGGCCAATTATGCAAATACGGCGATGAAGTCATTTAGCTACGGCCCAAACCTGTCATTTGTGTGGAGAAAAAGGGGGCAGAGAATTTGTAGGCGAGTGAGTAAACCTCCACTACAATCCATTCTATTGGCCAACGTGCAATTATTGGAAAACAAAATGGATGATATACGATCAAGACTATCCTACCAACGGGACATTAAAAACTGTAATATCTTATGTTTCACTGAGTCGCGGCTGAACGATTTAAACAACATTTCATTGTTTTAAATCATTAGGCCTGTAGTCTATAAATTGGCATATAGGCTTTGACTTAGAATGAAATACAAATTAAACTAAAAGTGCATTATTAGGCTCAGTCTACAGCAGTATATGTGAGCAGAGTTGAATGGTCGGAAATTCCGCTTATCATACATGGAGTGGTGCCTGTGCACGACTCGCAACATTCTTTCCAACCGCTCTGCTATAAACAGCTCCACTCACAGGACAAAAAATAATCATTAAAATCCCAATTTAATCAACACTCATCTATTTTTGTGACTACCTGGACCAACCATTTGGTTTTGAAGTATTGAAACCAAACTATATGATTTGAATGAAAAGTATTTTAATAAACATGAAAAGGGTAATGTAAGAAGCGCTCATCATTTCAAATAGGCTTCATGTTATATTAAACTGCATATAAACACTCTAAATAGGTCAAGAGCCAGACAGGGAGCCTAATTATTTAGGCTATATTATTTCATATTTTTCAAGGCTATGGCGTACAAAGAAATACATTGTGAAGAATTTGCAAGTGGGACACAAGGCTGGTAGGGAGTCAGGGACATTGAGAGCTCAGCATTTAAACAACATTTCATTGTATTAAATCACAATAGTATTTAAATTGCGCATATAGGCTGTGACTTACTTAGAATTAAATATACATTTTGCGAAAATGCCTTATTAGGCTCATTCTACAGTGCCTTTGAATTCATTTTTAGAAACACCAGTTTGGCCATAGTCTGTGGCTTCACGCTCATGTGATGGTGCCTGGAGAGCAGGCCAGCCTGTACAGGGATGCAGATTTTTTTATTTTTTATATAGGTAGACCTCAAGTTTTTTAGGTAAAAAAGCAAAACAATCATGGCCTATTGTACAGAATATATAGTAGAACATATATGATCATTGTAAAATAAAAACTCATGCTCCAAATGCATTGGTAGATAACAGCAACGGAAGAGGGTGAAAGTATTTTCTGCTCCAGCTGTCAGAAAATTTTTACTCTCTAGAGAGGAAAACTAAGAAGACAGATTGTAATAAAAGTCTAATTGTAATAAGAGGAAGACCAGTTTTATTTTATGTCTGTCCTCAGTTATGAAAAGCCTGTCTGCAGATGTAGCGGTCCCAGTGAATGTCCCAAGAGACTGTTGGCACATCCTTGTTTGCCGTGGGTTGTATGTGTACATAAATTAGCAAATGTTGTATACAACAATAGAGTTAAAAGTCACACACAATTTAGGCTACAAACGTATTACAACTGTAGCAGGCCAGTCCTTCTCCTGGAGGTATGCTGGGTGTGCAGGCTTCTGTTCCAGCCCAGCACTAACACACCTGATTCAATTTATCAAACCTAATGAGTTGACTATAATGTGTATTATTGCTAGGCTGGAATAGAAGTCTGCTCAGATCAGGGAGTGGAGCTCTGTTGGCCAAGTCTGGTATGGACTTTTTTCTCACCCAAAATCATGCTTTAATTATAATAGCTACTTATGAAGATGTGTAACATTTACAAATGAGTTAGATTATTTGTACATTTTTAAATTATATGTTGATTAATTCAGTGTTGATTCATTGAAGGGAAGTGTTTGAACTCGTTTTAATTGTGAACTTAAAAACATTATTCAAAATGAACATGTGTCAATGTTAATTCATCACAGATCACAATTCTGCAATAAAAAGGTGTGAATGGGATCTGTCTCTAATTTGTCTGTGTTTCTGTGTTGCTTTCTCAAATGAACATGACCTTTTAATCCAGTTGTGAGCTTTCCAATCAGTTTTATTTGATTGTCACTCTGTCTCAGGATATCAGCCATGTGAAACCATTCTGCAGTTTTTCATAATGACATTATGATGTATAACTGTGCATTCAATGTGCCTCTTGTCATTGTACATCTGAAGCAGAGAATAGCTAAACTTACACATCATTTGTATATTGATAAGCTAGCTGTATGTTCTCAATTTAAAATGATACCAGTAGACAATGTATATGTGGTCAACCATGAACCTGATTTTTCTGACATAAAATTGTTTAGTGCAAATCCAACACTTGAATTCTAGGTACAGCACTGTACCTGCAAATAAGGAGCTGACAATTTGTAGGCTATTTAAAAATATCAAAAAGCAAAATAATGTGGCGTGGGGAGCGTTGTAATTCTACCTTGTTTATTATCTGAGAATTATTTTAGAATACAGAGACAAAATCAGAAGGTCAGTGACATGAAGGAGGATTGCAGAGATGTTGATTGTGGGTAAAAATATATTTGCAATTTCCTTTACCCAGAGTACCCATTTGTGTGCAAGTAGGCCTGTGTATTTTACAGGAAGTGAGCTATAACCATAAGTCATGACACAAGCATAATGAAAGAGCAATAAGCTATAATAAACTCAGCAAAAAAGAGAAATGTCATCTCACTGTCAACTGCGTTTATTGTCAGCAAATTTAACGTGTAAATATTTGTATGAACATAACAAGAGTAAACAACTGAGACATAAACTGAACAAGTTCATGTGACTAACAGAAATTGAATAATATGTCCCTGAACAGAAGGGGGGGGGGGGGGGGGGTTAACAGTCAGTATCTGGTGTGGCCAGCAGCTGCATTAAGTACTGCAGTGCATCTCCTCATGGACTGCACCAGATTTGCCAGTTCTTACTGTGAGATGTTACCCCACTCTTCCACCAAAGGCACCTGCAAGTTCCTGGACATTTCTGGGGGGAATTTCCCTAGCCCTCAACCTCCGATTCTACAGGTCCCAGACGCCCTCAATGGGATTGAGATCCGGGCTCTTCACTGGCCATGGCAGAACACTGACATTCCTGTTTTGCAGGAAATCACTCACAGAACGAGCAGTATGGCTGGTGGCATTGTCATGCTGGAGGGTCATGTCAGGATGAGCCTGCAGGAAGGGTACCACATGAGGGAGGAGGATGTCTTCCCTGTAACGCACTGCGTTGAGATTGCCTGCAATGACAACAAGCACAGTCCGATGATGCTGTGATACACCGCCGCAGACCATGACGGACCCTCCACCTCCAAATCGATCCCGCTCCAGAGTACAGGCCTCAGTGTAACGCTCATTCCTTCGATGATAATCGCGAATCCGACCATCACCCCTGGTGAGACAAAACTGTGACTCATCAGTGAAGAGCACTTTTTGCCAGTCGTCTGGTCCAGCGATGGTGGGTTTGTGCCCATAGGACCTGCCTGACAACAGGACTACAAGCCCTCAGTCCAGCCTCTCTCAGCCTATTGCGGACAGTCTGAGCACTGATGGAGGGATTGTGCGTTCCTGGTGTAACTCGGGCAGTTGTTGTTGCCATTCTGTACCTGTTCCATAGGTGTGATGTTCGGCTGTACCGATCCTGTGCAGGTGTTGTTACACGTGGTCTGCCACTGCGAGGACGATCAGCTGTCCGTCCTGTCTCCCTGTAGTGCTGTCTTAGGCGTCTCACAGTACAGACATTGCAATTTATTGCCCTGGCCACATCTGCAGTCCTCATGCCTCCTTGTAGCATGCCTAAGACACATTCACGCAGATGAGCAAGGACCCTGGGCCCCTTTCCTCTGGTGTTTTTCAGAGTCAGTAGAAAGGCCTCTTTAGTGTCCTAAGTTTTCATAACTGTGACCTTAATTGAACTACCGTCTGTAAGCTGTTAGTGTCTTAACGACCGTTCCACAGGTGCATGTTCATTGGGGCGGCAGCGCAGCCTAGTGGTTAGAGCGTTGGACTAGTAACCGGAAGGTTGTGAGTTCAAACCCCCGAGCTGACAAGGTACAAATCTGTCGTTCTGCCCCTGAACAGGCAGTTAACCCACTGTTCCCAAGCTGTCATTGAAAATAAGAACTGACTTGCCTGGTTAAATAAAGGTGTAAAAAGGTAAGGTAACAAAAACATTGTTGATGAAGATTTGAAGTTATTTGGATTTTTACAAATTATATTTGAAAGACTGGGTCATGAAAAAGGGAAATTTCTTTTTCTGCTGAGTTTATATGACAATCATAATGTTAAGATACCATAATCCAATTAGTAGCATATTACATGGGAAATTAATGCTTAGTGTATAATTTACAATGTTATAATGCATGTTACTGCTGATTTCTATCCTTTGGTGGGCACATTTCACAAATGGTGACTTTGATCACAGTTTTGAGGTTTAGGTTGCTTGATGTTCATAGCTAGCTAGCAGCACAAGCAAACATCGTTGTGAAAATCTCTCTTCACCCACCATCAACACCAACAATCTCTGCAATCCTCCTCCATGCCTCCATTCCTTATGATTTTGTCTCTGTATTCTAGCAGAGCAAAATCATATATAATTGGAAAACCAGACACAGCGATAACTGGCTTCCTCCATCTTCTTTTGGTTGTGTTTGCCCGGAACTAATGACAGGCTGAACTATATTTCGTGAATGTACGATTTTCAAGCAAACATCTGCTCCTCACCTAATTGGTTAACCGCGGCTGTGGCTGAGTATAATTTGCATAAAGTAGAGCAGTGCTGACCTTTTTCTATCGCTCCGCTAGCAGGGTTGGCACTGCTCACCTTCCCACAATCTCATGCGCATTGGTCTGCGTGCTCCCGTTGAAAATGAATGGGAGCGGAACGTCGTCTGGCTGTAAGCGGTGGAAACCGTCAAATTGGTCACGCTCCGCTCGTCGCATGGCTCCAGCTCTGCTCCGCTGACATTCTCTGGTCAGAGTATAAACAAGAGTAGACTGCCCCTGGCGGATGAATGCGGAACAGTTTTCAACCATTTAATGCAAATAATCAGAGGCTAGAGTCTAGACAAACCTTTTATTCTAAAGAATGTGTAAACAACATATACATTGGGAGAAAAACTACAACAGGAAACACATTGAATAGTGGCAGATGTTTATTATTAACTAGTAGGAAATTGTATCTTTACAAATCAGTAAACTGTTAAGTCAGTTTTTTTTGGAATGCATGCTTCACGCCATTTAACGAATTGAGGAAGTGAATAACAAATCCAACCAATCACCCCAGTTTCCTGAGGTGCTTGAAATACCCGAGCATAAGATTATATGGTCCAAGAGCCAAAGGTTTATGGCAGTAAACATTGATACATTCCACATTATAATAAATGCACATTCTTCGGAAATGACAGGCAACATCCCCCATAGATACCACACCGCTGCATCAAATGGCCTATGATCACAAATGATGTAATGGCACAAAAAGCATAAACATGACACAAGGGTTCACTTGTGTATGCAGTAGCCTATATGTTTTCTGTGGTTTCCATGTAACCCTGAGGACATAATAATATACTCAGTACTTTGCCTTTTAAGATACATCTAACCCATCTAACAACCAACAATCAAATCACAATGTGACAATACATCAATGGGGAGTCAAAATAGGTTGAGGTAAAAACAGTTTTGCTCAAACACACATGGTTAAAAAAAACTTTAGCTGTGCCATACAAGATACCAATTTAGCTGATGTAGTTATTGAGGTACAACATAGTTTTGTTTACATTATATTCATTCAGTTTGGCACTCGCATTGCTTATTTCTACTAGTCCAGAACAGTGAAACAGTGTTATGATCTAAGCAATGTCCTCTGCAGAAATGAGTAATATTACTTTTCATCAGTCCACAGTGGAGAATTTGAGAGGTCGTAAAGAGTGGTACATTGTGAAACAACTCTGATGTAATTGAATCATCCGAGGGCTCACTAACCAGAGATGAGCAAAAATACACGTGGGTGTGTCTCTTTTTAATGGGAAGGGTATACGTGTAGCTCATCCGTGGCAATCAGCATTCATTGACATTCGCACTGCAACATTTTCTAAACCCGGCAAGTACAAATGTTCATTTAAAAAAACTCGACTCTTATTATACACAGATGTTCTGTGCGCTATAGTCCCACATGACTGAATCAATGGACGTGTGCTTTCACCACAAAATCCTGAGTTAAAACATGTACCACTTAACTTAAACAGTGTGACTCGGAAAATAATGTATCCCATCACCCAATAACAACAATCGGGGATCGTCACATTAGTCATTGATAGTCTGAAATAACATGCTTGAGCCACGTACTGAGACGAGACAACCCCAATGTGTATAATGCTACTAACCCAATCCCTTAACATGGTAACAATATTCTCCTAAATTCCCCCATCAACAAGCATAGAGGGTAAAATACAATACTAGAGGAATATTACAGGCCTATCATGGCGTATTATTATGTAGGGCAAAATAATAGAGAACATCAGCAGGTGTGGTATTAGATATGTTGACACGGTATGAGTATATAATATCGTGTGTAATAACAACTCATATAGTCTCACATGTCAAAGCATTTTAAGACTAGTTTTAAGGACACTAAGATTTTGTTTTATTCTTCATGATTAACTGGCATTTTAAAGCATTTTGTGCGGATTAGAGAAAAAGAGAGTTTTACTGTTATGCCGAGACATTCAAAACTGGACCCAGGAGTCCTCTATCGTTTTCTTGTCATGCACTTTGATTTGGCACCAGAACACTCCCTTGTCTTTCACTGCACACATACAACTAATATAGAGAAACATTGCACCCCAATCCCATCCATAGCCCCTTCCAAGCCTGTGAAAAAAAATCTGAAGTATTCCCTGAGTTTTCAGATTTGTGATTCCTGAGAGACAAGCCTGAGTGGAGGTTATATATACACGTTTCGTTCACCACCTACACACAAACGTATCGTGTAAATCAAAATGTAAAAATATGGAACACATATTCATAAGATTTAACTGAATAGAATACAATAATGCATCTCCTACATGATTAGTGCAGAGTGACATTGGTTTTGGCATAGATTAAAAAAAAGAGAAGATTCACAACACGCCCCCATCGCTGGAAAGCTAATTGTGCGCAGCAGTAAATCATACAAGGCAAAGTAAAGAACAAAATAATTATTAAAAAGGTCATCAAATTTGTCCCGATATTTTTAGACCACAAAAGTTGTCTTATATCAAAATGAATGCACATCCTTTGCCATTGGTGGTATAGATCCCGCTATATGCCTCAACCCCAAATTAATGGAAAAGATAAGCACTGCAATTCCATTTTGGATTATGGCATAGCTGGATACAAAACTTGCCTGGGACATGGACTTACCTCAACAGAAGACCCCTTTGAGGTATTTAACAAACTTAGATTTTGGGTGTTACGTCCCTTTAAACTCAAACAGCATTGAACAAGATAAAGGCAGACATGAGTGGCTAAGATATCTGATGTCTGGTATGTAATGAAAAACCCATCATAGTTAACCGGGTCCTAGATCTGTATTTGTTTGGCGTAACAATGACAATAGGAGTTGGAAAGACATCACAAACAGAGCTGGGACCAGGCTATCACAGAGTGACCTAAACCTGAATATGAGGGGAAGCTGCAGCGCAATTTAGATACAAATAAATAACAAGGACTATTTTAAAAAGGCTCCATAATAATTCTAAATATATATTAATTGGATGTTGGAGGTCTGTCTTTCAGCTTCTCCTGTAAAACGGGAGTACGGCTGAATGGCTTAGCTAGCTCTAAATGCACCTCCATGCAGGGCTGGGTCGACATTCATTAGTGCACGGTAGCAGAAATGATTCACAACAAACAAACAAGCATTTCTTATTGGGCAAATTCTGGTAGTCCCTCCCTGTTTCAGTCCGTTTTGGTGCCTTGTGACTACAACTGTGGTGTTCCTGTATAATCCCCACAAACTGCTTGGAGACAATGTCTTAAATAGGTGAAAAACCCATCTAGTAATTTTAATTTTTAATTTATTTAACTAGGCAAGTCAGTTAAGAACAAATTCTTATTTTCTATGACGGCCTAGGAACAGTGGGTTAACTGCCTGTTCAGGGGCAGAACGACATATTTGTCAGCTCGGGGGTTTGAACTTGCAACCTTCCAGCGCTCTAACCACTAGGCTACCCTGCCGCCCCAATTGATGACACTGACTAAAAAATGTGTTGCTCCTACTTTAACGCTGGATGCTGCTGCTGCTTTGACTGTCAAGTATAAACGAGACAAGCATGATTATGTAGATTCCTGAATCAACCTCAAGAATCCATTCAAATCTTGCATCTGATTTCTACATGGTAAATTACTTATGTTTGAAACATTTCATAGGTATTGGTGTGATTACTGGAGTCAGTGACTCAATTCCAAATGCTGATGCATGTAGTCTAAGCAGAGGATGATCAAATTGATTATACAGATGTAAGATCTTAATTTAAGGCAGTTTGCTACTGCAGGAAAATAATCCTGCAGCAACAGGAAATGTGATTTATTATGTGGATTAAAAATGAATGGACATGTTTTTATAAGGGTTGATACATTTTTCTTTAGGGCAAATGAAGTCTGACATTTTCAAGTGGAAATTACAAACTTTAGAATCCTTAAATGCACTACAAGCTGCATTTCCTGCTGTGCTGGAAAATTCTCAGCAACAAAAGAGTGATCAAATTAAGATCCTACATCTGTAGGGTCTAAGTCTCTGGTTGTAATGTAGCAGCAGCAGATCAGACATGTACCACGAGGGAGACTGAGTACCTAAGAGACAGCATTGTGCCGGCCCAACATAAAGAAATGACGCAAAAACAACAACCAGAAGCTGGCCATAGAAGTCATACTATTTGGTTTGACATTCATTTGTCCCCAGGACATCTGGATGGTCACTTACAATATTGGCAGCCACCAATACATTGCCTCTAGCTATTACCCAATACCCTGTCGGTTCATATGTACCCACTCATTACCACCCATGAGACTAACATTCATTTGCAGAGGTGTAGTGTCACAACTCTTTCTTTGTCGGATATAGTGGGGTGTAACAATCAGGAAAGTCAAGAAGTTGTAAGGCAGCAAAAGTGTTTAGCTATCTACTTGACACTGTGATTTTAAGCTTCCTGGTGAGTTTGGTATAGTAGCATGCCAGTGTGATTGGCATGGTTTCTCATTATATGCTCTGTAAAAATTAAACAACTTTCTATTCTATAAAGACATCAAAGTAATATGTGATGTGCCATTACAAGTTTAAATCCCTCATTAGCGGTTCCATACATTTTTACAAATATTTCCTGAGTGCGATAATAATACAGCTGTATTTGTGAGTGTTACACCAAAGAAGATTAACTTCAGTACATTCTTCATGATCGTTTTGTTTACAAAAACCTGAGGTAGTTCCAAAAGCATCTTATATAGTTGAAAGGAAACTTAGCGGCCATCTTTCCAGTAAAGCAGTTTGATTGGCTTCTGTGCTTCCCCCAGCATCTCCTCGTTCAATCAGAGCTCACGGGGGACGGGGGCGAGTGGCCGTGTTCCTCCTCGTCTCCTTTCAAGGAGGAGGGCTTTCCCTGAGAACGTGGCGAGGACTGCTGTGCTTTGATTGGGCAGTTGGCGACCATGTGGGCAATGCTCTGGCAGAAATGGCACTTCTTAGGCTGGGGTGGCAACTTGCACTCCTTGGCATGGTGGTCCAGGCCTCCACAGTTGTAGCATCTAAAAAACAAGATGGCGTGTTTGACATTGAAGACACTGCACAGAATCACTGATCTGCAAATCACCTTGCATCTCAAATAACTACTCATTATGTGATGGTCAGCAATTCTGAACCTCGCCTTGCTCAAACTGATCCCCTCAACCAAGCTGATAAATGTAGGACTGAGCCATATGTATCAAGCGTTGCAGATTAGGGGTGCTGATTTAGGATCAGTTTAGCATTTATATCACAATGAATAGGATTGTATGGACAGTGAGGACCTGATCCTACAGATGTAGGATCTTCATTTGATCACCCTGTTACAGGAGAACTTTCCTGCAAAGTAAAAAACTGTATTGTGTATTTGAGGTTTAAAAAGGCTTCTGAAGTTTGTCATTTCCAGTTTGAAATTTCAGACTTTGATTTTCCCTTAAGAAAAATGTATATCAACACCTTCAAAAATGTCCAGTAATTGTAATCAAACTTTAACTAGGCAAGTCAGTTGAGAACAAATTCTTATTTACAATGACAGCCTACCACAGACAATGCTGGGACAATTGTGCGCCACCCTTTGGGACTCCCAATCATGGCCAGATGTGATACAGACTGGATTTGAACCAGGGACTGTAGCGACACCACATGTACTGAGATGCAGCGCCTTTGACCGCTGCGCCACTCGGGAGCCCTTGCTGCAGGATTATTTTCCTGCATAAGCACACTGGTTCAAATTAAGATCCTACATTTGATAGGAGCGTTGGGCCAGTAACCGAAGGGTTAGTGGATCAAGGTACAAATCTGTCGTTCTGCCCCTGAGCATGGCAGTTAACCCCCAACAACAATTGCTCCCCGGGCACCAATGACGTGGATATCGATTAAGGCAGCCCCCCCCCCCCCCCCCCCACCGCACCTCTCTGAGTCAGAGGGGTTGAGTTAAATGCGTTAGACACATTTCAGTTGAATGCATTCAGTTGTACCTGACTAGGCATCCCTCCTTTCCCTACATATGCCCCCTGATCTTGTATTGAGTGGAATGCGCTGTCACCTGCAATCCACAAGAGGGCAGCATATGCCATTTAGGCTAGTGCTGCAGCGGCCAAATAAGAACTCTGGCCAGTTCCATGCAGTGGCTTATTTATTTATTGTATTTATTTAACCTTTATTTAACTACGCAAGTCAGTTAAGAACAAATTCTTATTTACAATGACAGCCTACCCCGGCCAAACCCTAACGACGCTGGGCCAATTGTGCACCGCTCTATGGGACTCCCAATCATGATACAGCCTGGAATCGGACCAGGGTCTGTAGTGACGCCTCTAGCACTGCCTATGGCCATCCTTTTCATGTGAACCGGGTTAAAAGTGGGTTAAAAAGTGCAAATGATCTTTGTTTTACCCCATGTGCAAATGCAAATTGAACATAACAGCATGCAACTCTTTTCTACAGGACGTACGCTATTTATAAAAGCATGTTCTGTCTGTATGTTTCAGTAGGCTATTTGTTACTTTGAATGGTCTCATCTACAAATGAACAAAATGAATCACCCTTTTCATTCTTTGTCCACGGTACTTTGCGGCAATGAGGTATTTTTAGCTACATCAATTATATTCCTTCGCCATAGAACATACACAGAGTATCACAGTCCACGCAGAAGGGTTAGGGTCAATGGTAGCCTTAAGAGTAGCCGTCCTTTGATAGCTGGTTTAAACAGGACCTGTAGAATAGCCACGCTTCCAGGGGTGGCTGACAGATGGGCAGTGGCATTGGGGCTGTCACCGCTGCTTGTGCCACTGAGGAGCTATTAAGGACCCCCTTCCTCCAATGATGTAGATGAGGCTTGGTCAGGGGAGGCTCAAGGAGGTCAGTTGCTTCTTTGTACCACTGGCCGTTGGGTTGGTGTCAAGGCCCAACTGTCTCAACATCGATTATGGAGCGCGTGCCGGAAAGGGGAAGTGGTCCTTTGTCTAAAAAGCCACAGCAATGATCTCCCAACTCTGACCCCCGCAGTCCTCTCTAACCCCCGCAACCCTAACCCCCTATATTTTAGCCATGCGCTGCTGCCATGGTTACCGTGACCTCTAACCCCTCTCGGGCGCCTACATCTGTTATCAATTAAATGGACAGGGTTTTTCTTCCCTCCCTGCATCATATATACCTACTAAATGCGTCAGCATGCTTCAGTTCGGCTGGCAACTAGCCGAAGTCGGCTTGGCGAACCGAACACGTGTGCTCGCATACTACCTTGAAATACCTTCGCTTGAAAACAATGTAATGGCAATAGTACGGTTTGTCCATTTTGAGTCACCGTAGCCAGTACACTTCTTCAAAATAGTCCATATTAATCTAAGATAACGCAAGAAATCTGTCATTGATTTTGACATTTTTGCAGAGGAGATCTTAGTCGTGCAATTTTACATCCAACTAAGATGTTTGGTATAGTATTTCTCAATAAATTAAAAAAATGTGCATGAAAACGAGTCGTCTCTTGTTGAATGACAACAAAAGCTTTACCGATGAATCCTTACTGTTGACCAATCACCGATGAAGGGGCTTAGACTTCGGCTACTGACTTCAGCTTGTCTCAAGAAAACATTTCGTACAACCCGAAAAAACCCTTACCGAAGTCCAAAATGAACAAAAACGTCACGAAATGTCGTCATAATATATGCACGAACTCTTCCGAACTGTTTCGGCTCGGAAGCCTTAAGATGGAATCAGAAAATAAATTGTGGATGATTTTGGCCATATTTTAAGAAATATGGAGAGTCCAGATAACACTGGGGAAACGAGTGCCAGGGTCCTCTGTTTCTAATCCCATGCAAACACCGCCACCTAATAAAGAATATTAAATATGCAATTGACAAAAATAATTTAGAATCTTAGACCTATGTACTGACTACTCTTCAAGACATAAAACAGTTTATCTTATTCTCCATTGAAAATGTTGGGAGTTGGCCCCATATGATTCCTCTTATAAGGACCAGCATAGTCTTGGGAGAGTGAATCGTGCGCCACAGGCCTCCCAGGACTCTTTGAGGCCGTAACAATCTCCATTCTCACCCTGACTATACTCTGGGCCTAATCACAACTGGCAGGAGGCCACATTGATACCCCTCTCTAACCCTTCACAATATCCACAACGGACAAAGGACCCACAATGTTGGCCCGCCTCTCACTTTTACTTTACGGTGAGAAAAAGTGAAGGGATTTGTGCATTTTAAATGGATGCATTATGCAAGTAGTGGGGTATGGAAACTTTTGCATAAAAAACCTAGAACCATTAATGGTTATTTTACAGGGACAAGCCCAAACAACTCATATTTTTGTAAATTGGTCTTATAACATTAGTAATATTTCAACATCAAACACTTGCCAACTTAAATAAAGCTTCTTTTTTTTTTATAAATAAAAACACCTCGAATTAAATGTGTAATATTTTACTAGTTCTAAACTGTAATGACAGGATAATTATAATCCACATCTACAGTGATTTAGAAACATTCATGTTACCAGTTCAGGTTACCACCACAAAAAAACACATTCTGTGGAAGAGGTTGGGAAAAGGTTTTCCAAGAGAGAACCACTGCGTGTAACTCCACAAGGGACGTCCAGAATTAAACAGCTATTGATCCAGGTCACACGTCAAGCCTGCCTGTGTGACCCTAACCACAGCCAGGGGTCAAGGAAAAGAAGAAGAGGCCAGAACGGGATAAAACTGAAACACCATTTTGAATCATATCCAAAATGGATGGACCATTGCAGATGTGAGATCCAACCACAATAAAGAAAATACTTTGGGCCACCATCTTTTGAGTATGTTAGAACCCTACTATGGTACACATAGATGTGGTATGTGTGTAAGATTAATATATACATTGTTGCTTATCTGATCATATTTTTCTGTTTCAGTGTGTACAGTTTAGTGTATACCTTATCCCCATTCGATGTACAGACAGAGTGTGCATATACAAGGCAGGCACTCACCTATCTCCTTTGGAGCGGCGTTTCTGGATGCTCTTGCCTTTGGGTCTCCTCTCGCTGCCCACACAGTGTGTGCCCTCCGGCCCAGTGACTCTCTGGGACTCCAGGCCTTTGGCTGACTTCTTGAAAGTGAACTCGACCGCCTCGCCCTCCTTCAAGCTGCGGAAGCCCTCCATGTGCAGCTTACTCTGGATGGGAGAGAAAGACAGGAGAAAGAACCGTCAGAATAGTGTTCGCAGTTTCACCTTCATTCCTGTGCCCCTTTCCAAATGAATCTCAGAGTAGGAGTGCTGATCTAGGATCAGCTCCCCCTGCCCATATAATTCTATTCATTATGATTTCAAAGGAAAAAACTATCCTTTATTAGCAGTCCTACTTTGAGACTCTTGCGAACACGGCCCTGTAACCTTTTAGAGGCCATATCAAATATCACATTTTGAACACTTTCCAAGGGGCATTTCAAACATATCTTGGAGGATTTGTTTAGGCGTTACACATTCTTACGAACAGATCTTAAGAACTGAAGTCTCGCTGCGTGATATGTTCCAAATCAACGGTGACGCAATCACAAAAACCTTACAGCATCAGCTAACAAATCAACTACTAGTCAGCCAAGAGAGACCCTGAGGAGTGACCCCCTGTGAACACTATGCTATCTTCAACCTTTTCGGACAGAGATAGGAGCTATCTGGCATCTGTCCTAAGTCTCCTGACTGTTGATCATTCTGTCTCACCTCATAAATAAACTACAAAACCTCTTATTGTCAGACAGACTATTTGTCATTGTCCCCCCCCCACTAGTCTGCATTGGTCTGTTGCCCAACACTGGCCACAGTGGCCTGTGAGTCTCCTGTGTTCGAGTGGTAAACCTGATGTGATAACCTTCACCCATCCCCCTCTGCCAAAGGACCTGCATTCCGCACAACTACGTCCCCTACCCCCAACCTCTCTTCCCAACTACATCACAAAGGACCACTAACACACTAACCACCACTGCAGGATTCTTGCTGGGAGGGATAGGGTTGGGGGTGGGGTGGGTCAGGGAGACATTCCTTGGATGGTTGTTTGGCAGAGAGATACACAGATAAGTTGAGAATTAACACATTCTCACTCCAAATGATAGGTACCTGCATGTTTTGATTCAATAATTGATCGATTGTTTCACTAAAATGTGATACATTTAGAATGGAATCAACACACTCAAAGCCTGAAAGCATTCCAGGGCTCAAGAGTAGGGACACAATCAGCACCATGATCCGAAGATTAACGCTAAAGACTATGCTAACATCAAACCAGGTTTCGTGTACCTAAGGGCAGACAACAGAAAACGTTATGAAGTGGAAAACTGAAATAGTCCCATTCTGTTTCATTGGTGACAAATTAATACGACCCAGTACTTTAGCTACAGTCTCCTACAATTTTTTCCCAGATCCCATTCTGCTGCCTTCACCTCAGTTGACCCAGGCAGCTCTGTTCCGCAGAGAGACGTTCAGCCATGAGATAAAAACAGCCTTGGAGAAGGGGAAAATGAGGGAGGAAGTGATGAAGAAATGGAGGGAGGAAAGGGGAGGCTATGAAAAAGGGGAACGTGCTGTGCATTAAGGGGTCATGCCAGAGGCAGCCTGGGTAAAACAAGAACCCTCCAAAATAGCTTTTGGATTGGTGGTAATGGTATATCTGCAACCGGGCAGCAGACATCGTTGATTTTGATATGATTAGCAATGAAGTTTCAACTAACCTTTGAGAACTTCACCATTATAGGGTGATCAATATTGTGCTGCAAACCGAATTCCACAACTGTAGAGCCAAAAACCCAATTATTTATCTCGTGCTCAGGTCGGCGTCAGGACCAGACTGACGGCTATGCCGCCTCATTTTGGTATTTCCTAGGCACCAAGTGCCATTTGTCTCGGTTCCTGGACCCAATTTAGGAGCGGAAAGACATCAGCCATGCTCACCACAGAGGGTTTCCTCTCCTGAAATGTCAATGGCTGCCATTGTCAGACTGGGACGATCTTAGATTATTTGAGGAAATCTTAAGGATATATTTAAAGACCAGGGGGTGGGATTCCCAGACCCAGAATGAGCCTAGTCCTGGACTAAAAAACAAGCTCAATCATTGAAGATGCTTTTTAGTCCAGGAACTAGGATTCATCTGTGAATGGGAAACTGCCACTATCTGATTTATCCTTCTTTGACAGCCTTCTCTGCATATTGCTTCAACTGTCAACAACACTGTGTGTGTGTGTAACTGTGCAGTTGCTTTGAGGGGAAGCTTTAAACAGTTACAATTAGGCTTGAAAATAAAAGCATAAAAAATGATGTGCCATAGATTGTATTTGAACCAGGACACTAATTCAGATACAAGCCACATGGCCTACAAAGAACTGCATCTATTGTGTAATGAAAACTAGCAATGCAATAGCATCTAGCATTACATTAAAGTGAACCGTTCCTTAATACTCTAATGGTCACTGATGAGCATCGGCTGCAGATCTGGGACACACGATGGGTCATCCATAACTCCATTTGGGTGACAAAAGTGCCGAGTTGAAAAGCTGCTCCATTGAACATTGGCCCCAGTGACCGTTAACTCACTTCCCCTCACACGTGTGACCTCCCCCGCTCCAGGTCCATCCATACCCACCCCCAACACAGAGAACATACCATGTGGAAAGAGAAAGGAGACTCCTAGTATGGCCTTAAACCCTACCAACCTGGTGAAGTGCATTGGAGGGCGATATGAAGCTCTACTGTAGGCTATTTCCATACTAGCTTGAAGAAAACAGAGTGGGGTAGATGAATGAAGACATACGAGGAGGAGAGAGAAAGAGGACAATGGGAAGGGATTGCTGCTAGGACAAAGTGGGGCTGAGGAGCCTGCTTCATTGGGATGCGTGGTCCTATTGTTCACCTGCACACAATGGCCAGAAGGCCCCGGGAGTTCATGTTCTCTTCCTGACATGCAGCGACTTATTTCGGGGCCAAAGCCCCATTGCCATAATGCACCGTAGCCATAACGTCCGTCATGGATGAACATTGAACACACATGATCTCGCCTTCCTAACAATGGCTAGCAGGGTTGGGGTCACTTCCATTTCAATTCAAAAAGTAAACTGTAATTCTAATTATGAATTTTTCAAGCATTGAGGAAAATTGGAATTGGAATTTCAGTTTGCTTCCTGAATTCAAATTAAATGTAATTGACCCAAACCCTGATGGCTAGGGGAGGAAGTCAGTGGAGAAGTCACTATGTAAGATATCAAAGGACAGGGTTCAGGAGGACACTGTCCCAGTTACATTGTTAATAACAGATATTGTTCACTTGTTCAAACATATGCTTTAAAAGGCTTGGACTCTAGAGTGGCGGCACTAGAAGAGGGATGTCTGCATTCTGGGAAGAATGAAATAAGTATTTAGTCATACAAATGACTTATTGAGAAATAGATTAATATTAAAGAAAGGTTGTCAGGAAAAAATCATTCATTTGGAGTGTGATTGTAGTCCTGGCCATTTCAACAGATCAAAAGTTCAAATAGCTGAAATAAATGGTCTAAAAAATAAATGGTCTAAAAAGCAGCGGTTCTGAAAAGGAGGAAAGAGTTATAATTACATTTAATGGCTCAGATACAGAAATAGCGTTTGCTGGCCAAGAGTACTTAGCACTTCTGAATTGTAATTTGGGAAGCGAGCGTGCACTGATTTTACATGTAGAATCGGAGGAGAAACATTGTCAGTCAGAAGTCTACAGCTGGCGGTTCCTAAAACACTGCGTGCTGTCGGCAGACAAAAGCTAGATCCACCTTCGACGCAATGTGTGCGAGCCTTAAGGGCTCTAGACAGTCTAAACAAACAGAACTGGCGGAGAACCGTTTGCATCACCTTCTAAAAATGTGTCCGCACAAATGTATATACAGTGCATTCAGAAAGTATTCAGAACCCTTGACTTTTACGACATTTGTTACATTACAACCTTATTCTAAAACAGATGTAATACTTTTTTTCTCTCATTAATCTACACACAGTACCCCATAATGACAAAGTGAAAACAGGTTTTTAGAAATGTTTGTAAATGTTACTCAGTACCTTGTTGAAGCACATTTGGCAGTGATTACAGCCTTAAGCCTTCTTGGGTACGACGCTACAAGCTTGGCACACCTGTATTTGGGGAGTTTCTCCCATTCTTCTCTGCAGATCCTCTCAAGCTCTGTCAGGTTGGATGGGGAGTGTCGCTGCACAGCTATTTTCAGGTCTCTCCAGAGATTTTTGATCGGGTTCAAGTCCAGGCTCTGGATGGGCCAATCAAGGACATTCAGTAACTTGTCCCGAAGCCACTCCTGCATTGTCATGGCTGTGTGCTTAGGACGTTGTCCTGTTGGAAGGTGAACCTTCGGCCCAGCCTGAGGGCCTGAGCACTCAGGAGCAGGTTTTCATCTTTTGGAGATGGTGCCAGGTTTCCTCGAGACGTGACACTTGGCATTCAGGCCAAAGAGTACAATCATGGTTTCATCAGACCACAGAATCTTGTTTCTCCTGGTCTGAGAGTCTTTAGGTGCCTTTTGGCAAATTCCAAGCGGGCTGTCATGTGCCTTTTACTGAGGAGTGGCTTCTGTCTGGCCACTATACTATAAAGGCCTGATTGGTGGAATGCTGCAGAGATGGTTGTCCTTCTGGAAGGTTCTCCCATCTCCACAGAGGAACTCTGGAGCCCTGTCAGAGTGACCATCAGGTTCTTGGTCATCTCCCTGACCAAGGCCCTTCTCCACTGACTGCTCAGTTTGGCCGGGCGGCCAGCTCTAGGAAGAGTCTTGGTGGTTCCAAACTTCTTCCATTTAAGAAAAACAATTTTTTTTGTTACCCTTCCCCAGATCTGTGTCTCAACACAATCCTGTCTCAGAGCTCTATGTACAATTTCTTTAACCTCAGGGCTTGGTTTTTTCTCTAACGTGCACTGTCAACTGTGGGACCTTATATAGACAGGTGTGTGCCTATTAAAATCATGTCCAATCAATTGAATTTACCACAGGTGGACTCCAATCAAGTTGTGGAAACATCTCAAAGATGATCAACGGAAACAGGATGCACCTGAGCTCAATTTCGAGTCTCATAGCAAAGGGTCTGAATACTTATGTAAATATAGTATTTCTGTTTAAAAAAATATATATATTAGTATATTTGCACACAAACAAAATCTAAAAACATTAATACATTTGTATTTAAAAACATTTTTAATAAATATAAATTAGCAAACATTTCTAAAAACCTGTCTTTGCTTTGTCATTATTGGGTATTGTGTGTAGATTGATGAGGAAAATGTTTTATTAAATCAATATTTGAATAAGGCTGTAAATAACAAAATGTGGAAAAAGTCAAGGGGTGTGAATACTTTCCGAATGCACTGTATAGTGTAGAGAATCATTGTACCATCTAAACTGCTGTGAAATATATTTTCCATAACCCAAAATATTGTATTTTCAGCTGTTTGAAGCTGGTGTACAAAACTGAAAGTAAATGACGCCAAAACATGGGAAGAATAGAAATAGTGCACATAGAACTGATCTACTGCTTCTTAGACTTGCTTTTAATGAGAATGACAGATCTTTATCTCACACTTCTATGTGAATTTGGTCAGGTTAAATGTTAAACCCAGCCATGTAAGGCAAAGGTGTGTCCAGGCCGACCCAATGGGGAGCCAGGCTCACCCAATCAGATCGAGCAAATATCTCTACTTGGCAGTGTGCCAAACCGACATTATTTGTCTTTTTACCTAAATATGCAAACACCATCAGATATAATTCATAGCAAGCAGTGCACTAGAATGATATTCAGATGAACTGGAATGACATTCACTCTCATGGGATTGGTCGCCAAAATTAACTAACTGACAGCCACAAGTATGAATGCATTGAGGCATATGTCACTGTGCTTCTATGGCTATATGCACTATGCTACTGCCTTCTTCATTTGTTCATTTAGCAAACAAGACAGCCCATAATACAGTGCCTTTATCAGTCAATAGGCTCCCGAGTGACGCAGCGTTCTAAGGCACTGCATCTCAGAAAGGTAGGGGTCAAAATGATGAATTGTGAATAATGATGAGTGAGAAAGTTACAGAGGGTCAAAGATCATAAACCCCAAGACATGATAACCTCTCACTATTACCAATAACAGGGGATGTTAGAATGTCTTGGGGGTATGATCTTTGACCCTCTGAATCACAACAAAAACTAACTGCAAATGCATCCAACAAGTTTGTAGAGTCACACGCTTGATGTAGCCATTGAGTGCTAGGAATATGGGGCCAAATACTAATCTTTTGACTACATTATTGATAAGAATCTTTAGAGGTGTCAATTATTTTGACTTGATAAAGTAAACTGTTAAAAAACCTTTATTTAACTAGGCAAGTCAGTTAAGACCAAATGCTTATTTATAATGACGCCCTAAACCTGCCAAACCCAGACGATGCTGGGCCAATTGTGTGCTGCCTATGGACTCCCAATCACAGCCAGTTGTAATACAGCCTGGATTTGTACCAGGGTGTCTGTAGTGTCTTAGACTGCTGTGCCACTCAGCTTAGCTCTTTCCTTGTTTTTCCTCACACATTAATAACCCTTGGGTAGAAAACAGGAGAAATGGTTGCAAAACCTTCACTATTTTATTAGGCAAGTCAGTTAAGAACAAGTTCTTGGCAACTCGGGGATTCGATCTAGCAACCATTTGGTTACTGGCCCAATGAGCTAACCACTGTGCTACCTGCCATCACCCAAACCAATTTGGTCAATAACAAATAATATATATTTCTCTGAACAATTGTATTAGAATAAAATAACATACTTTCCGTTTTATTTTTTTGCATACAATTATTTATTTTATGCAGTCATTATTGCTCATCTTCATCTTTATCAAGGGTGTCCGTGATTTTGGACGCCACTGTACATGACCACGAGGTCACATGGTAAGCCAGCAACGCATGCTCGTTTGAGAAGGAAAACTGCCTGAATATGTTATTCTGTGTCAAGGTATAGTGGACCACCATTCACCACATATTTGGTGTGAGAAATAGACGGTAAATCAGTTCATTTGAAAACCAAGGCGCCCCTCTTACCTGATGGACGAACACATCGACCGGAGACTCGAGCGGGACCCCCTCTCGGTTGGTCATGGACAAAAACCCAAAGCCCATGCGCACGTTGAACCATTTACATACGCCGATACCGTGGAAAGATTCCGAGTCCTCCTCGGTGCTTGGTCCTTCATCCTCTTCGGTCTTGCAGACTCCTGTAATTTCGAACAATATGTTTTTTAAAAATCGTTTGACCACAACACAAGAAAGGAGTGTGCGCGTAAAATTGCCATTCAGCTTGGTTCTTTCCTTGCGCATCCATAACCCTTAGGTAGAAAACGGGGAGAAATCGTTGCAAACCCGATCGATATGTTACGATTTCATTTGATCAGTAACCAATCATATCCATAGGCCTAAATATAGACCTATCTACAAATAATTTCAATACATAAACAACAATATTGTATGGGTCTATAATGACAATTATCTATAGGTCTAACTCTGGCTAGAATTATTTGTTATTCTCCCATCTTATATTTCAATCTTTCACACTTAGGATCTATATATTTCACACTCATAGTGAGTATATATTAAGTGTACTCGGAACACAGGCCAACACGAAACGAATTACGAAACCTAATATATCACTTAAATGGCTAGTCTATGTTGAATTGAATCTCATGGACCTCTTGTTAGCTGCGTTTGTGCGACAGAAAAAAAGTTACTTGTAAAAATAAAACAAATTAATTTGAATTTACAAGACTACATTTGTAAATTCGTCTACAAAAAGAAACATTTACATTTATCAAGTGCCTACTTTATCAACAACACGATAACTTGAGTCGGGTTAGTCCATGGCGAACAAAATAAAGCATGTTTTGGTATTGACTAGGCAATTTAAAAAGGAAAATAGTTCCATACTGTACACAATTGTACATTCGTAAGCTGAAATTCATTATATATCTCTTTAGAGACAGAGACTACACTAAACACAATATATCGTTAGATTTGTACTCAACCTGGGAATTCCTGGTTAGAGACAGAACCCATCTTGCCAATTCACGCCTTGAGTCAAAGGAAGCACCCAAGTTAATGTAGGATATCCTTTTCCCCTTCCGAGCAGCGTAATGCCCACGGTTTCTCACATTCATGCCAAATGCGCTGTAAAGCAAAAGCTCAACTTCGGGGGGAAAGTGGGAGGGCGAAATTAACAAAAGGGTCTGGCAACGTATTGCCCCAAATAATGAGGGGTGGGGGTCACAGGGAAGAATTTGTAGAAGAATTACCCAAGATCTAAAATACAATGCAAGGTAACCCAGCCCGCAAAACCTCTTCATCTATGACCATCAGAGAAACTCCTTAGCTTTATAGCTCAATCCAAATAACCAGTCAAAGCGTTTTAGTCCAAATTATTGGCCTACCTTCTGCCATGTTCGGTCCCGCTTGTCTTTAGCCTATATCAGTCCCTGTCCCCCCTGTGTTTTTGCCTGGACGTCTCGGGTCCCGCTCCGCGTTGGATCACGTCTTTATTCCTCCACTGGTCAGTTTTCACACTTGGTCAATATAGAAAGGACCAGGGAGCATCTTCCTACCACCAACCAACCCCAACCCCCTCGGCCATGTCCACGTGATTCCCAATTAGCCTACATGATTAATTGCACGTTCCTGATCTTGGAGGGCCCCACATATGTTGAGTGACCAATCACAATTCAGAGAGACCACCGCACCACTGCTTATCAAGGCGCTAGCCCTGAGCCCCCCATGTAGGATATCCTTTTCCCCTTCCGAGCAGCGTAATGCCCACAGTTTCTCACATTCATGCCAAATGCGCTGTAAAGCAAAAGCTCAACTTCGGGGGGAAAGTGGGAGGGCGAAATTAACAAAAGGGTCTGGCAACTTATTGCCCCAAACAATGAGGGGTGGGGGTCACAGGGAAGAATTTGTAGAAGAATTACCCAAGATCTAAAAGACAATGCAAGGTAACCCAGCCCCCTAAACCTCTTCATCTATTGCCATCAGAGAGACTCCTTGGCTTTACAGCGTCAAACCAAATAACCAATCAAAGCGTTTTAGTCCAAATTATTGGCCTACCATCTGCCATGTTCAGTCCCGCTTGTCTTTAGTCTATAGCAGTCCCTGTCCCCCCTGTGTTTTTGCCTGGACTTCTCGGGCCCCGCTCCGAGTTGAATCACGTCTTTTTTCCCCTGGTCAGTTTTCACACTTGGTCAATATAGAAAAGACCAGGGAGCATCTTCTTCCTACCACCAACCAACCCCAACCTTCTCGGTCATGTCCACGTGATTCCCAATTAGCCTACATGATTAATTGCACGTTCCTGATCTTGGAGGGCCCCACATATGTCGAGTGACCAATCACAATTCAGAAAGACCACCGCAGAGTTGCTTATTCAGAGACTACCGCACCACTGCTTATCACCGCGCTAGCCCTGAGCCCCCCCACCCCCACCTCTCTCCTGAGTGTGAATTCGACCCCACACAGCCTAAAAAAAATACAACGCAAATGGTCAGAGAAAACTGCAACCCCACCATACAACATCCGAACATGACCCATATTTGGGAGTTGTTGAATTTATAATGTATAAATCAAATGTGTGCGTAATTTATGTTAAATAAATATCCCTTAAATAATAGAGGATGTAATAGGCTATTCTAAACAACTCCATGTTATAACTAGGCCTATTTCGCTTTCGAAATTGGGTGACGAAATTAGGTGTAACGTGATTGGGTTAATATTGAATACTCAATGTGTTCCATCGTAATCAGTCACTTTGCTGCTGTCGCAATGTTGCTGATGGATGCAAAAAGTTGGTTTGGAGAGGTAAGTCAACCAGTTGTGGGTCATTTGAGGTGACGCATGGGGAGGGGGAGGGGAATGGGACTGGATGGCCACGAAGAGGTTTGCCTCGGTCATCATCAAATCACTGCATTTTGATGTAGCCAGTGGATTTTTTTTGACTCAATTCATAGTCAAATCTTCATCAGGAAGTTCGAAGAGTAGCCTAAAGAAATAAAACCGAAACGACCCAAACGAAACAATTGCCTTCAGCATACACCTCTTCTGGAATTGTGGCATGAAAAGACAGGCCTATCTGGTCTAACGAATTCCCAGGTCGATGATGATTGATCACAAATGTTAATCTCTTGTTGACTGTTTTCCTTGTAGAATGATTAATGAAGCAAAAATAAACCAAATAACTCCCCTTATTTAAGCTCTCATTGACCTCGCTCTGAGGTGGTGTAGGCCTAGTAGTTATATAATAATACTAATTATGATGCTTAAAATATAGTACAAATATAATAATACAACAGTAATTATTTGTATTATTACCGTTGTATTTATTATATATCTGCCCATTATTTAATTAATATACCAATGATATGAACGAAAATGACATAATACTTTATTATAATGATGTTATGCTGTTAATCCCTGCAGTGTTAATTTGCTATTTTTTTTTTTACAATCGTGTTAAAAACACAATAGTGTCAGGGAAATGTGTTTCAGGAAGAGATAAACCATTTTTAGATTCAACATTTGGCTGTGTTAGATATCCTTATCACCACGACCCCTTGTGGGTATTTGAAACATCGTCGTTGAAAAGATAACCAAGACAAGTGATTTAAACGAAGGAGAGAGGTTGAGGTTCACAGAATTCAATAAACGTTTTAATGTATTCTTGATTGCTGGGCTTAAGAGAGTTTTCTTATGTAGGCCAATGGTTTTTGTATTCCCTTACCGAAAGACTGAAACGAGGTACCAAAACCAATGCAATGATGAGACAGACAACGCCATCAATCGTTATCTTCATTGGTTAATAGCCCATGAGCCATATATGGATGGTTCTGTTCATAACTTTAATTCTAGTTGGCAGTAGGTCCTGTGTCATCCATATAAACGTAAGTGTCTTGTTTATTGTACAATGTGCTGTTTCTTGTTCGAAATAATTGAATAGCTTGATTAGGTTGCATCATACAATTACGAATTGACTCATAAAATGTAGTTGAAGAGAACGATGGCAATTGCTTCCAGTGGGGTTAAGGGGACACCGTGAATTCTGCAAAGTTTTCATTCTAAAAACAAAACACACAAAAAAGTATTTTAAACTATAGGCTACAAAGTGCTTATGTTACATCTCTACGATAAACAAACTGTTGTATAAGGCTCCACACATCAGTAAGAGTTCATAATTAGCACAGTTGCACATAAGCTCCACACATTGAACTGGTTCACAACCTGTTGCTCAACTAAAGCTGCGTTTACACAGGCAGACCAATTCTGATCCTTTGCCTAATTTTTCGCAAAAACTCTGATCTGATTGGTCAAAATACTATTGGTTGAAAAAGGTCAGAATTGTGCTGCCTGTGTAAGACATGCAGTCATTTGCCAATATGGTCAAAAATAATATGCCCCGTCCCCCAAAAAGGAATGACCACCATGCATAGGCATATAAGACAGTTTCATCAAATGCTTTTGTTATCCCTTATTGATCCCTTATGGATATAAAAAAAATACACATGGCCAAAAGTATGTGGACACCAGCTCATCGAACATCTCATTCCAAAATCATGAGCATTAATATGGAGTTGGTCCCCCCTTTGCCGCTATAACAGCCTCCACTCTTCTGGGAAGGCTTTCAACTAGATGTTGGAACATTTCTGCGGGGACTGTTTTCCATTTAGCCACAAGAGTATTAGTGAGGTCGGGCACTGATGTTGGGCAATTAGGCCTGGCTCGCAGTCTGCGTTTCAATTCATCCCAAAGGTGTTCAATGGGGTTGAGGTCAGGGCTCTGTGCTGGCCAGTCAAGTTCTTCCACACTGATCTTGACAAACCATTTCTGTATGGACCTCGCTTTGTGCACAGGGGCATTGTCATGCTGAAACAGGAAAGGGCCTTCCCCAAACTGTTGCCACAAGTTGAAAGCACAGAATCGTCTAGAATGTCATTGTAGGCTGTAGCGTTAAGATTTCCCTTCACTGGAACTAAGGTGCATAGCCCGAACCATGAAAAACAGCCCCGGACTATTATTCCCCCTCCACCAAACTTTACAGTTGGCACTATGCATTTGGGCAGGTAGTGTTCTCCTGGCATCTGCCAAACCCAGATTTGTCAATTGGACTGCCAGATAGTGAAGTGTGATTCATCACTCCGGAGAACAGGTTTCCACTGCGCCAGAGTCCAATGATGGCAAACTTTACACCACTCCAGCCGACGCTTGGCATTGCGCATGGTGATCTTAGGCTTGTGTGTGGCTGCTCGGCCATGGAAAACCATTTCATGAAGCTCCCGACGAACAGTTATCGTGCCGATGTTACTTACAGAGGCAGTTTGGAACTTGGTAGTGAGTGTTGCAACCGAGGACAGACAGTTCTTACGTGCTATGCATTCAGGGGTCCGTTCTGTGAGCTTGTATGGCCTACCATTTCGCGGCTGAGCCGTTGTTGCTCCTAGACGTTCCACTTCACAATGACAGCACTTACAGCTTGGCAGCTCTAACAGGGCAGACATTTGATGAACTGACTTGTTGGAAAGGTGGCATCCCATGATGGTGCCACGTTGAAAGTCACTGAGCTCCTCAGTACAGGCCATTCTACTGGCAATGTTTGTCTATGGAGATTGCATGGCGGTGTGCTCGATTTTATACACCTGTCAACAACAGGTGTGGCTGAAATAACAGAATCCACTAATTGAAAGGGGTTTACGCATACTTTTGGCCATGTAGTGTATATACAGTACAAATATACATGTAGTGTATATATAAATAGGACACAAAGGTGTTCTGCCTATATCTGCATCATGAGTATGAAGACATAGTTGCATTATTGTGTATTTATATATCAACTGAAGTTGAAAAGGTACTATTCTGATTTGGGTCTCAACCATGCACTTCCCACCAAATACACTTATGCACGTTTTTAGCACATTCACATAGATTGATGATCAAATCTGAACAAATAGGCTACAACGATATGCAGAACCATCAGGACCGAGTTTGGGAAAACCTGGTGTAGGCTACTGACAAAGCCAAACGTACACATACACAGGCCTACCAAGGCATAGTTAAAAAGAGGAAAAGATCCATTCACAATTCTCCCATTAAAATGCCCCAGTATAAAGGAGAGTCAAGATTTCATCCTTGAGTTGGTCTAGAGTTTTTAGAGTTGAGCATAAAATGCTGGATGTTCATGCACAGTGAGCCAAATATAATCTACCACTAGAGGCCACTGTAGTTCTTCCACAATACAGATAAGGTTTGCCATGTGGAATTGTTGAAATAATATGCTAATGACCACACAATACATGTTGGTAATACAGTAGACCGCCTCCTACAATTAAAACGAAAACAGTGTGTAGGTTTGACTTTCCAAAATGATCAGATGCACTGGGAAGGAATACCCTACTATGATGCTTGATGAGATTTATTCGGGAATGATCAAAACCTGAAGACTGAAATAATGTCATGCAGTTTGTATTAAACTAAGTAATCTCAAAACCAAATAAAATACAATGTTATTGGTTGCATACACATATTTAGCAGATGTTTATTGCGGGTGTAGCGAAATGCTTGTGTTCTAATCTCGGTTGCCCAGAAGTAAAATTCTCCCACGAGAGATTACACTCTGAGAGAAAAAGGTGTTATATAAAACCTAAAAGTCTGTTTCGGCTGCTCCCCCCTTTAAATAACCTTTTTTGAACCCCCCCCACTGAAGAGTGCAGTTTATTATCAGTCTTGTAAAAATGTTCTACAGTTGGCTTTACGCAATAGAATACAGTAGTCCTAGAAGTGCTTTTTAACAATGTCCATACACAAATAGTTCAGGAAAGTCAAGTTGTGATGATGCTTTTGAAGTTTTGCAAACCAACGAACAAAAGCAAACAAACAAGAATCAGTCCCTATGAGTTATGCACAGCCCTTGTTTCCTACGCCTTCTCTTATGTGACTTTATTTGACACCTGACGTACTGACGCTGACCTCTGCGCTGCGGTTTATCCGTTGTAGGTAGACATACGGCTGCTGATGAGGATGTTGAAACAATGTGACAGACACCCTGGAGCTTTTTCCCTTTCACGAAGGTTAGAAATATGCCAATGAACTAATGAGTTCATACTGTGTGTGTGTGTGTGTGTGTGTGTGTGTGTGTGTGTGTGTGTGTGTGTGTGTGTGTGTGTGTGTGTGTGTGTGAGAGAGTGAGTGAGTGAGTGAGTGTGAGTGAGTGAGTGAGTGAGTGAGTGAGTGAGTGAGTGAGTGAGTGAGTGAGTGAGAGCTTATTGAAACCCTAGAGTCGATGTCCGCGCCCCTGCAGAAATCTAATTAGCATAATAGAAAAATCCCTGTAAAAATCTGTCATTTTAAGATAGAGATAACTTTTTTGCATTGGATGCTTCTCAATCCACCACATCCGCCAATGTCGCACTTCTGCATCTGTGGTGAAAGGTGACAGAGCTAGTGCTATGTTTGTCAGATCATGAGACACCCCCCAAAATCACCTGTACAGCCTAAACAGTTTGGCCTACAAACTATGCCCAAAGCCATCACAAAACTAATCAGAAGGTTCCCGGTACCAGTTGAAAAAAATAATGGAGGTATTTATGGAGTCTGTTTAGTGGCAAAAAAAAATTGGGTTAAATACATGTAAAAATATACACGTACCGGTCAAAAGTTTTAGAACACCTACTCATTCAAGGGTTTTTCTTTATTTTGACTATTTTCTCCATTGTAGAATAATAGTGAAGACACCATAACTATGAAATAAGACATATGGAATCATGTAGAAACCAATTTCTTTTTCAACAAATCAAAATATATTTTAGATTTGAGATTCTTCAAATAGGCACCCAAGAAGGAGAGTGATGGAGTACTGCATCAGATGACCTGGCCTCCACAATCCCCCAACCTCAACCAAATTGAGATGGTTTGAGATGAGTCGGACTGCAGAGTGAAGGAAAAGCAGCCAACAAGGGCTCAGCATATGTGGGAACTCCTTCAAGATTGTTGGAAAAGCATTCTAGGTGAAGCTGATTGAGAGAATGCCAAGAGTGTGCAAAGCTGTCATCAAGGCAAAGGGTGGCTATTGGAAGAATCTCAAATATGAAATATATTTAGATTTGTTTAAAACTTTTTTGGTTACTACATGATTCCATATGTGTTATTTCATAGTGTTGATGTCTTCACTATTATTCCAAAATATAGAAAATAGAAAAAAATAAAGAAAAACCCTTGAATGATTAGATGTTCTAAAACTTTTGACCGTAGTGTATATATATATATATATGTTTCCTGATCTTGCTTTTATCTTTTTCAGATATAGGACAACCACTTCAGAACAAACTTCTTTTAGATTATTTTTTGGGGACAATCTGTTATCCGATGTAGCGAATCTGTTATTCAATGCGTTTATATGGTCTAATAGAAGTTAGGCCAAAAATAATTTTGCATAAAATATTTTTTAAATATATTTTTGTTATACTTCAAGGGGTCTTAACATTCAAAATCAAATTGCTAAATTGTCCTTGGTATGATCTTCTTAAAACAATTCCATATAGCTTAGTTGACCCCCGTGGCTAAGACAGGGCTTAGACTGTTATGGGTTAAGTCAATACCACTTTCACAGATGACCACCTCATTGGAAAGGAAGAAGTTACGAGTTAAAGACTGGAGTCTATATGGCTTCATTGTTCATTTGACAGCATTTTGACCCTGTAGGCTACACTGCAACTTTCCAACCCTGTCTTTATTATGTTATTTACAGTCTATTATCATCATCAATAAGGCTCCAATATCCTACTTTGTATAGGTACATGCATAGCCTATAGTTGCCATCCACCAGTCCCCTTGCGCCAAACAAATCTCAGTATAACACCGGGCTGTTAAAAGCTCCGCCTCCATGTAGCAAAACATGGACGGTAAAAAGTAGCCATCGCTGATGGCGAATACCATGGACAGCGACCACGGAGTGTGCACGTCCAGGATCTTGTTGCATTGAATTTAGAACGTTTTCGTTGCTGTCCCCACGTGGGTTTACTTGCCAGCCTAATGTAAAGCATTGTGTAGGAGATATATCGAGCCAGCAGCGAAAAGCGAAATAGCGTAGCAGCGAAAAGCGAAATAGTGTAACAGGGTGACGGCAATTCAGCCATCAGGAGCCAACATCTGACTGTAGCCTATAGACGATAGAAAGATATCAGCGAGATTTGATCACTTGACATGGAGACTATTCTTAACTCGAAATGTGCACATTTTCTCCAAGAGCTCATATAATCAGATGGTGGTATAGCCTTCATCATTGCAATTGGGGAACACTAATCAAAATGTGTCATGCATCCTTATTTCACAATCTCCATTACAACAAGGTAAAGTGCGCTCCTTAAGACATCGATATTCTGTTAACTGAATGAATTGAACAAGTTAACTCCGCATGTTAACCTGATAAAGGGCCAAATCATTTCACATCACTGAGATCTAAATGTAATGACAGATTCCACTGCGTCATGCAACGCGACCATTAGGCTTCATCCGCAATCATGTAGGCTAATAGTTAGGCTATTAATCATAAAGTTGTACATTTTCTGCGTTCCGACAGCGACTGCATTTATGAATACTCTATATGAAGGCCTGCATTGTATACTTTCCTAGAGTGTAGTAGGTAAACTTGTAAAATAGTCTAACTGTTATAGTATACTGCCTATATGCTATACGACGTTTGGAGAAAAGCACGTTATATTCACACCGCTGACTTCAGCCGAACACGAACCCCGGTTCACTCCAGCAGGAATCGCCTCTACGAGACAATCTATCCGCAATGGCCAGGCTGCGGAAGAAAACGTGCATAGCTCTGTTCTTATTTACACTCTTCGTTTTCGGAACCATGATGGGTTTGAGAACTCTGAAGCCCAGCGATGGGTTCTCAGACCTGGCCCCGGGGTTGGGCCTCCTGCCGATGATTGGAGGAAGGATGGACCGGCGCTCGGTGTCCCAAGACGCCGTCTCCTCCCCGGGGCAGGTACGCGCCAAAGTAGTTTTATCAAACTCTGGACCTGAAGGAACCATATTTTACGACGTCCACATATTTTACAGCGTGTGGTACGGGAACCCGTCGATGGATGGGAAATACATGCACTGGGACCATGTCCTCGTGCCACATTGGGACCCCAAAATTGCCGCCAGTTACCCTAAAGGGAGGCATATGCCACCGGAGGACATCGGCTCCAGTTTCTACCCTGAGCTCGGTCCGTACAGCTCGAGAGATCCGGATCTATTGGAGTCACACATGAAGCAGATTGGAGCGGCTGCTGCAGGTAGAGTGCAAAGGTGCAGTGGTTATTCTATACTGAAACATACAAACAAGTTTTAACATTCGCATTAGTCTTGCTGCTGCAGTGCCTGTCCAGTTAACTTTAAAGTTGCTACATTTTGTTCTACTTTGAGCACAGCTACAATAGGATCTACAGTTGAAGTCGGAAGTTTACAGACACCTTAGCAAAATACATTTAAACTCAGTTTTTCACAATTCCAGACATTTAATCCTAGTAAAAATCCCCTGTTTTAGGTAATTTAGGATCACCACTTTTAAGAATGTGAAATGTCAGAATAATAGTAGAGAGAATTATCAATTTCAGCTTTTATTTCTTTCATCACATTCCAAGTGGGTCAGAAGTTTACATACACTCAGTTAGTATTTGGTAACATTGCCTTTAAATGGTTTAACTTGGGTCAAACATTTCGAGTAGCCTTCCACAAGCTTCCCACAGTAAGTTGGGTGAATTTTGGCCCATTCCTCCTGACAGAACTGAGTCAGGTTTGTAGGCCTCCTTGCTCGCACACGCTTTTTCAGTTTCGCCCACTAATTTTCTATGGGATTGAGGTCAGGGCTTTGTGATGGCCACTCCAATACCTTGACTTTGTTGTCCTTAAGTCATTTTGCCACAACTTTGGAAGTGTGTTTGGGGTTATTGTCCATTTGAAAGACCCATTTGCGACCAAGCTATAACTTCCTGACTGATGTCTTGAGATGTTGCTTCAATATATCCACATAATTTTCCTTCCTCATGATGCCATCTATTTTGTGAAGTGCACCAGTCCCTCCTGCAGCAAAGCACCCCCACAACATGATGCTGCCATCCCCGTGCTTCACGGTTGGGATGGTGTTCTTCGGCTTGCAAGCCTCCCCTTTTTCCTCCAAACATAATGATGGTCATTATGGCCAAACAGTTCTAGTTTTGTTTCATCTGACCAGAGGACATTTCTCAAAAAAATACAATCTTTGTACCCATGTGCAGTTGCAAACCGTAGTCTGGCTTTTTTAATGGCGGTTTGGAGCAGTGGCTTCTTCCTTGCTGAGCGGTCTTTCAGGTTATGTCGATATAGGACTTGTTTTTACTGTGGATATAGATACGTTTGTACCTGTTTCCTCCATCATCTTCACAAGGTCCTTTGCTGTTGTTGTGGGATTGATTTGCACTTTTCACACATAAGTACTTCATCTCTAGGAGACAGAACGTGTCTCCTTCCTGAGCGGAATGACGGCTGCGTGGTCCCATTGTGTTTATACTTGCATACTATTGTTTGTACAGATGAACGTGGTACCTTCAGGCATTTGGAAATTGCCCCCAAGGATAAAAAGACTTGTGGAGATCTACAATTTATTTTCTGAGGTCTTTGCTGATTTCTTTTGATTTTCCCATGATGTCGACAAAGAGTCACTGAGTTTGAAGGTAGGCCTTGAAATACATCCACAGGTACACCTCCAATTGACTCAAATGATGTCAATTAGCCTATAAGAAGCTTCTAAAGCCATGGCATCATTTTCTGGAACATTCCAAGCTGTTTCAAGGCACAGTCAACTTAGTGTATGTAAACTTCTGACCCACTGTAATTGTGATGCAGTGAATTATAAGTGACATAATCTGTCTGTAAACAATTGTTGGAAAAATTACTTGTGTCATGCATAAAATAGATGTCCTAACCGACTTACCAAAACTATAGTTTGTTAACAAGAAATTTGTGGAATGGTTCAAAAACAAGTTTTAATGACTCCAACCGAAGTGTATGTAAACTTCCGACTTCAACTGTATATGTGCCAACATCACTCAAGAGTTCCACTGACTTGAATGACTCACTTTGATGCATATAGTTCATACATCCTGCCAGATGTATACTGTTATGGCTCATTTGGAATACATTGCTTGCGTTGCACATTGCTTGTGCTGTCTGTCTTCCTTATTCCAACAGACAACCATTCTCCTGTATCTTTAGACAGCATAAGTGATGCCTCATATCTGAGTGATGAAATTTGCCTTCCTACATGCAGTGACTCTATAGACATTCTGTTTTAATCGTAATAGTGAGTATCCTTCAGTACACGCGTGAAGTGACAGCTCATAAATGTCTATGTTGCAGCCAGATAAATTCTTGTCCACACCCTGATAGAGGGGAATATCAACAACTGTTCTGTCAAGCAGCCAGCACAGCAGGCCACTGGCACACACAGTATGCATGCAGATAATTGATCAAGCCATGTCCACAAGCTGTATGGAATATTTGATTACAATATCTAAAAAGCCATGGTCGCGTGTATTAAAAAGTTATGGCCGCACGACTATTTTTTTTCACTTATCCTGCGCTTTGCCGGTTTATTTCAGCACTCATGTAGTGGACAGCTCCACACGCTCACCTAAGCCCACCAGCAGCCTTTTCTCACAGTCGTTTCGGAACTGTGTTTATCTTGACATCCACTTCCAAGCAACCTTGAACGTGAACAATTGAACACTTGAATAATATGTGTTTACTGCTTTTCTGTATTTCACTCAAATCGAACATACAAACAGTTGAAAGTCAGAAGTAGGCCACGCGAGTAGGATGTCCCCTTTTTACTCTAGAAAGTTATTGAAAATCCTTGGTCAGTAGAAGGAGCCCTTAAGTATTATCAGTAAGTGGCCATGACTGTCCACTGCAAAGGTCAGCACTGAAAACCATAATCGGAAGTGGCATGTACATTGTCTGAAATAAGTAGCCTATGTTTTAAATGAAAAAATGTAAGCTACTTTTATTGACCAAAATGGGAGTGATGATGCCTTGGAGTTGGGTGTGAAAACAAGTTTTCATAAACGACTGATGGGACAGCCAATCGAGCCATGCTAATGTTGTCTGCCTTCGGCTGAACTGGTTATTGTACACCATCCGGGAAATGATTTTCCTTTCCCTTTTCTTTCCATTCCCTTCCCCCTAAACCGAACACTGTGACAGATGGAACACAGAAAGGGCAACTGAATGTGCTTAGCTAAAAAGAGTCCATTTAATTAAAGCCACTGGCACAAAGACCCATCAAAAATTCCAAAAAGCATCCTGCTGGCAGCGGTGACTGATACCACTACGCGAGGAGCCCATAATAAAATGAATCGTGCAGACATAACTTTTTAATACATGACTTTTTAGATATTGTAATCAAATATTCCACACAGCTAGTGACCAAAGTGGACATGACTTGATCAATTAGCTGCATGCATACGGCAGCAATCACATCAATAAGTCCTTCAAGCCAATCCGGAACCCTTAGGGAATGTAGGTAACGATCACATATATCAATGTCAACATCACACTGACCAATACGACTTAAAATGGTGTAACAGGGACGTCATGGGGTTCAGGATTGGGTATCAGAGATGTGTGGTCATTGAAATAGAATGATTAGAATGGACATTGAAGTCAATGTTCTGTGATAGGTGGACCAGCAGCCATATTGAGTGTATTGTAAAATTGCCATGCTATGAGGGGCTTTTCCATTTCTCGTCATTTTATTTCCCCATTCTAGTAATTATATGTTTGTGTGGGGTATAGCCAACCTGAAATGTCCTGTGTGGAGACTGAGAGAGACTTGTCCTGTGTGGTCTAGGGGTGCTGGTGCTGTCCTGGTATCCTCCAGGCCTGGCCGATGACAACGGGGAGCCCACAGAGGACCTGGTGCCGGCCGTCCTAGACGCTGCTCACAGACACAACCTCAAGGTAAAGGAACAGACCGACAGAGAGACAGACAGACATTTTGCTTTGGAATCAGTGTTTGGGATTCATGAGTTCTGGATAAGAATGTGTGCTTTGGTAAGGAATCTTCCAAAGAACAAATTTACACAACCAAATGGTAAACAGATCTTAATACTGTACAATAGTATTGTAATACACAATAGTATACCATTACTTCAAAAAAAGTTGATAGCCAAGTGTGACATGACTTTGAGTAGGCAACGGGGAGGGAGGATGAGGACATCTCTAACTAAGAGCAGAGGGGACATAATAAAGCTGCCGGTGGGAACTGTTGTTTATGGGACTGGATGAGCAGGGAAACACATCAGGGAACTACATGACCTATTGCCAATTAGGTTGGAAAATGCCATCCCAGAGATAACGACTGCATCAACGTGGAGTCATCGAGTCCCCTCTGCCTGCTGTCACGGACGGCATTGAAGCTCATGAAACTTTTAGAGGGCCCCTTCTTCGTAATTCAATACGTGTAACATCAGATGGTAGATGCACATCAGATGCAGCAGAGACGTAGTAGCTATTCAAGATGTTTAAAGGAAAAAAAGATACTCCAAGTGAGCTGTACTGGCTTGATCCGGCAGACTCTTTGATGACATAACCGACATATAAAAACAGCCACACAGCCGTTTGAGTGGTGTGTATCCATTCACCCTGAGCGATTGGAAGTCTGTGAGAATGTGTCTAAGACCCTTTAAGGCAGTTAAAGTGGTGCATGCTGCATTTCGGTATATACCACTTTGGGTGGTATATCCACCTCAAACAGCTTTTTCCAGCAATCTAGAGCAATAATCATTATGCCTAATTCTATGTAAAAACAATGTACATTTTTCTGCATGCGTTATCTAAGCATACCTCTTTTTGTGTGTGCCCCTCTGCAAAATACAGCTGACAGATATTTTTTTAAATAAATAGTTATGATAAAGCGTGGGCTTAAAAATTAAGTTGAGTAATTCGTTTAACATCTGAAAAATAAAAACAGGACAAATCTGAGGGGGCATGTGCTCTTGTGGCTCATATGGGCAGGACACCTCTGGTTGTGTATCTGTGTGTCAGTAGACAGCTGTGCGGCAGGAGGACTTGCATTTGTGTGTTTGTTTGTTTTAATACTGGTATGCCAGCAGCATACCACCCTGCATACCACTGCTGGCTTGCTTCTGAAGTTAAGCAGGGTTGGTCCTGGTCAGTTCCTGGATAGGAGACCAGATGCTGCTGGAAGTGGTGTTGGAGGGCCAGTAGGAGACACACTCTCCTCTGGTCTAAAAAATATCCCAATGCCCAGGGCAGTGACACTGCCCTGTGTAGGGTGCCGTCTTTCGGTTGGGACATTAAACGGGTGTCCTGACTCTCTGAAGTCATTAAAGATCCCATGACACTTATTGTAAGAGTAGGGGTGTTAACCCTGGTGTCCTGGCTTAATTCCTAATCTGGCCCTCAAACCATCACCTAATAATCCCCAGTTTACAATTGGCTCATTCATCCCCCTGTAACTATTCCCCAGGTCGTTGCTGCAAATGAGAACGTGTTCTCAGTCAACTTACCTGGTAAAATAACAGATAAATAAAATAAATAAAGGTCCAATGGGGCTGTTTTTATCTCATTAAAATCACATTACTGTGAATGTTTTCAATTAAAATAGTAAAAAAGAAACTAAAATAGTTTCTTAGCAAAGAGCAATTTCTCAAGTAAGACCGTCGTGAGTCAGGTTAGCTTGGACTGTCTAGGAGTGGTCTGAGTAGGGAGGTGGAAAACCATAAACTACCTGATATTGGCAGAGGTTTGGAACTCTTTCCTATTGGTCTGCTATTAAACTAGGCAAGCCAGTTAAGAACAAATTCTTATTTAAAATGACAGCCTACCCCAGCCAGACCTGAACACGGACGATGCTGGGCCAATTGTGCACCACCCTATGGGACTCCTAATCACAGCTGGTTGTGATACAGCTTGGAATCGAACCAGGGTCTGCAGTGATGCACGCTTCTAGCACTGAGATGCAGTGCCTTAGATCACTGTGCCACTCGGGCGCCCTCAGAGCATGCGCAGACCAGCTGGCTGGTGTGTTTACGGACATATTCAATCGATCCCTATCCCAGTCTATTGTTCCCACATGCTTCAAGAGGGCCACCATTGTTCCTGTTCCCAAGAAAGCTAAGGTAACTGAGCTAAACGACTACCGCCCCGTGGCACTCACCTCCGTCATCATGAAGTGCTTTGAGAGACTAGTCAAGGACCATATCACCTCCACCCTACCTGACACCCTAGACCCACTCCAATTTGCTTACCGCCCAAATAGGTCCACAGACGATGCAATCTCAACCACACTGCACACTGCCCTAACCCATCTGGACAAGAGGAATACCTATGTGAGAATGCTGTTCATCGACTACAGTTCAACATTTAACACCATAGTGCCCTCAAAGCTCGTCATCAAGCTCGAGACCCTGGGTCTCGACCCCGCCCTGTGCAACTGGGTACTGGACTTCCTGACGGGCCACCCCCAGGTGGTGAGGGTAGGCAACAACATTTCCACCCCGCTGATCCTCAACACTGGGGCCCCACAAGGGTGCGTTCTGAGCCCTCTCCTGTACTCCCTGTTCACCCACGACTGCGTGGCCACGCACGCCTCCAACTCAATCATCAAGTTTGCGGACGACACAACAGTGGTAGGCTTGATTACCAACAACGACGAGACGGCCTACAGGGAGGAGGTGAGGGCCCTCGGAGTGTGGTGTCAGGAAAATAACCTCACACTCAACGTCAACAAAACTAAGGAGATGATTGTGGACTTCAGGAAACAGCAGAGGGAACACCCCCGTATCCACATCGATGGAACAGTAGTGGCGAGGGTAGTAAGTTTTAAGTTCCTCGGCGTACACATCACAGACAAACTGAATTGGTCCACCCACACAGACAGCATCGTGAAGAAGGCGCAGCAGCGCCTCTTCAACCTCAGGAGGCTGAAGAAATTTGGCTTGTCACCAAAAGCACTCACAAACTTCTACAGATGCACAATCGAGAGCATCCTGTCGGGCTGTATCACCGCCTGGTACGGCAACTGCTCCGCTCACAACGGTAAGGCTCTCCAGAGGGTAGTGAGGTCTGCACAACGCATCACCGGGGGCAAACTACCTGCCCTCCAGGACACCTACACCACCCGATGTCACAGGAAGGCCATAAAGATCATCAAGGACAACAACCACCTGAGCCACTGCCTGTTCATCCCGCTATCATCCAGAAGGCGAGGTCAGTACAGGTGCATCAAAGCTGGGACCGAGAGACTGAAAAACAGCTTCTATCTCAAGGCCATCAGACTGTTAAACAGCCACCACTAACATTGAGTGGCTGCTGCCAACACACTGACTCAACTCCAGCCTCTTTAATAATGGGAATTGATGGGAATTGATGTAAAATATATCACTAGCCACTTTAAACAATGCTACTTAATATAATGTTTACATACCCTACATTATTTATCTCATATGTATACGTATATACTGTACTCTATATCATCTACTGCATCTTTATGTAATACATGTATCACTAGCCACTTTAAACTATGCCACTTTGTTTACATACTCATCTCATATGTATATACTGTACTCGATACCATCTACTGCATCTTGCCTATGCCGCTCTGTACCATCACTCATTCATATATCTTTATGTACATATTCTTTATCCCTTTACACTTGTGTGTATAAGGTAGTAGTTTTGGAATTGTTAGCTAGATTACTCGTTGGTTATTACTGCATTGTCGGAACTAGAAGCACAAGCATTTCTCTACTCTCGCATTAACATCTGCTAACCATGTGTATGTGACAAATAAAATTTGATTTGATTTGGTGATGTCACCAGGCAGGCTAAAACTCCATCCTTCCGCAACAGGCTGACATTTCAGGCGGTCTTTTCAAACAGGTCTTATACTAAAATGTCATTATTATGATTTTCACAATTTCACAATATTATTCCAACCAGAAAGTATTGAAATATATATAAAACACAGGAAATCACGTTTTTGACTGCACTGGGCCTTTAAAGACTGCTTTTAGGGGCATTGCGAGCCTCGTGCCTGTGTGAATGAATGTGGACCGAGTGCAGTGTGACAAGAGAGACAGGCTTAAGCTAGAGCCCTTTTCTCCAGCTGTGTTGCATCAATAATACACACGCTGTGTTTTCTCAACACACGGCCGCATTTAAAGACAATTGAGAGCGGATTCGTTTTTGTGTTTGCATGAGAATCTCTGCTACATAGAAAATAATGCAAATAATGCATATTTATAAGAGAACAAGTATAGAAAATAAATGTCTGTTGTACATGTAATGTTGTGAACGTTCCGTAATCCAGTCCGTGTATTTGTACAGAAATAGTCCAGTTCCATGTTTTACACGGGACCGATAGATGTGCTCGGAAGCCTCGTGAATAACCCTGTAATGCCGGCGTACTCTAAGTAAAGTTAAACTAAACTATATCAAACTCCCCGACCTCAGTCCTTATAAGCAAGTAATCGAACAAAAAGCGGGACGTTACAGTACAGAGGTTCTAGCTAATTCTGGAGGATTCAAAATTGCCTATATTTTTTCCACCAAAAAAGTGCAGTTTTACTGATAAGAGAGAGCAGTAAAAAAAATAAAGCCAAAGTAGGGAAAGATAACTTTAACAAACAACAACTAAGTTGTTGCCACTTTTTTGTAAAAAGCTAAGGGATGGGGCATATATACACTATAAACACTGTATGTGGACACCCCTTCAAATGACTGGATTTGACGATTTCAGCCACACCCTTGGCTGACAGGTGGATAACATCGAACACACAGCCATGCAATCTCCATAGACAAACATTAGAATGTAGAATGGCCCGTACTGAAGAGCTCAGTGACTTTCAATGTGGCACCATCATAGGATGCCACCTTTCCAATAAGTCAGTTCGTCAAATGTCTGCCCTCCTAGAGCTGCCCCAGTCAACTGTAAGTGCTGTTATTGTGAAGTGGAAACGTCTAGGAGCAACAACGGCTTAGCTGTGAAGTGGTAGGCAACACAAGCTCACAGAATGGGACCACCGAGTACTGAAGCATGTAAAAATCATCTGTCCTCGGTTGCAACACTCACTACCGAGTTCCAAACTGCCCCAGAAAGCAACATCAGCACAAGAACTGTTCGTCTGGAGCTTCATGTAATGGATACCAGGAGAATGCTACCTGCCCAAATGCATAGTGCCAACTGTAAAGTTTGGTAGAGGAGGAATAATGGTCTGGGGCTGTTTTTCATGGTTCGGGCTAGGCGCCTTAGTTCCAGTGAAGGGAAATCTTAACGCAACAGCATACAATGACATTCTAGACAATTCCGTGCTTCCAACTTTGTGGCAAAAGTTTGGGGAAGGCCCTTTCCTGTTTCAGCATGACAATGCCCCTGTGCACAAAGCGAGGTACATACAGAAATGGTTTGTCAAGGTCGGTGAGGAAGAACTTGACTGGTCTGCACAGAGCCCTGACCTCAACCCCAACGAACACCTTTGGGATGAGTTGGAACACCGACTGCAAGCCAGGCCTAATCGCCCAACATCAGTGCCCGACCTCACTAATGCTCTTGTGGCTGAATGGAAGCAAGTCCCCGCAGCAATGTTCCAACATCTAGTGGAAAGCCTTCCCAGAATATTGGAGGCTGTTATAGCAGCAAAAGGGGGACCAACTGCATAATAATGCCCATGATTTTGGAATGAGATGTTCGAAGAGCACGTGTCCACATACTTTTGGTCATGTAGTGTATCATTATTTTAAAAGTCCAAAAATGGATCTCCCTCCACCACTGCACAGTTAAAACTGTCCAGATCTGGAATGACAACAGTATCACTTGTCTCCAGGGGTGTTTTGACTGTACAATGTGGGAGGTATTTGAGGACAGCAGCTCTGATCTGGATGAACTCACAGATGTTATTTCAGACGATGTAAACTTCTGTGTTGAGTCAGTTGTGCCTACTAAGACCTGTAAAATCTTCCCTAACAACAAGCTTCGGGTATCAAAACATCTAAAATCACTACTTGATAGGAAGAAGGCAGTTCATGCTGGGGGTGATAGACAGGCTTTAAGAGAAGTACAATGTGAGATCAAAAGACAGATACTGGTGGACAAGGAGGCACACAAGCAAAGGGTGGAGAGGACCCTGTCCTCAGGAAACGCAAGGGTGGCCTGGCAAGGGATTAAATCCATGGCTAGCGCCCCCCACATAGGCAGGGGGAAAACCAGTGCTGACCTTGGGGGATATGAGGGCCAGAACATGACTAATGAACTGAATGTTTTCTTCTCAAGATTTGAATCAGACATCTTCGTGTCGGAGGTTAAACAAATGGAAGCACCATTACAAAGGTTTGAGAGAGTTGTTGTTCAACAGTCTGATGTTCTGAAGTTGTTCAGAGGATGTAACACCTACAAAAGCCCAGACTAAATGAGTGGACGTGTTAAAGCACTGTGCTGAATAACTGGCTGGTGTTTTTACATACATTTTCCAATCCTCACTTGACCAGCAACACGTGCCAGTATTGTGGAAAAACTCAATAATTATACAAATTCCTAAAAAAAGCATCTAATCCCACTGTGCTGAATGACTACCGACCCTGTCGCCTTGACATCCTTAGTAATGAAATGCCTTGAGAAAATTGTTAAAAGTCATATTCTCAGTGTCACCCAGTTGCTCCTCGACCCGTTTCAGTTTGCCTGTCAGCCTAGCAGAGGAGTTGATGATGCCATTCTTACCCTCCTTAACATGGTCTACAGACATCTAGAGGGTGTTAAATCCCATGTCAGGGTTCTGTTTGTTGACTTTTCTTCTGCCTTCAACACAATCCAGCCTTACATTCTGGCACAGAGACTCATTCGGGACTTCTCCTTAGATGGGGGGCTGGTTTTGTGGCTGTTGGACTTCCTGAGCCAACGCTCACAGCGAGTCAAAATAGGTCCCCATGTGTTGGATATACGCAATACCAACACAGGCTCTCCTCAGGGATGTGTTTTGTCCCCACTTCTGTACATCTTGTACACTAATAGTTGTACTAGTTCCCATACTGACAGACACCTCGTTAAGTTCGCTGATGACACTGCCTTGATCAGCATGTGGCATGATGACAAGGAACATCATGGCCTGGTCCTAGATGACTTTGTAGAGTGGTGTGAGGAATCACACTTGGTCCTCAATACCTACAAGACTGAAGAGATGTGCATAGACTTCAGGAAGTGTACAACACCTACCTCTGCAACATCTATCAGAGGCCAGAGTATAGAAATTGTAGAGGAATATAAATATCTGGGTGTCCTTTCGGACAATAAGCTTCAGTGGAGTAAATGTACAGACCTGATCCACAAAAAGAGCCAACAGAGACTGTACTTTCTCAAAAAGTTGGCTTCTTTTAATATAGACTGTACTATACTGACTCTGTTTTACATATATTTTATTGAGAGTATTTTAACTTTTTGTATTGTTTGTTGGTTTGGCAACGCCACTGTCAGCCAGAGAAACATGCTGAGAAGGATTATTACCACATCAAGCAAGGTACTTGGAGTCAAACAGACAGGCCTGGATGAGATCTTTAAGGTCAGGGCCCTCCGTAAGGCTTACAAAATCATTTTAGACCCAAGTCCTGTACCTGGACTTTGAATTACTCCCCTCTGGGCGCAGGTATAGGGCACCCCTCAGCAGGAAAAACAGAACGAGACAATCATTTGTGCCAGGTGTGATGTCCCTCCTAAATAGCTCGGGCGACTGTTCCCATTGACTCCGTAAGGCCAGCAGGCTAGTCTTTTCTTATTTTTTAATTTATTGTTTTATTTCTTATTTCTTACTATTATTATTTTCATTGGTAGGTAACTGTTATGAAAGTTGTATTGACAATTTTGTTTTGTATTTAAAAACGCCACTTTAAATGTGTACATGACACTGCAACAGAATTTCCCCATGGGGTCAATAAAGTCAGTAAGTAAGTACGTAAGTAAGTAAGTAAGGACATCTATTGTTGGAGTGCCTTTAGTGAAAAATCTTCACAAACTGCTGACCGTAGAAAAATGTCTTGGGTCTCTAATCATTTTGAGCTGCGATGCACGCAAACATTTATTTTTCTAATGCAAAAGAGGCCCTCTTGCATTTACAATCTTCCTGGAATGTTCTGCAAAGACAAGGCAAATTAAAATGTATAATTGTGCCTCCTCTTTCACACCAATATGTAAGATGGCGGATGAGCAGTAGAATGCATAATCATTCTTGGTTGAGTCCTAACATAAGATCCATGGGCATAACTTGACCCATTGTTATCAATGCATGACTTATGCAAAAAACATGTTAAGCGTATGGATTTCAAGGTAGGATTCGGACCTTTATTCTCAGCGGCAGCATCCCGCCATCTCACTTCATCATAGTGCTCTTTGACTTCCATGTACAGTACATTCTTATTGTGCTCCTTCTGAAGGATCCTTCGGAGCAAAAGTGAGCAATCATTTATTTGAGGTCCCAAATAGCCTCTTCAAAGGAAATGTGAATGCAGACACAAACAGAAAGAGACTAGAAGAAAAAGTCTTTAGGGGGCACCAGCGTGAAGTGTTTGTCACTGTTGCAGGTGTACGTCTTACATGGTACCTGCTCAGTCAGTCCATCTCTCTGTTTATCAGTCTTGTCATCCCTCCGCTGTCAGATCTGACGGAACTTCTCTTTGCAGTCTGACCTGAGGTGATCACAATGAGCGGAGGCTACAGAGCCTTTATAACTTGCCACTTAACAGAGGGAGCTCTGTGTGTGACGTGGTCGGAATAACAGCAGACAGTCCCGAGACAGACACGTTGAATCTTCACAGTCTGAAAAAGCCTTAGAAACACAGGCCAGAACAGGTCTAGACTAGTCTACCGGGGTTGGGGTCGTTTGTGGTGACGATGGGCATGAGGGGTGTTGTACAAAACAAAGTCATCAGCGATCGGATCGTCTCAAACCAATCAGAGTATCAAACCCACATGTGTTCTGGCTCTGGCCCAACCCATCAGTTTCTGGACCAATCAGACGGCCCCGAGTGTTCACATTCGGTGAAGGATTGAGGAGGTACTCCGATCCAGACTCATTACGGAAAATAAACTAACCTCTATGGTGGGTGTGGCGTAGTGTTTGGTCAGAGCGAGGAGTCTGGGTAGCCAGGCAATACTACTATGGCACTGACTTAAGACTCCCAAATCTAGGACCTTACACTAGATGACATTGCAGAAAACAGACTGTTTTGTTTATATAAGAATAGCATCGGAAAAAGCCACTAAATCAAGTATGGACACCCACACAGCTTTTGTATTATGTATGCACGGTTGGAGTTTAAGAGCACATCCTCTTGCGGTTGAAGGCTCCAGAGCTCCACTGAGTTGAACAATTGTGGTCACACTCTGCTTGCTTGGAGAGTAGCTCAGGCCGAAACTCCCCTTTGGCCCTTGAGGGGCTGTTTGTGGGCTCGGGGGAGGGGGGTAATGGTCCCATGACTCAGTTTTCCTCCCTGAACAATCCGGGCCCCAAGGGGCAGAAAAGTAGGGCATGTTGTACAGCAGCAGCAGCACAGAGAGGCCCATGTGTGGGCAGGCCATGCTGTCAGGCACACTTCCCCATCTCCAGATGCCCAGCACAGCATGCAGCTACCATCTTCCATCTCACAAGACTTGGTTGTGTCCCAAATGGCACCCTATTCCATTGATAGTGCACTAATTACGGGCCCTGGTCAAAAGTAGTGCATTACATAGGGACTAGGGTGCCATTTGGGTTGCATAGTTGGTGTGCCTGCTAGATGTTGATGTTAATGAGAAGTTGACAACTTAGCGTGTAGAACCCTACTGAATTGAACTAATATAACCGAAACGTTATTGGAAGTAGGAAGCGGCAACATCTCATGATACGTTCAATACTGTATGGTGTTGACTGTTTTGAAATGCTGTCTTGGTAGTTTAATAACGGATGGTTGAAATCCCCTCCTAAGGGCCTGTTACAGTGCATTAGGTTGTATTCTACTCGATTCAGCCTATTCTTTGCTCTGGTGATGGTGATAGGGCTGGGCCTGTCTGTGAGAAATGCTCTTGGTTTGCTTGGGTCTCTCATTTATGTCTAAATTGCTGCTGTGTAATGGCCTTATGTGTCTCGGGTGGAACATGAGCGGGCTATTCCAACGGTGTCATCTGCGGCGAGCGGGAGTTGAGATGGTGACAGCTCTTTCTCTTAGGGAGAAATAATTAGACAGTCAGTGAAACGGCAGGCTTAAAAAACGCAAATGGAGTTTTTAATTTTTTTTTTTACAGCCGATCCACTCAGCTTTTAATCTTAAAAGTTATTAGCACAGAAAAGAGTTCTAACTTTCTCTCTAATGATACCTTGCCTTGAGATGTTAATCAGAATACGGAGAGTTGTTCCTACACTTATCGCCTTCGAAAAGGGATTTCAGACGAGTGTCCTACACAGCCATAGTGAACTACCCTGCCAAGGGGGCTCCGAATTCAAAGATATTTTCATCTGACACTGAAGCACTTAGCTGTCACCATTAGCGACAACAACCATTTTCTCCCAATGTCTACATTTAACTATACAGGACAACAGTTTAAAACCGCCTCGCCTCCCATCCTTAGCCTGCATCACTCCAATCCATTAGCGCACTTCTGTCCCAATGTCATGGTGACACTTTGAGCCCTTGGTGTCACCAAGAGTTACATTACCACGGCAACTGGTAAGGAAGGCCCAGTAGCCACTCACTTTCATTTCAATACTGCCATACCCCCTACTCCAACCTATCTTAATCGAATGCACTATACTTGGCTACAGTTCCTCGCCATAATAAGACAAAGACAATTCCCACTCCATGAAAAATACAAAACATGCATAGCCTAACAACGTGTAAAATGTTTAGAGCCTTATTCTCCATAGTGAATGGTATACTAACTCCATAATGATAAGTATTTTTATAGCATAAAAGACATTTCCCAGTCATGAAAAATGCACATGCTAAACCTATACTATGTTTAGCACTTTAATCTCCACAGCCCACGTTAAACACTAGCTAACCCCATAACGATAACAAAGTATTTAATAGGATAGTGCTACTTTAAAATTAAAATAAATGTCACTTTATTTAACCAGGTACGCTAGTTGAGAACAAGTTCTCATTTACAACTGCAACTTGGCCAAGATAAAGCAAGTCTTGGCAGACAGAACCAGGGCGTGGCGAGGCGGAGCTCAGACAGGAATTGAATCAAGCGTCAGGCGAGAATGATGGATCTACATCAAAAGCAGCAGACGTATATTATCAAACTGGCGAGGTGTTGCTGCTTCCATTCTGCTTATGGCTCTATCCATCCAGTTTCTTTCATGCTGGGCCCCTGCAGAACCCGTTGCGAGAGAAGAAAAGTGGTCCACTTTGATCATATATAATTCAAAGTAGTGCAATTCTCCACTCTTACTCTTAAAAAATTCAAGTTAAATATTTTTGTATTTGTTTCGTAGCTGATCCATCGTGTGTTCAGCCACTCGGTTCCTCATGGAGGAATAGTCGGCTGGAATAGAACTATGATTCACTGGGCTTTAGGGGGATGACGAATGAACATGGGATAGATGTGTCAGGTTATTTGTCATGGCATAACACCAGTGCTGAAACAGTCATTGTCTGAGACAATCCTATAACACAGTCTGTAAAGATTGGTCAACATATTAACACTTGTGAGTGTTAATATCGTATGAGGACATTTCTGGGCACCCACTTCGTCCACTTCTGTTGGCCGAGAAATATGACTGTTGCAGTTATACATGCTTGAGAGTTGGGGTTCAAATATCAGCCACAATTTGTGGTTCAACTTTCGATGAAAAGTAGAGCGGGGGAGAAGGGGTAGTGTTACTTTCATTTAGATGTAATTAGCTGTGACTGTATTTTGGGGGTCGGGGCGGGGGTATTTTATTAGGATCCGCAGCTACTCACAGAACACAGAACATGGCATAATACAGAACATTAATAGACAAGAACAGTTCAAGGATAGAACTACCTACATTTAAAAATGGCACATAGCCTACAAAGGGTATCAATACATACACACAAAATATCTCGGTCCGGCCTCCCAGGTGGTGCAGTGGTTAAGAGACTCTGGGTTTTGCGCCCAGGCTCTGTCGTAACCGGCCGCAACAGGGACGTCTGTGGGGCGACGCACAATTGGCCTAGTGTCGTCCGGGTTAGGGAGGGTTTGGCCGGTAGGGATATCCTTGTCTCATCGCGCACCAGCGACTCCTGTGGCGGTCCGGGCGCAGTGCACGCTAACCAAGGTTGCCAGGTGCATGGTGTTTCCTCCGACACATTGGTGCGGCTGGCTTCCGGGTTGGATGCGCGCTGTGTTAAGAAGCGGTTGGGTTGTGTATCGGAGGACGCGTGACTTTCAACCTTCGTCTCTCCCGAGCCCGTACGGGAGTTGTAGCAATGAGACAAGATAGTAGCTACTAAGAATTGGATACCACGAAATTGGGAAGAAAAAGGGGTAAAAAAAATTCACAAAAAAATATATATATATCTCGGTCCAATAGGGGAGGGGCGTTGTGCCGGGAGGTGTTGCTTTATCTGTTTTTTGAAATAAGGTTTGCTGTTCATTTGAGCAATAGGAGATGAAGGGAGTGCCATGCAATAATGGATCTATATAATACTGTACACTTTATTGAGTTTGTTCTGGATTTGGGGATTGTGAAAAGACCCCTGGTGGCATGCCTGGTGGGGTTAGTGTATGTGTGTCAGAGCTGTGTGTGACTTGACTATGCAAAAAATTTGGAATTTTCAACACATGAATGTTTCTTATAAAAACAGGAAGTGATGCAGTCAGTCTCTCCTCCTCAAGGGAGACTGGCATGCATAGTATTTATATTTGCCCTCTGATTACAATGAAGAGCAAGATGTGCCGCTCTGTTCTGGACCAGCTGCAGCTTAACTAGGTCTTTCTTTGCAGCACTTGACCACGACTGGATAAGAATCAAGATAAGATCAAACTACAGACTGCAGGAGACTTGCTTTGTGGAGTGTGGTGTCAAAAAATCCGAACATCTCTTTATCACAGACAGACCTCTCCCCATCTTTACAACCATTGAACCTATATGTTTTTGACCATGACAGTTTGTAATCTTAGGTAACACCAAGTAATTTAGTTTCCTCAACTTGTCGAACAGCCACACCATTCATTACCAGATTCAGCTGAGGTCTAGAGCTTAGGGAAGGATTTGTACCAAATACAATGCTCTTAGTTTTAGAGATGTTCAGGACCAGTTTATTACTGGCCACTCATTCCAAAACGGACTGCAACTCCTTGTTAAGGGTTTCAGTGACTTCATTAGCTGTGGTTGCTGACATGTACAGTTGAAGTCAGAAGTGTACATACACTTCGGTTGGAGTCATAAAAACTTGTTTTTCAACCACTCCACAAATTTCTTGTTAACAAACTATACATTTACATTTACATTTAAGTCATTTAGCAGACGCTCTTATCCAGAGCGACTTACAAATTGGTGCGTTCACCTTAAGACATCCAGTGGAACAGCCACTTTACAATAGTGCATCTAAATCTTTTAAGGGGGGTGAGAAGGATTACTTTATCCTATCCTAGGTATTCCTGAAAGAGGTGGGGTTTCAGGTGTCTCCGGAAGGTGGTGATTGACTCCGCTGTCCTGGCGTCGTGAGGGAGTTTGTTCCACCATTGGGGGGCCAGAGCAGCGAACAGTTTTGACTGGGCTGCGCGGGAACTGTACTTCCTCAGTGGTAGGGAGGCGAGCAGGCCAGAGGTGGATGAACGCAGTGCCCTTGTTTGGGTGTAGGGCCTGATCAGAGCCTGGAGGTACTGAGGTGCCGTTCCCCTCACAGCTCCGTAGGCAAGCACCATGGTCTTGTAGCGGATGCGAGCTTCAACTGGAAGCCAGTGGAGAGAGCGGAGGAGCGGGGTGACGTGAGAGAACTTGGGAAGGTTGAACACCAGACGGGCTGCGGCGTTCTGGATGAGTTGTAGGGGTTTAATGGCACAGGCAGGGAGCCCAGCCAACAGCGAGTTGCAGTAATCCAGACGGGAGATGACAAGTGCCTGGATTAGGACCTGCGCTGCTTCCTGTGTGAGGCAGGGTCGTACTCTGCGGATGTTGTAGAGCATGAACCTACAAGAACGGGCCACCGCCTTGATGTTAGTTGAGAACGACAGGGTGTTGTCCAGGATCACGCCAAGGTTCTTAGCGCTCTGGGAGGAGGACACAATGGAGTTGTCAACCGTGATGGCGAGATCATGGAATGGGCAGTCCTTCCCGGGAGGAAGAGCAGCTCCGTCTTGCCGAGGTTCAGCTTGAGGTGGTGATCCGTCATCCACACTGATATGTCTGCCAGACATGCAGAGATGCGATTCGCCACCTGGTCATCAGAAGGGGGAAAGGAGAAGATTAATTGTGTGTCGTCTGCATAGCAATGATAGGAGAGACCATGTGAGGTTATGACAGAGCCAAGTGACTTGGTGTATAGCGAGAATAGGAGAGGGCCTAGAACAGAGCCCTGGGGACGCCAGTGGTGAGAGCGCGTGGTGAGGAGACAGATTCTCGCCACGCCACCTGGTAGGAGCGACCTGTCAGGTAGGACGCAATCCAAGCGTGGGCCGCCGGAGATGCCCAACTCGGAGAGGGTGGAGAGGAGGATCTGATGGTTCACAGTATCGAAGGCAGCCGATAGGTCTAGAAGGATGAGAGCAGAGGAGAGAGAGTTAGCTTTAGCAGTGCGGAGGGCCTCCGTGATACAGAGAAGAGCAGTCTCAGTTGAATGACTAGTCTTGAAACCTGACTGATTTGGATCAAGAAGGTCATTCTGAGAGAGATAGCGGGAGAGCTGGCCAAGGACGGCACGTTCGAGAGTTTTGGAGAGAAAAGAAAGAAGGGATACTGGTCTGTAGTTGTTGACATCGGAGGGATCGAGTGTAGGTTTTTTCAGAAGGGGTGCAACTCTCGCTCTCTTGAAGACAGAAGGGACGTAGCCAGCGGTCAGGGATGAGTTGATGAGCGAGGTGAGGTAAGGAGAAGGTCTCCGGAAATGGTCTGGAGAAGAGAGGAGGGAATAGGGTCAAGCGGGCAGGTTGTTGGGCGGCCGGCCGTCACAAGACGCGAGATTTCATCTGGAGAGAGAGGGAGAAAGAGGTCAGAGCACAGGGTAGGGCAGTGTGAGCAGAACCAGCGGTGTCGTTTGACTTAGCAAACGAGGATCGGATGTCGTCGACCTTCTTTTCAAAATGGTTGACGAAGTCATCTGCAGAGAGGGAGGAGGGGGGAGGGGGAGGAGGATTCAGGAGGGAGGAGAAGGTGGCAAAGAGCTTCCTAGGGTTAGAGGCAGATGCTTGGAATTTAGAGTGGTAGAAAGTGGCTTTAGCAGCAGAGACAGAAGAGGAAAATGTAGAGAGGAGGGAGTGAAAGGATGCCAGGTCCGCAGGGAGGCGAGTTTTCCTCCATTTCCGCTCGGCTGCCCGGAGCCCTGTTCTGTGAGCTCGCAATGAGTCGTCGAGCCACGGAGCAGGAGGGGAGGACCGAGCCGGCCTGGAGGATAGGGGACATAGAGAATCAAGGGATGCAGAAAGGGAGGAGAGGAGGGTTGAGGAGGCAGAATCAGGAGATAGGTTGGAGAAGGTTTGAGCAGAGGGAAGAGATGATAGGATGGAAGAGGAGAGAGTAGCGGGGGAGAGAGAGCGAAGATTGGGACGGCGCGATACCATCCGAGTAGGGGCAGTGTGGGAAGTGTTGGATGAGAGCAAGAGGGAAAAGGATACAAGGTAGTGGTCGGAGACTTGTATAAACTATAGTTTAACAAAACTATAGTTTTGGCAAGTTGGTTAAGACATCTACTTTATGCATGACACAAGTCATTTTCCCAACAATTGTTTACAGATTATGTCACTTATAATTCACTGTATCACAAGTCCAGTAGGTCAGAAGTTCACATACACTAAGTTGACTGTGCCTTTAAACAGCTTGGAAAATTCCCGAAAATGATGTCATGGCTTTAGAAGCTTCTGATAGGCTAATTAACATAATTTGAGTCAGTTGGAGGTGAACCTGTGGATGTATTTCAAGGCCTACCTTCAAACCCAGTGCCTCTTTGCTTGACATCATGGGAAAATCAAAAGAAATCAGCCAAGACCTCAGAGTTTTATTTTAGACCTCCACAAGTCTGATGTATCCTTGGGAGCAATTTCCAAACGACTGAAGTTACCACGTTCATCTGTACAAATAATAGTATGCAAGTATAAACACAATGGACCCACGCAGCCGTCTTACCGCTCAGGGAGGAGATGCATTCTGTCTCCTAGAGATGAACGTACTTTGGTCCGAACAGTGCTAATCAATCCCACAACAACAGCAAAGGACCTTGTGAAGATTCTGGAGGAAACAGGTAGAAACATATCTATAGCCACAGTAAAACGAGTCCTATATCAACATAACCCGAAAGGCCGCTCAGCAAGGAAGAATCCACTGCTCCAAAACCGCCATAAAAAAGTCAGACTAAAGTTTTCAACTACACATGGGGACAAAGATCGTACTTTTTGGAGAAATGTATTTTTGGAGAAATGAAACAAAAATAGAACTGTTTGGCCATAATGACCATTGTTATGTTTGGAGGAGAAAGGAGGAGGCTTGCAAGCCGAAGAACACCCTCCAAACCATGAAGCATAGGGGTGGCAGCATCATGTTGTGTGGGTGCTTTGCTGCAGGAGGGACTGGTGCACTTCACAAAATTGATGCCATCATGAGGAAGGAAAATGATGTGGATATATTGAAGCAACATCTCCAGACATGGTCGCAAATGGGTCTTCCAAATGGACAATGACCCCAAACATACTTCCAAAGTTGTGGCAAAATGGCTTAAGGACAACAAAGTCAATGTATTGGAGTGGCCATCACAAAGCCCTGACCTCAATCATAAATAATTTGTGGGAAGAACTGAAAAAGCGTGTGCGAAGAAGGAGGCCTAAAACTTGACTCAGTTACACCAGCTCTGTCAGGAGCAAAATTCACTCAACTTATTGTGGGAAGCTTGTGGAAGTCTACACAAAACGTTTGACCCAATTTAAAGGCAATGCTACCAAATACTAATTGAGTGTATGCAAACTTCTGACCCACTGGGAATACGATGACAGAAATAAAAGCTGAAATAAATCATTCTCTCTGCTATTATTCTGACATTTCACATTCTTAAAATAAAGTGGTGATCCTAACTGACCTAAAACAGGGAATCTTTACTAGGATTAAATGTCAGGAATTGTGAAAAAACTGAGTTTAAATGTATTTGGCTAAGGTGTATGTAAACTTCCGACTTGCTTTTCTTTCATTATTTGTTTCTTTATGCATTAATACGTTGGCTCACTGTCCGTTGTTGGCATTTCCTACTTAAGTTTGGCCATTTTGCCAATTAAGTAATCATTCAAATAATTGGCAACATCAAATGGTTTTGTGATGAATAAGCCATCTGCTTCAATGAAAGATGGAGTTGAATTTGTCTTTCTGACAATCATTTAACTTAAAGTACGTAAAAGTTTTTTTTCTCCCATCGTTCTTTACATCATTGATCTTGGTTTCATTAATACAGTTTCTTCTTCTTTTTGTTAAGTTTAGTCACGTCATTTTTCAGATGTCAGATGTTCTGCCAGACTTATTCGCCTTTCCTTTTGCCCCCTTTCTGTCAACCATCCAGTTTCTCATTTCCTCATCAATAACATGGAGCCTTAACAGTTCTAACAGTCAGTTTCTAATTTCCTCATCAATACCATGGAGCCTTAACAGTTCAAACAGTCAGTTCCTTAACAGGTGCATGTTTATCAATAACTGGATGAAGCAATTTCATAAATCAGACAAACAAACATATATTTTTTTACATCATCCACATAAGAGTCACAGCTAAATCTTTTGTATGATCTCTTTATACACTATTTTAGGCCCAGCTTTTTGAACCTTGTTTCTCCTAGATATAGCCACTATATTGTGATCACTGCATCCAATGGGTACGGATACAGCTTTAGAAAAGAGTTCCACAGTATTAGTAAACATTTGATCATCAATACATACTGTATGGATGATCTTGTTCCTTTAGTGTTTGTAAACACCTTGGTAAATTGATTAATAACCTGAACCAGATTTAATGGCACTGGTTACAGCGAGAAACTTCCTCTTGAGTGGACGGCTTGATGAAAAACAGTCAATTTGAAAGTTTCCAAGAAAGTAGACTATCAAGCATTTCACACACATTTCACACACATTATTTAGATAGTGTAATAGGCTTTAGATGAGGCAGGTGAACCTGAAGCCACACTACTTTAATAACACTTGACATGAGATCTTCTCTAAGCATTACTGGGATATGGTTCTGAATATACAGTACCAGTCAAAAGTTTGGACACACCTACTCGTTCTAGGGTTTTTCTTTATTTTTACTATTTTCTACATTGTAGAATAATAGTGAAGACATCAAAACTATGAAATAACACATATGGAATCATGTAGAAACCAAAAAACTGTTAAACAAATCAAAATATATTTTATATTTGAGATTCTTCAAAGTAGCCACCGTTTGCCTTGATGATGGCTTTGCATACTCTTGGCATTCTCTCAACCAGCTTCATGAGGTAATCACCTGGAATGATTTACTCCTTCGAGATAATCTGATTTATCTGTCATTGTTATCATGGATTCACATACAGAACTAATGTTCTCTGTCAGAGGCTTACAGATTGTCGTCATCTTGCCGTTTCCCGATTAAACTCATCGAGCAGACCCTGGGAGAACTGCAAACTGTTTTTCAGGTTCTGGACCTCTCTGGTCAGATTATTTTATTAGTTGGCTCCACCAGTATTTCGACACAACACTTGAAGTCATTTTGCCGTTGTTGTAACAACTGCTTATTATAATGGCTGCATAATAATGGATGTATTGCTCCTGCTGCGTCCTTAGGCTTTGAATAGCTCTCAATTAGACCCAAGTGGCAGCGGAACACAGCCCAGCTCCTGTCACCTTTCCAAATGTGAATATTCTCTAGAGTTTGAGTCTATACTAACTCATCACCTTAGATGGTTGGGCTGGCTGCATAGACACACTTACAAATATGTGACAACAATGCAATGAATGGAAAGCTGTGGACTAAGATGTTTTGTTATTTTCTTCCCAGGTTGCATTTCACCTGCAGCCTTACAGAGGGCGGAGCGACCACAGTGTCCATGACAACATCAAGTATATCATCGACAGGTAGGTCTTGTCTTTGTTTAGAATAACTTCAAATTGAAGTGGACACAAAGTAAAACCTTGTTGAACTTTCCTGTTGAAAACAGTAGTTTTCAGACAACATAGACCCTTTTAAAGGACTGAGACACAGTTCACTTCAAATCAAATTCTATTGGTCGTTTACACATGTTTAGCAGATGTTATTGTGGGTGTAGCGAAATGCTTGTGTTCCTAGCTCCAACAGTGCAGTATGAATGTACTTAAAAAATATAGAAATATTAAGACGAGCAATTTCGGAGTCCGGAGTGAGTGAGTATGTATGTATGTATGTATGTATGTATGTATGTATGTATGTATGTATGTATGTATGTATGTATGTATGTAGATAGGTAGGTAGATCGGTAGGTAGGTAGGTAGGTAGATACTGTACTAGTCAAAAGTTTGGACACACCTACTGATTTTAGGGTTTTTCTTTATTTTTACTATTTTCTTCCTTTTCTGTGGCGGTCCTCATGAGAGCCAGTTTCATCATAGCGTTTGATGTTTTTTGCGACTGCACTCCAAACATTTTTTCAAGTTCTTGACATTTTCCTAATTATCTGACCTTCATGTCTTAAAGCAGGTATTAACAAACTGGGGTACAGGTACGTGCAATGCTGTTGGGGGTATGCTAAATAAAAATTGTGATTCACTTTTTTTTCCTTCATATTTTCACAATCCATTTATATTTTCCAACAGGGCTATACATTTGGGTGAGTTTTTTTCCCCTCACCTGAGTAGCCTCGTTTCACTGCCCAAAATAAAATTAAACCATCTAGTGTTCAGCGAAATAACAACACAATGTCAAATACAGGTAGCCTAGTCAAATAATTAACATCCAATCACATTAACCGTTACTCTCTCGTGGCCAAACATAGCTGCTGTTCATTCCGTTTGCTCGAAAATGGATTAATGGCTAAAAAAAAGTACGGCCCACGTCCATAGAGACACATACCAGCTCTACTGGTAGTACTGCTACTACCAGCACTACTACACCTGTACCTGTCGACGACACAAGTTGTTCTGCTTTCACGAGCACATCCAATGCTAGCATCAGTAATTCTACATTTATTGTTAACCCAGCTAGCATGGACATTGACAGTTGTGAATCTCATGTAGCTGAAAAGCTAGTGCCCATTACCCAGGAAAGCACAAAGAGGCTAAAATATTATGAGAACTACATTGATTTGGGGTTCACTTATATTGGGAGTAGTGCCTTTCCTTAGCCACAGTGTGTTATATGTGCAAAAGTACTATCTCACAACTCGATGAAACCTTCACTCTTGCAAAGAAACAAAACATGCCAATTTGAAAAATAAGCCACAGGAGGTTTTTGAGTGAGAATTAAGACAGCTTTAGAGGAGTAAGACATGTATAAAAGCAACAGATACCATTAATAAGAAGGGGCTAGAAGCGTCTTATATGGTGAGCTATCGAATGGCTAGGACAGGCAAGCCCCATACTATTGTAGAGGACTTAATTATTCCTGCCGCCGCGGCTGGGACAATGCTGGGGGAAAAGGCCCAAAAAAAACTATACAGACAATGTCTTCATCAAACAACACTGTTTCACGACGCATCAGTGACATGGCAGGAAATGTCTTGAAACCAGTGAATTTTATGCATTACAGCTGGATGAGTCAACAGACGTGGCAGGCCTGGCACAGCTCCTGGTATATGTCCGTTACGTTTATGGGGGATCAATTAAGGAAAACATCATCCTCTGCAAACCACTGGAAACCAGGACAACAGGAGAGGATATTTTTAAAGTAGTGGACAGTTTTGTGACATCAAATGGACTTTGGTGGTCAAGATGTGTTGGTATCTGTACTGATGGCGCAAAAGCCATGACAGGGAGACATAGTGGAGTGGTAACGCGCATGCAAGCAGTTGCTCCCGACGCCACTTGGGCACACTGCAGCATCCATCAAGATGCTCTTGGTGCCAAGGGAATGCCTAACAGCTTGAAAGACGTTTTGGACACTACAGTGAAAATGGTTAACTTTATTAAAGCAAGCCCCTGAAACAAGGCCCCTGAATACATAAGTGTGCTGGTTATCAAGGGGCAAAGTAGACAAAAATGTTTAACAGAGACGAGCTTAAAGTTTTTACTGACGAGATTCTCACACGACTGGCCTATCTGGGTGATGTTTTTTCTTGGATTACAGGGACTCTCTGCAACTATATTCAATGTGGGGGACAAAATTGAGGCTACGATTAAGAAGTTGGAGCTCTTCTCTGTCTGCATTAACAAGGACAACACACAGGTCTTTCCATCATTGTATGATTTTTTTTGTGTGTCCTGAAAGATGACACAAACAACTGGATTTGTCATCCCTTTCATACCCTGCCTCCAGTCCACTTACCGATATCTGAACAAGAGAGCCTCATCGAAATTGCAACAAGCGGTTCTGTGAAAATGTAATTTAAATCAGAAGCCACTGCCAGATTTCTGGATTGGGCTGCGCTCAGAGTATCCTGCATGGGCAAACGTGAGACACTGATGCCCTTTTTTATTTGACCATTATTTAACTAGGCAAGTCAGTTAAGAACAAATTCTTATTTTCAATGACGGCCTAGGAACAGTGCAGAACGACAGATTTGTACCTTGTCAGCTCGGGGATTTGAACTTGCACTTGAACTTTGCAACCACGTACCTATTGTGAGAGTGGATTCTCGGGCCTCACTAGCATGAAAACTAAATACAGGAACATACTGTGTGTGGAAAATGATTTAAGACTAAGACTCTCTCTTGTACAACCCAACATTGCAGAGTTATGTGCATCCTTTCAAGCACACCCTTCTCATTAACCTGTGGTGAGTTATTCACAATTTTCAATTAACAAACAAGGTTTTACATGTAAGATGGTTAAATAAAGAGCAAAATGATTGATTATTATTATATTATTATTTGTGCCCTGGTCCTATAAGAGCTCTTTGTCACTTCCCACAAGCCAGGTTGTGACAAACTCACTCATTCTTATGTTTAATAAATGTATCGTATAGTGTGTGTGTGGCAGGTATACAATGATGGCAAAAAACAACATTTGAGAGTGCGCTGACCCTGGTGCTAGAGGGTGTATGCAGCTGGAGGTTGAATGTTTGAAGGGGTACGGGACTATAAAAAGTTTGGGAATCACTGTCTTAAAGTCGTGATAGACTGTCCTTTCTCTTTGCTTATTTTAGCTGTTCTTGCCATAATATGGATGTGGTCTTTTACCAAATGAGGCTATCTTCTGTATACCACCCCTACCTTGTCACAACACAACTAATTGGCTCAAACCCATTAAGGAAAATAATTCCACAAATTAACCAGGCACACCTGTTAATTGAAGCTGGTTGAGAGAATGCCAAGTGTGTGCAAAGCTGTCTTTCAAGGCAAAGGGTGGCTTCTGTGAATAATCTCAAATATAAAATATATTTGGATTTGTTTAACAATTCTTTGGTTACTACATGATTCCATATGTGTTATGTCATAGTTATGATGTCTTCATTATTCTACAATGCAGAAAATAGTAAAAATAAAGAAAAACCCTTGAATGAGTAGGTGTGTGCAACATTTTGACTCGTACGATATATACATACAGTTGAAGTTGTAAGTTTACATACACCTTAGCCAAATGCATTTAAACTCACCTTTTCACAATTCCTGACATTTAAACTGTCTTAGGTCAGTTAGGATCACCACTTTATTTTAAGAATGTGAAATGTCGTAGAGAAAATGATTTATTTCAGCTTTTATTTCTTTCATCACATTCCCAGTGGGTCAGAAGTTTACACACTCAATTGATATTTGGTAGCATTGTCTTTAAATTGTTAAACTTGGGTCAAACGTTTTGGGTACCATTCCATAAGCTTCCCACAAGCTTCCTCCTGACAGAGCTGTTGTAACTGAGACAGGTTTTTTCAGTTCTGCCCACACATTTTCTATGGGATTGATGTCAGGGCTTTGTGATGGCCACTCCAATACCTTGACTTTGTTGTCCTTAAGCCATTTTGGCACAGCTTTGGAAGTATGCTTGGGGTCATTGTCCATTTTGAAGACACATTTCCGACCAAGCTTAAACTTCCTGATTAATGTCTTGAGATGTTGCTTCAATATATCCACAATTTTCCTACCTCATGAAGCCATCTTTTTTGTGAAGTGCACCAGTCCCTCTTGCAGCAAAGCATCCACACAACATGATGCTGCCACCCAAGTGCTTCACGGTTGGGATGGTGTTCTTCGGCTTGCAAGCCTCCCCCTTTTTCCTCCAAACATAACGATGGTAATTATGGCCAAACAGTTCTATTTTTGATTCATCAGACCAGAGGACATTTCTCCAAAAAGTCCCATCTTTGTCCCCATGTGCAGTTGGAAACCGTAGTCTTTGCCTTTTTATGGTGGTTTTGGAGCAGTGGCTTCTTCCTTGCTGAGCAGACTTTCAGGTTATGTTGATATAGGACTCATTTTACTGTGGAAAAATATACTTTTGTACCCGTTTCCTCCAGCATCTTCACAAGGTCCTTCGCTGTTGTTCTGAGATTGATTTGCACTTTTCGCACCAAAGTACGTTCATCTCTAGGAGACAGAACGCCTCTCCTTCCTGAGCTGTAAGACGGCTGTGTGGTCCCATGGTGTTTATACTTGCGTACTATTGTTTGTACAGATGAATGTGGTACCTTCAGGCGTTTGGAAATTGCTCCAAAGGATGAACCAGACTTGTGGAGGTCTACAATTTATTTTCTGGTGTCTTGGCTGATTTCTTTTGATTTTCCCATGATGTCAAGCACTGAGTTTGAAGGTAGGCCTTGAAATACATCCACAGGTACACCTCCAATTGACTCGAATGATGTCAATTAGCCTATCAGAAGCTTCTAAAGCCATGAAATCATTTTATGGAATTTTCCAAGCTGTTTAATGGCACAGTCAACTTAGTGTATGTAAACTTCTGACCCACTAGAATTGTGATACAGCGAATTATAAGTGAAATAATCTGTCTGTAAACAATTGTTGGAGAAATTACTCATGTCATGCACAAAGTAGATGTCCTAACCAATTGCCCTTAACCAACACAAAAACATCCTATGGCGTTCTGCATTAGCATCAAACCACCCCAAGTGATATGCAACTTTTCAGGGAAGCCAGAAACCAATATACACAGGCAGTTAGAAAAGCCAAGGCTAGCTTTTTCAAGCAGTAATTTGCTTCCTGCAACAGAAACTCAAAAAAGTTCTGGGACACTGTAAAGTCCATGGAGAATAAGAACACCTCCTCCCAGCTGCCCACTGCACTGAAGACAGGAAACACTGTCACCACCGATAAATTCACTATAATTGAGAATTTCAATAAGCATTTTTCTACGGCTGGCTATGCTTTCCACCTGGCTACCCCTACTCCGGTCAACAGCACTGCACCCCCCACAGCAACTCGCCCAAGCCTTCCCCATTTCTCCTTCTCTCAAATCCAGTCAGCTGATGTTTCGAAAGAGCTGCAAAATCTGGACCCCTACAAATCATCCAGGCTAGACAATCTGGACCCTTTCTTTCTAAAATTATCTGCTGAAATTGTTGCCACCTCTATTACTAGCCTGTTCAACCTCTCTTTTGTGTCATCTGAGATTCCCAAAGATTGAAAAGCAGCTGCGGTTATCCCCCTCTTTAAAGGGGGAGACACTCTTGACCCAAATTGCTACAGACCTATATCTATCCTACCCTGCCTTTCTAAGGTCTTCGAAAGCCAAGTCAACAAACAGATTACTCCGCTATGCAATCTGGTTTGAGAGCTGGTCATGGGTGCACCTCTGCCACGCTCAAGGTCCTAAACGATATCTTAACCGCCATCGATAAGAAACAATACTGTGCAGCCGTATTTATTGACCTGGCCAAGGCTTTCGACTCTGTCAATCACCACATCCTCATCGGCAGACTCGATAGCCTTGGATTCTCAAATGATTGCCTCGCCTGGTTCACCAACTACTTCTCTGATAGAGTTCAGTGTGTCAAATCGGAGGGCCTGTTGTCCGGGCCTCTGGCCGTCTCTATGGGGGTGCCACAGGGTTCAATTCTTGACTCTCTTCTCTGTATACATCAATGATGTCGCTCTTGCTGCTGGTGAGTCTCTGATCCACCTCTACGCAGACGACACCATTCTGTATATTTCTGGCCCTTCTTTGGACACTGTGTTAACAACCCTCCAGGTGAGCTTCAATGCCATACAACTCTCCTTCGTGGCCTCCAATTGCCCCTAAATACAAGTAAAACTAAATGCATGCTCTTCAACCGATCGCTACCTGCACCTGCCCGCCTGTCCAACATCACTACTCTGGACGGTTCAGACTTAGAATATGTGTACAACTACAATTACCTAGGTGTCTGGTTAGACTGTAAACTCTCCTTCCAGACTCACATCAAACATCTCCAATCCAAAGTTAAATCTAGAATTGGCTTCCTATTTCGCAACAAAACATCCTTCACTCATGCTGCCAAACATACCCTTGTAAAACTGACCATCCTACCGATCCTCGACTTCGGCGATGTCATTTACAAAATAGCCTCCAATACCCTACTCAATAAATTGGATGCAGTCTATCACAGTGCCATCCGTTTTGTCACCAAAGCCCCATATACTACCCACCACTGCGACCTGTACGCTCTCGTTGGCTGGCCCTCGCATTATACTCGTCGCCAAACCCACTGGCTCCAGGTCATCTACAAGACCCTGCTAGCTTAAAGTCCCCCCTTATCTCAGCTCGCTGGTCACCATAGCAGCACCCACCTGTAGCACACGCTCCAGCAGGTATATCTCTCTGGTCACCCCCGAACCAATTCTTCCTTTGGCCGCCTGACTGGAACGAACTACAAAAATCTCTGAAACTGGGAACACTTATCTCCCTCACTAGCTTTAAGAACCAGCTGTCAGAGCAGCTCACAGATGACTGCACCTGTACATAGCCCATCTATAATTTAGCCCAAACAACTACCTCTCCCCCTACTGTATTTATTTATTTTGCTCCTTTGCACCCCATTATTTAATTCAGTCTCATCTGAGTTGTAAATTCTTGGTTATCTTCACGAACCCTGGCTAACAAGTTGAATCAGAAATGCAAAATTGGGTTTAATTATTTATTCACTAAATACCTAACTAATCACACAGAATTTCACATACACATAATTAAATCATAACTTGATTACAAATTAAGTCATAAAGGAAAACGTCCCTAGCGGGCGGAACAGATATGACAGCTGGTTACACAAAAGAAAAGGGGCTGGGTTTGAGTGAAAGAGCGGGAAGACTGAGGAACAAAGGGCGAAGCTGTGCTATCGTAAATACAGTATCTTATGCATTCTAAATTACCGCCCATATGGAAAAGGAAAATACAATAAATATTTACTCTGAGCTGCGCTTCGGTAGGTTGGTGGTAGATGGAAGGCCGTGTTGCCCAACCGAGTCCTTTGAAGAATGTCTCTGCTGGTAAATTGAATACGTTGTAGTAACGTTGTTGTGTGGTAGACGGGTTACTCAGTCTGTTCCTTCCTAACCCTCGTTTGCAGCGGCTGTTGCTAACTCAACGGCTAGGAGGTATCACTTCTGTAGTGAATAAGAGTTCAAAGTTCATACCATTCGCAACCAAAGCTCACGCTGATGTTGGCTTCGTTCTGTAGTTATTATCTGAACCATTCTGACATCGGACCATCGTCCTCACAACAGGAGATTATATTGTCGTCAAGGGCTTATATAGGAAGGGAGAGGAGGGCGTGTTTGAAAAGTTTTATAGCCCATGTCCCTTCACAGGGGCGGGCCACTGATTGAGCAGAGCCCTATCTTATGAAATCTCACATTTTAGAAGCTAAAATCACATTTCATCCCATCACGAATAATTTCATATTCAAACATTTAAATTGAACAACAATTCCTAGAGTTTATGTCATCTTCTCATTGATGAGAATGTCTCAGATGAGAACCGAACTGACACCATATTCATTAAGTACCACCGCATATGTTCCATTGGTCGGATTACCAGAATATAGTTCATTTCCCCTCACCTTCTGATGTTCCCAGAATCTCTATGTTAACCAAGTGTTTTGCAAATGTAACATCAGTAGGGTAGAGAGGAAAAAGGGGGAAAGAGGTATTTATGACTGTCATAAACCTACCCCCAGGCCAACGTCATGACAGTATTAAATATTAAAAACAGAAATACCTTATTTAGATAAGTATTCAGACCCTTTGTTATGCTAAATGAAATTGAGGTCAGGTGCATCCTGTTTCCATTGATCATCCTTGAGCTGTTTCTACAACTTGAAATGAGTCCACCTGTGGTAAATTCAATAGATTGGATATGATTTGGAAAGGTACACACTATATAAAAAGGTCCCACAGTTGACAGTGCATGTCAGAGCAAAAACCAAGCCATGAGGTCGTTCCGTAGAACTCAGAGACAGGATTGTGTCTAGGCACAGATCTGGGGAAGGGTACCAAAACATTTCTGCAGCATTGAACGTCCCCTAAAACACAGTGGCATCCATCATTCTTAAATGGAAGAAGTTTGGAACCATTTAAGACTCTTCCTAGAGCTGACCGTACCGGCCAAACTGAGCAATCGGGGGAGAAGGGCCTTGGTCAGGGAGGTGACCAAGAACCCAATGGTCACTCTGACAGAGCTCCAGAAGGACAGCAATCTCTGCAGCACTCCACCAATCAGACCTTTATGGTAGAGTGGCCAGACGGAAGCCACTCCTCAGTAAAAGGCACATGACAGCCCGCTTGTAATTTGCCAAAAGCCACCTAAAGACTCTCAAGACCATGAGAAACAAGATTCTCTGGTTTGTTGAAACCAAGATCGAACTCTTTGGCCTGAATGCCAAGTGTCACGTTCCGAGGAAACCTGGCACCATCCCTATGGTGAAGCATGGTGGTGGCAGCATCATGCTGTGGGGATGTTTTTCAGTGGCAGGGACTGGGAGGCATGTCAGAATCGAGGGAAAGATGAACAGAGCAAAATACAGAGATCCTTGATGAAAACCTGCTCCAGAGCATTCAGGATCTCAGACTGGGGAAAAGTTTCACCTTCTATCTGGACAACGCAGGAGTGGCTTCGGGACAAGTGTATATCCTTGAGTGGCCCAGACAGAGCCCAGACTTGAACCCAATCGAACATCTCTGGAGAGACCTGAAAATAGCTGTGCAGCAACGCTCCCCATCCAACCTGACAGAGCTTGAGAGGATCTGCAGAGAAGAATGGGAGAAACTCCCCAAATACAGGTGTGCCAAGTTTGTAGCGTCATACCCAAGAAGACTCAAGGCTGTAATCGCTGCCAAAGGTGCTTTAACAAAGTACTGAGGTAAGGGGCTGAATACTTATGTAAATGTGATAGTTTCATGTTTAATGAATTTGCAATAATGTAAAAAAAAAAAAACGTTCTGATTATGGGGTATTGTGTGTAGATTGATGAGGGGAAAAAACGATTTAAATCAATTTTAGAATAAGGTTGTAACCTAACAATATGTGAAAGAAAGGTGTCTGAATACTTTCCGAAGGCATATACACATGACATTTTTTTAATGAGCATGGCCTTATTTCTATTACAGCATACCACCTTGCGCACACTTGCCTGCATCGAGCTGATATAGGGTGTAATCATTAGTCTAACAGTTGCAGTCTCTCGGTCCCAGCTTTGATCTTCTTGGTCTTCCTGTGACACCGGGTGCTGTAGATGTCCTGAAGGGCAGGCAGTGTGGCTACGGTGATGCGTTGGGCTGACCGCACCACCCTCTGGAGAGTCCTGCGGTTGCGGACGGTGCAGTTGTCGTACCAGGCGGTGATACAGCCTGACAGGATGCTCTCAATGGTCCATCTTTAAAAGTTTGCAAGTTTCTTAGGGACGAAGTCGAATTTATTCAGCCTCCTGAGGTTAAAAAGAGACACTGTTGCACCTTCTTCACCACACAGTGATGTGTATGCCGAGGAACTTGAAGCTTTTAACCTTCTCCACTGTGTCGTCGATTTGGCAGGGGCCGTGCTCCCTCTGCTGTCTCCTGAATGCTAGATTACATGTAAATAACTCTAGAATGTGATTCATATCTTATTAGGATACTTCTAGGTTATTTCTCCTTCCATGCAAATATCCAAATCTGTATCAATAATCTCGTGTCCATTTATTTGTGTTTGAAGGTACGGGGACCACGGAGCCTTCTACAAGTTCACCTCTAGCACGGGGAATATCCTGCCTCTGTTCTACATTTATGACTCGTATCTGACGCCGCCCGAGAACTGGTCCGACCTGCTCCACCCCACGGGCTCCCACAGCCTGCGTGGCACGCCGTATGACAGTGTCTTCATCGCCCTCATCGTGGAGGAGCGCCACAAGCATGACATTCTTGCCGGTGGTTTCGATGGCATGTACACGTACTTCGCCTCCAACGGGTTCTCTTTTGGTTCATCCCACCAGAACTGGAAGGCGGTCAAGGCGTTCTGCGACGGTAACAACCTGTTATTTATACCTAGCGCCGGGCCGGGCTACATCGACACCGCAGTCAGACCGTGGAACAACCACAACACGCGCAACCGAGTCAACGGCCGCTACTACGAGACAGCCTTGCAGGCGGCGCTGAACGTGCGGCCGGAGATCGTCACGATAACGTCGTTCAACGAGTGGCACGAGGGAACGCAGATCGAGATGGCTGTGCCAAAAAAGACGGTGACCAGGTTGTATTTGGATTACCAGCCGCACCAACCTGAGCACTACCTGGAGCTCACCAGGAGGTGGGCAGAGCAGTTCAACAAGGAGAAAGAGACATGGCTCATGTGAACTGGCACGGTGTGTGTGAAAGAGAGAGAATACGCACGAGTGACTGTAGAGGTTTATGAATGTGTGAGAGACAAGTGCGTGGGAATTGGACTGGAGAGAAGGAAAAAAAGAGAGAGAGAAATGCTCATTTTAACTTTTTTTGGGATATTCTACAGTTGACTCTTATGTGCAACAGAAAGCTCCCCGTCCTGCTTGCCATATCTCTGCCCTGGATCTTGCCTCCTGATAACCTCTAGACAACCCCCATCCTCGCTACCAGCATGGATGGACACGTCAATAGTCTAATATACTGTACACAGTACACTCTGTCCTACTTTGACAAACCACTGTCCAATGTAACCATCTGTTTGATACAATGCACCCTGGCATGACTTTTCTTTCTGCACAATCCTTTTAAATTTTAAAATGATAATCCCAATAAAAATAGACCAGGTGACATTTCTAGGATTTGACTTTCATCCACAAGCCATCTCTTTCTTGGAAAGTGTGAGTGAGTGAGTGAGTGAGAGAGCTAGTGGAACTGTACGATTATATTTTCTCTTCACTCAAAGCAAGTGTGGTCATTGCCAAGTAAAGGGGTATTTCCTGTGTGGCTTAACAAGGATGTAGAGCTCAAAGATGTAGGGTGAAGTTGCCCCTAGGTGCTGATCTAGGGTCAGTTGTACATTTCCCCAACTAATGGTTAAGGTTTGGGGGAGCTGATCCTAGATCGGTACCTAGGGAAACTTCAGCCCGGAGCCGAACCAATGTGTAAGGGAAAACAGCATGCTTGACCAAATGGTTTAATGTCAGTGCACCAGGGAGAGTCTGAGGGATCCACAGAGATGTTGGGGTATCGGAGCATGTGATTGCAGACCAATTCAGCCAAGGGGAAACGCCATGTCCACAGCAGTTTCGTTTTATCTGAAGACAGAAAACAACCACCACCAGTGAGAAACCACATTCAACAATTTCATATTTTAAGTCTAGCACAATTACCAGTTTTAATAAATGCAATCTGTTCAAAACAGGTTTTTCAGATTCATTCACCATTAGAGTTGGGACATTGTCCGTTAAAATAATTCAACTTTTTATAGAAATAAACAGTCGTCTCGTGCGCAGGCAATGTAAATGTACAGTCAGGCAGTTTATTTTGAGGGTTAACTGCCTTGCTCAAGGACAGGTTACTGACCCAATGCTCTTAACCGCTAGGCTAACTCCTTAATGTATATGCATTACTGAATAATGACCATCTACATTCCAAACATGTGAGAAGACACTTACCAAAACAAAGTAATTGAGAGTGTTCTGTGGACAGGAGCTTCTGCAGTAGTTCATCCACCACACTGACATTCACCCTGTACTATAGGCGAGGAGAGAAAACCAACCCAAGCCATCATGATCTGTATAATGCATGCCATTTATTGTCAACAACATACTCTCATTGGTCCATTATACAAACCAGTAATCAGGTACTCAAAACTGTTGAGCAATAATACACTAGATCACAGCTCATAGGCTGCATTTACACAGTCAGCCCAATCCTGATATTCTTTTCCCCACCAATTGGTCTGACCAATCACATCAGATCTTTTCTCATCAGATATTTTTCAGAGCTGATCTGATTGGTCAGAAGACCAATTTGTGAAAAAAAGGGTTTTTCCCATAGAAACAACAATGCTTGGACAGCTAATAACCCAGAAAGACAAAAACAAATCCCTTAAGTTTTACAAGAAACACAGAGCATTCCACAATAGCATGCAATGTGCAAAAGGACCGTCCTTCCTTTAGAAATCATCACTCGCCTCAGCGTTGCAGGCATTGCCATCATTCAGAGTTGTATTTGGCCATGGTAAGCACAGGTTCTTGCTGGTTGTACATTTCAGCATGTGGTATGAATTTGAAGGGGGCAAACCTCACTCATCCCGTGTCTTCTGACAGTCCATATTTGCTCTAGCACATGAACTGTGGAAGAGAAGGCACTGAAAGAATAGAAAAGAGCAGGGGGGGTTATCACTACCACAGGTCATTTTCACTATACTGTATGTTTAAACTACTACTCACAACATGTGCTCATGTACTTTTAACTTGGATAAATTAACAAAACGGATTGAAATGTATTACAGTCAGTGGCTTGTAATCTGCTGAGCAGGCCAGTATCACTATTCACTAGCCAGGTCTTGATGATGCGGTATTTGCCTGTTGACCCCAACCGACTCGTCTCCTATTGGTCCGCCATCCACCACCACTGATAACTGAGGCCACAGATCCTGGAACTCCTGTATAACTACTATTTTGCCAAAGTCCTTTTAAGTATCAGTGAAAAATGATGCACTGATAAACCTTGGTTAGTTGTAGATGATGTAGTCCCACCTCCCCTCCAGTTCATGGAATAAAAACAGTTCTCACACACGGTGGGTTGTCTCAACATACATGTACAGCCACAGTGCTGGAGTGTGAGCTGATGTTGCCGCTGGTGAGGGCAAGAGGTTCCCGACAAATCTGGCAGAGGCGTCTCATGAAGGCCTGGTCCGGGATGCACACTACTACTAACTGGAAGTAAAAGGTAAACACATCATCACCAACAGCCCAATGCATGTAATAAATAACTTACTAAATGCCAATCCAAAATCTAGCATGCAGAAAAGCAACACACATTTTCAAATTGAGTGGTTTATGAATTACAGTATAATTTGTAATCTTTTAGGGGCAGTGAATTGTCCATGTCTATGGAAGTGTAACCGGAGTGAAGGGATTGAGGTCAGTGTTGAGTACTTCAGCTCGTTCCAGAACCAGAGTGACAGGGCCAGGCAACAGGTCCCCTATCAGTTCTTTTTTGACTGACACCTTACAGTACCTCCCACCACAAGGGTAAAAAACAACATTTAGGCTAGGCTGCAATATTGCCTGATTCACATTATAGGGCTGATGCAAACCGTACTGTGCTGGCACCGATATTTTCATTTTGGCCTGTCCAGCAAGGTAGATTTTTGCAACTACATTAGATGCGTAACAAGGCCAGGCCAGTTCAGCTCAGCCCTATAGTGTGCGTTAGGCATGTTGCAAGACATTGAGCCACAAGAACAATGATATGAACACCATCAATGCATGCTTACTTGTAAATGTCTTTGATTTCTCCAACACAAATGGCCAGTGGTTTCTCACCATTACGTCCTTTGATGTCATACACCTTTTTGATGGCATTGGAATTCTGAGCCAACCAAGCCAGCCCATATATTGTGTCCGTTGGCACAACCACAACTTGCCCATCCTTTAGAGCCTTCACTGTTGAATTCAGGACTTCTGCACCATCTACACTTCAAAAGCAAACCATTAGGAATGAATGGTCTTATGCAAACAGCTTACATTGACTGATGTATGATCACATTTCATCAGGAGTAGACATTCAACAATCTCCCCCACAACAGAACGTGGCTAATGCAAAGCATTTGACAAAAAGCCTAAGATTTATTTAGTTTGAGACATGTTATTGCAGAATACATATATATTTTAATATGTATCCTTTATTTAACTAGACAAGTAAGTCTAGTTTTAAATGATGGCCTACCTCGGCCAAACCCGGACGACGTTGGGCCAATTGTGCGCCGCCCTATGGGACTCCCAATCACGACCGGGTGTGATTTAGGCTGGATCCGAACCAGGGACTGTAGTGCCTTAGACTGCTGCGCCTCTCGGGAGCCCTAACACGTGCACTTGAAACCATGAGAATGATATATCTCGCTAACAACTATTAGCTTCTCATATGGACTATAAGGACCTCTATTCAACTTAGAATTTATTTTAATTGTAGAACCTTGCGGTTTGAGTTTGAATGGTGACATAATGGACCGATCTTGCAGTCTTGCATCATCACACCGGGCAGATGGTCCATTTATGACGGACTGCGGTGACAAGCGCATAATTCTTGTCTTCAGTTCTTTGCACCTAGTTCTTCCATCTCGGGTCGCTAGATTTATAAACGCGTCTTAATATCATTAAGTTAGAAATAAACTTTAAAAATGTATTCATAGAAAGTGTTGGTGCTACATGCTGTGTCGGCTGATGAAATAACATTAACTGTCTTCTGGGTAACGCCCTCAAAACAATGACACACATTTCCTTAAAGTGAAAGCACACAGCTTCGCAAAATGTTTATAAAATAAACAAGATCAAAATGTGCTTTGTAATTTGCATAACAAGTGGCTGATATTGATCCAAACTAATAACAAAATAGTACATGCCCATTACATCAAATTTACAAGGATACCTTCAGTTATTCAACTTGTACCATGCCTCCAATCAATTACCAATTAGTAAAACTATATCACATGTGTAACCCACAAGTGTACAGACCAGGTGATTTTCCAGGGAAACAAAAATGGCGTCGGTTCCAGGTAACATTATACTACACAAATGCCTATATATCTGTTCATTAGTGGTTGTTTAATTGTAATGCCATTTCCATTGTGCACAATATCTAAGGAAGTCTTAAGGTTTTGCTTGCCTGAGATGGTGTGGTCTACAGCTTATCATGAGATACTCTATCTACCTAGAGTTTTCATCTGTATTTTTCATAGCTGTTTTCATACCATCACAGACTGATGCTGGCACTAAGACCGCACTCAATGAGCTATATACCGCCATAAGAAAACAGGAAAACGCTCATCCAGAGGCGGTGTTTTCCAATTGGCCGGGGACTTTAATGTAGGGAAACTTAAAACAGTTTTACCTAATTTCTATCGGCATGTTAAATGTGCAACCAGAGGGAAAAATCTCTAGACCACCTTTACTCCACACACAGAGACGTGTATGAAGCTCTCCCCCGCCCTCCATTTGGAAATCTGACCATAATTCTATCCTCCTGATTCCTGCTTACAAGCAAAAATTTAAAGCAGGAAGCACCCGTGATCAGCTGAAGCAGATGCTAAACTACAGGACTGTTTTACTAGCACAGACTTGAATATGTTCTGGGGTTCTTCCGATGGCATTGAGTACACCACATCAGTCCCTGGCTTCAACAATAAGTGCATCGACGACGTCGTCCCCACAGTGACTGTACGTGCATACCAAAACCAGAAGCCATGGATTACAGGCAACATCCGCACTGAGCTAAAGGGTAGGGCTGCCACTTTCAAGGAATGGGACTCTAACCCGGAAGCTTATGAGAAATTCCGCTATGCCCTCCAACGAACCATCAAACAGGCAAAGAGTCAATACGGGACGAAGATCGAATCGTACTACAACGGCTCCGACATTCGTTAGATGTGGCAAGGCTTGCAAACTATTAGACTACAAAAGGAAGCACAGCCGAGAGCTGCCCAGTGACACGAGCCTACCAGACAAGCTAAATAACTAATATGCTCACTTCGAGGCAAGTAACACACACATGCATGAGCACATCAGCTGTTTCCGGACAACTGTGGGATCACGCTCTCTGCAGGTGATGTAAGACCTTTAAACAGGTCAACATTTACCAGGACATGTACTCAGAGTATGCGCTGACCAACTGGCAAGTGTCTTCACTGACATTTTTAATATCTCCCTGTGAGTATGTAATACCAACATATTTCAAGCAGACTACCATAGTGTTTTTGGGCACAGGGACTAGGGTAACCTGCCTAAATGACTACTGAAAGGCTAGTCATGTCTCACATCAACACCATTATCCCAGAAACCCTAAACCCACTCCAATTTGCATACCGCTACAACAGATCCACAGATGATGCAATTTCTCTTGCACTCAACAAATGTCCTTTCACACCTGGACAAAGGGAACACCTATGAGAATGCTATTCATTGACTACAGCTCAGTTCAACACCATAGTGCCCTCGACTCATCACTAAGCTAAGGACACTGGGACTAAACACCTCCCTCTGCAACTGGATTCTGGACTTCCTGACGGGCCGCCCCCAACTGGTAAGGGTAGGTAACAACCCATCCGCCACGCTGATCCTCAACACGGGGGCCCCTCGGGTGCGCACTCAGTCCCCCCATGTTCACTCATGACTGCATGGACTCCAACACCAAGTTTGCAGATGGCACAACAACGGTAGACCTGATCACCGACAACGATGAGACCGCCTATAGGGAGGAGGTCCGAGACCTGACCGTGTGGTGCAAGGATAACAACCTCTCCCTCAATGTGATCAAGACAAGATTGTGGACTACAGGAAAAGGAGGGCCGAGCACACCGCCATTCTCATTGACGGTGCTGTAGTGGAGCAGGTTGAGAGCTTCAAGTTCCTTGGCGTCCACATCACCAACAAAATAACATGGTCCAAGCACACCAAGACAGTCGTGAAAAGGGTACGACAAAACCCATTCCCCCTCGAGAGACTGAAGATTTGTCATGGGTCCTCAGATCCTCAAAAGGTTCTACAGCTGCACCATTGAGAGCATGGTTGCACTGGTTGCATCACTGCCTGGTATGGCAACTACTCCGCCTCCAACCACAAGGCACTACAGAGGGTAGTGTGTATGACCCAGTACATCACTGGGGCCAAGCTTCCTGCCATCCAGGACCTCTATATCAGGTGGTTTCAGAGGAAGGCCCTAAAAATGGTCAAAGACTCCAGCCACCCTAGTCATAGACTGTTCTCTCCACTACCACACGGCAAGCAGTACCGGAGTGCCAAGTCTACATGTACATTTATCCTCGACACCAGTACCCCCTGTATATAGCCTCGCTATTGTTATTTTACTGCTGCTCTTTCATTTTAGGTATTTTCTTAACTGCATTGTAGGTTAAGGGCCTTTAAGCATTTCTCTAAGCTCTACACCTGTTGTATTCGGCACATGTGACAAATAAAATGTGATTTTGATTGTAGATATGGTGAAGGTTCCAGCTACCCAAAATGATGGGACAGACTCTTCAAACACACAGGTCAGCAGTGGGTATCCAGACACTTCATCCAAATAGAAATCATAAATGTAGTTAACCTTATTATATGGTCATGTGCTTGACTGAATTAAGAGGTTTTAACTTCTATTGGTCTCTGGTTAGTAGGGTGACTGAACTTTTACCAAAAAGTCAACTCACCCTTGTTTTGGTCAGCACAGCTACTTGAAGACCTCCAAGACCAGTTGGTCTCCCTGAAGGAACAGATGGATCTATGCAACACTGTTCTGAAGGACTTGGTGGACCTGCGGGGTATTTTAAGGGTATGTTTCTCCATGCTTCAAGCTCTGAAAAATATGTCAACCACCAAACTGAAGTATCTTTTCTGAACTCCACAGGAGAAGAACCTTAGCGATGGATCATTCCCTGCGCCGAAGTGACTGATTTTACTCATGGTGGAAATGTGAATCATTTATGTCAAATAAACTATCGTAGATCACAACTTTTTCGCTTGGGCAAAAATGGGAGACCTGTCAAGATTTCATTATATTGCTCTCAATTCAAAAAGTAATTACTTTATTATACAATACTACTTTATACAAAACAAGCATAAGCAAACCAATTTCACATGATACATTCTTTTAAAAATAGAAATCCTTTACAACTTCATTCTTTGGGTGTTGAAGACATTCCTTTGGAAGCATTACGTTTCCCCCTCGTTTTACCCATTGAGTGTTCAAATGAACAGAATTCCAAAATACAAACTGTGCTTTCTTCAAAGTGGCACTTTATCAAAACCTACAAACTGCCAGTGTTCTGCACCTATGAACTCACCATTCCAAACATCTGACCATTGGCTAGAAAAAAGGACAAAAATCCCCATTTGAGCCATTATTCGCCTGACAATTTAACCTAAAGGTAAGCGGTTAAGTGTATATAAAAGGCTGAACATGCCAGAAGACTCAACCCTTGTTTACACAGATCTACTGGGGTCAGAACCATGGTTACATTTGAGTCATTTAGCAGACGCTCATATATCCAGAGTGACTTACAATAGCAATTATGCCTTGCTCAAGGGCACAGACAAATTTTTCACCTGGCAGGCTTGGTGATTCGATTCAGCGACCTTTCGGTTACTGGCCCAACACCCTTAACTGCTAGGCTACCTGCTGCCCTGGACACTGTGGAGCCAGTGTGAGATATGGGTCAGAAAATGTACCTCTGGGATATTCTACTGTACTCAATTGTACCTTAACACAGATCCATCCCTGAAAACTAATTTTTGTGCTCCTGCTAGCTAACAGTATTCACCACAGCCATTTTGGAATGGCAGTGTCAGCCAATCAGCTTCTTTGTTCAATGTGACGTGCTAGCTAGCTGCCACAGACATAGACCCTGCCCTTTCTCTTCTCAAAATGTGATTGTAAACCTAATCACACTGCCTACCTTAAGTTTAGAAAAGCTATTTTGTTTTCATGAATTGTTATAAACCCTGCCTATTTCTCTCCAAATGTGATTTTAAACCTAACCTTAACCGCACTGCTAATCTTATGCCTAACCCTTCAAATTAAGAGCGCTTGTTTCATGACGTTTTACAATATAGGTGGTAACTAGTGGATATCTGTGCCATTCCATAATGGCTGCTGTGGCTACTGCTAGCTAACACGAGGACAAAAAGGGCAGTTTGGAGTACAGTGGCAAATCCCGTCCCTGCATTGAGGTAACTTTTCCCACCCATATCGCGTCGGCTCTAGTGTCTTAATGTTACCATGATTGCGTTTTGAGCTCAGTGTAATCAAGCGTAACAGTAGGGTCAGTATATTCTAGCAAAGTTAGAACCAGCAATTTCAATTCTAACAATTGGTCTAAACTGTTAAATTTGGTTAACAAATCGGGTCCAAATTTGTATCACCCTTAGATTAAAAGTTCATTGAGATGACTTGAGTAAAAATAGCACATACAGTATGAGAACACGAAGATGATTGTTATTCACCCAAAACTTAAGATACATTTGACCCAAATAATTCTTACAACAGAATCATATTGTAATTTTTCCCCCCAAGCAAATCCAGTTAGTGTCTAAACAGGTAAATGTAAAAAAACAAAACTCATTCAATATTCACTGGAAAGCAATGGAAAAAAGACAAAACATTTCAATGCCCAGGCTCACAGCCCCACCTCAAACATGATACATCACACGTAATAACTTGGACCTTCACATAAAATGGATGATAATGGTAAACAAAATAGGATGTCAAATTGGTCATGCCGCTAAGTTTAATACGGAAAGATTTGAGCAAAAAATGTTTACGTATATGGAGTTTCGCAACTGAGAAAGTTGAGCCTCCAAAGTTGACATTAGCAAACCTGAATATTGATATAACTTGGACCAAGACAGATGTAAAAGGTTGGTCATGATTTTTTTGTTGCATTTTGTACTTTAGGAATACTGCAGTCAAATCATTGCATAGATATTTTCTTAAGTATGCATCAAATTGGAGGTGAACATGTTGAGGGCAGTCAGGGTTCATAATTGTAATATACATCAAGTTATTGACCAGCATTGTGAGGGGGAATACCTATACTGAACAAAAAATAAATGCAACATGAAGTGGTGTTCCCATGTTTCATGAAAATAAAAAGATCCCAGAAATGTTCCATACATACAAAATGCTTCTCTCAAATTTTGTGCACAAAATTGTTAACATCCTTGTTAGTCAGCATTTCTCCTTTGCCAATATAATCCATACACCAGACAGGTGTGGCATATCAAAAAGCTAACTAAACAGCATGATCATTACACAGGTGCACATAATGCCACAGATGTCAAGTTGAGGGAGAGTGCCATTGGCATGCTGACTGCAGAAGTGTCCACCAGAGCTGTTGCAATGGTGGACATCAATGTCGTTTTAGAGAATTTGGCAGTACGTCCAAACCACGTGTTACCACGCCAGCCCAGGACCTCCACATCCAACTTCTTCACATGCGGGATTGTCAGAGACCAGCCACCCAGACAGCTGAAAACTGATGATTATTTCTGTAATAAAGCCCTTTTGTTGGGGAAAAATCATTCTGATTGCCTGGCTCCCCAGTGGGTGGGCCTACACCCTCCCAGGCACACTCATGGCTGTGCCCCTGCCCAGTCATGTGAAATCCATAGATTAGGGCCTAATGAATTTATTTTAATTTTCTGAACTGTAACTCAGTAAAATTGTTCAAATTGTCACAAGAAAAATTCACATTTGATAATTCACATTTTATATTCAATTTTAAGTGCCAACTACATTAATATTGCAGGTTATCAAGTTTTGGTATTGGTTAAATCTCAAAAGGGAAAAGCCCATGTTAGTTTAAACATTTCCCCTATTCAGGTCTGCCAGACAAAGATTTCCTGCATACTCCGTTATACATGATGACACCTAGGTTGGAACTCAGTCCCTCTTTCCATGCTAAATAATAGAACATGATAGCTGCTGTCAATCAATGCCTGTGAAGTACCAATTCAAAATGTTGATGTAATTACAATTTCCGACTACAACATTGATGTAGTGATCTGTAAAATGAAGTATTATTTGTCTACAATACAGTACTACAACAAACAATTTCCGTCTACAGTATGTCTCTGCAGTAACATCTTCACATAAAAAAAATTACAATAGAAAAATAATAATTGGGGGATCATTTGATTTGTTGGCACAATATCTGTTAAATCTTCAAACAAAGATGTATTTCTTTTTAATGTACTTTTGTCCACTTGTAGGCAGCTGCTAAAAAGGCATTGAACAAGACTAGATTAACAGGAGGAAGTAGTCAGGCAGCATGTCCAAATCAAGCCATAGGAAAAGACTGACAAGGCAAGGAGCCAGCTCAGTAAGTCACAGCAAGTCAGATCCTGTAGTAAGGCTAGGTTGCTCTACACATGATATTAGGGCATAATGCCTTCTCTCCAATTTTGTAATCATTGCATTATGTCCCATGTGAAATAATATCGTCATATACTCCAAGAAAGTTACTTATGCTTGCATTTGAAAATAAATACTATGTTGACTGCACAGAAGCCAATGGCCCTAAAACTAACCATTATAAGGCTTAATTTTAAACTCTTCTGCATAAGATGTGTGAGCATCTGCATGGGCGCAGAATGCAAAGACAAAGGGCAGCGCGGGGGTCTCCAAGGTTCAAGTCTACATATTCAAAATGATATACAAAACAAATACATTCTAAAACAATCTGAAGGAATAAGTGTTCACATTTAAATGTACCGTATTTACACCATCAACACCCTTCAGAAACAAACCACTTCTGACCCCAGTGGTATTCAAATAGTGTCAGAGTAATAACTCAGATAACTGGTCATATTAGACAGTGCACAAAGAGGGGAGAGTGCAGCCGAAAAAGGGGGCTACTACAATCGATGGGCAACAGGGCAGTTGACTGCTAAAATGTCTAAAATGGACAATCTCTTATTAAATAAAGGAAAATCTCAAATTGTATAAATTAGATATGCCACGATGCATCCCTGAGTGGGTTGTAATTCATTGAGAAACACGGTTGTGAGCAATTGTTTTTCATCCTTGATTCATGATTTCATTGTGAAGAGGTTTTACAGACCAAAAATACCATTGCGGACCTTTTTTTTGACAACCTCGATGTACAATTAATTGCAATAAGGTGCAGTGTTGAAATGGCTTTCTGGAAACTTAAGATTGAGGGGGGCTCCATAAAACAAAACTCAGTAACAACAGAAGGGGGACAAAAAAAAACACTTAGGTGAAAAGTGGAATAAATTAACAATGATGATCAATAAGCTGAGACTTGATGACAGTCTAAGGTCAGAAATTGATTTTTTTTTCTCCAATAATTATTATTATTATTTTTTACAAAATATTAATATTAAGTTCGGCTTATTACTAATGTATTGACTTCTAAATTATATTTAAAAGTCAAGTAAATTGTGTCACAGCCAATTTCTTTTTCAATTGGTAAATATACCTGTAAAGAAAGACAAAAACTAACAAACAAAGCGAAACGAAAGACAAAACAAAAATCTGGACTACACTAGCTAATTTATGTAAAACACTGGAAATTACTCTTCACATTATGGCATTAGCAATACATTGCTTTTAAGGGAATGGCAAAACTGCCACAAATTCCTTGTAGGAAATATAGTTGATGAAATTCCAATTCACTTCACATGCAGTGCATTCTGGTCAATCACTTACCAACTAATCGTATTAGTTACAGTTAGGAACTAATGTACAGTACATGGATATAGACAACAATGTTTTGTTTTGCTTCTCTCAGGAATCAGCTTCACGCCATATTAGAAGCAGACAATAGTTCTTAGGGCCTTTCAAGACCGTGTCTTATTTGATGGAGAGCCAGCCAATTAAGAACACTTTTCTTGAATGGCATGCATTTTGCAGCTTTTCCAAAACAAGCCCCCTCATTAAGTTTCACTTACAATACTTGAAAAGCAGACGTGTAGTGGGTAAATCAGAAAGTGCGGCTGCGTCCTGATTCTACATCCTTCTCCTAAAGTGTGCATTTGCACACTCCCTTTAATTTAACAATGGTAGAAACTCCCTCTGCCCAACACTTACACCAACTCAATGCTTTTAAATCCATGACTGGGAGTATGCAAGAGAAGGGTGGAGAATAGGGACAAAGCCTGAGTGTCCACTAGGGGTTGATGGCGGTGCTAGCGCCAGCCATAGTGAAGTCGTCACTGCTGGTCACCAGTAGCAGAGCCTCAATGTTGGTCGTGCTCTCGGGGCTCTGCAGGGACAGGAAGTCCGACACGTCCATGGTGGCCAAACCATCCGTGATAGGAGGGGGGTTGGTGGTCACCGTGGCCACCCCTGTGGAGAACGTCTGAACAGAGGTCGAGGGGCTAACCGGTCCTAGAACTGCGCCTGTTTGGGGAAGAGGCGGGGACTCGTTCACTTCCGAGGTGAGCGGTGGGAGGCAGCACAAGGGGAAAGAGTGTGCTGGGGGGAGTACGGTGGGAAAGGGCAGTGCCACGGGAGTGGGGGGAGGTGGAGGAGTGGAGGGCACTGCGGGCTGTTGTTGTGGTGCTGCCGAGGCGTTGGAGCTCTTGTCTTTAGAAGAGTCCCTGCAGGCACACTGGCACTGGCAGGACTCCTCCTGTTTGATGATGATGACGGGAAGGCTGAGGCCGATCTGCTGGACAGAGTTGCCTGTAACACATTACAAAACAAGGGTTGTATTTCATTAGGCACGAAATGGAAGAAAACCCAAAACAGAGTGAACTCTCTTTTGCACAACACTTTGAAACACAATGTACTCTAATGAACACAAACCGGAGCTACAGTATGACTACAGACCAAGCCAGCTGTCCAAAAATTACATTCGATCCTTTGTAACTCAAATTCCATTAAAATGCTACGAGGGAACATCAAATGAATTTGTGCCATGTAAATACATTCAACATGGATGAGTTTTCTACATGACTGACTGAGTTTGTGCTTTTTACATATCCTGATTCATTCAACATTGGTAGGCTACCCCACATGAAAATAAATACTACAGAATACTACAGTACTTACTATAGAATGCTGTAGTATGAGCACGTGATGCCGCGGAGCTGAGCAGACGTTGACAAACCGAGCTCTTCAAAGTTATTCTATTTTTACCTAAATAACAACGTTGAAACAATATTTTAAACATTGGCTGATAAATTGTCAAGTACTTACCTTCCCAAAGAGCCATGGACCTCCGACCGAGAGGCAAGAAGGACGACCAAAACGTTGTTGATTCCCAAGATAACGATAACGCTACAGCTAGCAAGATTAGCATTAGCCCTCATAACTCAGACGACAGTTCCAGACTGTTGCTCTCAGCAGCCTCTTGCGAGCCTGCCGACATGCTGGCTACTCTCCTCCGGGAAATTCAGGATGGTAACAGAGGTCTTTCTATGAAAATTGATAAGAAATCGGCTGAACTCCATTCTTCCATTGACGACCTGAAATCCTCCATGAATGATCTCCTTTTGAGAACGACTGAGGCAGAGTTGCGCATTAGCACAGTTGAAGATACCATCGCTAGACACGACCAGGTCTTGATACAACTGCAAAAGGACAATGCCTACCTCAAAAACAAGGTAGATCAGATGGAGAACCAGAGTAGACGTAGTAATATCCGTGTGGTGGGATTGAAAGAGGACAGCGAGGGCCGTGACCCCTTCACTCAATGGATCCTGGAGGTCCTAGGCATAATCAACTTCACCAAGCCGCTGGAAATCGAACGCGCCCACAGAACATCAGCGCCGAAACCCCGGCCACATGAGCCCCCACGAGCCGTCCTGATCAGGTTCCTCCGTTTCCAAGACAGAGAGAAGATACTGCAACTCGCAAGAGCCAAAGGGGACATCACCATTGATGGAAAGAGGGTCAGCCTTTTCCCAGATATGAGCGCGGATCTCGCCAGACGTCGCAAGCAGTTCAGACCTGCCGCCAAAGCACTGAAGGAGAAGAACATCACCGGCTACCTCATCCACCCTGCGCGGATGAAAGTTCAGTACAAAGGCCGAAGCCATCTCTTCAACACACCGGGAGAAGTGCACACTTTTCTCAAAGAACTGAGCAACGTCTGAGCCAGGACGGTCTCTCTGGGGGATAAAATGCAGTTCGTTTGTTTTCTCTTATCCGGGAGTACGGGAAAGGGCAGTGTCACGGGAGTGGGGGGAGGTGGAGGAGTGAACTGCTGGTATCTTCCGGTCACTATAATTGATTTGTACATTTTCAACTAACCGTATCTTTCCGGGGTGAGCTCTATTACATTTATAGGAGAGTATATTTTGGTTTAGTCCATATCCACTGGGTGAAGCAATAAGTGGGCTTAGGCCCACTGCTTTCCCCATCATTTATGTAAATCTTTCGAAAAGAGACTCAAGCAGCCCTTACCGTGGGCAGTAAATATTCAGCCATAAATATCTATTCCCAACGTTTGTTTTCAACTTAGAGAGCTCGCAGGTTTTAGTTTACGCCAAGGTTTAGCTAGTAAGAGCAAGATGGAAAGCGAGCAGCAACGTATCTCTACAAGTGTATTCATGTTTGATTGTTGGGATTGTTGTTTTAGTCTGACAATCAATCGGGGTGGGTGGGATTTTATTCTTTTTTCTATGTTTATTGTTTCCTTCCTAAAGAGACACATAGGTCCCTTTTGTGCTCAAACCAAAGTTGAAACATTTCCTAATTATCTGCATATGATAGATTTCCATTCAGTTACATATTTGAAACCCAACCTATGCTTAATTACTCTAAAATATGTCACATTCAACGTAAAAGGTCTTAACAGCCCGATTAAAAGGAAGAGTCTATACATACCTTAAGAAATTAAAGGCTGACATTGTGTTTTTACAAGAAACACATCTTACAGCCAGTGAACACAAGAAATTGAAGAGGGAATGGGTAGGACAAGTTTTTGCATCCTTTTTTAACTCCAAAGCAAGAGGAACTGCAATTTTGATAAGTAGACACATCCCCTTCTGCGTCAACAACACCATCTCTGATCCCTCTGGCAGGTTTGTTTTGGTGCAGGGGCATATGTTTTCAGAGTCTTGGACCCTATTGAATATTTATGCTCCTAACTTCGATGACCATATGTTTATTCAGAATGTCTTCCTTCAGGTCGCTCAAGCACCACCAGGATGGCTACTGGTTGGAGGAGATTTTAATTTTTGCTTAGATACAGTTCTTGATAGGTCTTCTGATAAACCCTCACTTCCTACCAAAGCCGGTAAGCTCACCATGTCATTCATGAAAGATCTCAATTTACTAGACATCTGAAGACAGTTGCACTCACAGGACAGGAACTACTCTTTTTATTCACACCCATACAAGACACACACACGCATAGATAACTTTTTACTTTCGACAAAACTGTTTCATAGTGTTAGATGTCGAGTATTTCCCCAGATTGCTTAGTGACCATTCTCCTCTGGTATTATCAATCTCCATTCCTACCAAGGTAAATGGAGCATATATATAGAGACTAAATTCTACACTCCTAAAGCAACCTGAATTTTGTGCATTCATCAAAGAGCAGATCAATATTTTTACTTTGACAAACAACCCCTCCGCTCCTGACAATTTCATTCTTTGGGACACATTGAAGGCCTATCTGAGGGGACAGATCATTTCCTATACTAAAGGGCTGAAGAGAAAACACAGTGCGGAACTGAGTGCCCTTGAATCTGAAATCTCAGAGCTAGAGAAAACCTACCAAAGAGGCCCGACTAAAGATCTATACAAGCTTTTGGTAAATAAAAAAATTAAATATAATATTCTGAACACATATCAAGCTGAGAGGGCCATCACTAAATCAAAACGGCATTATTAAAAGCTCGGAGAGAAAGCTCACAAAGTATTGGCATGGCAACTGAAAGCAATTAATGCCATAAACTCTTACCATAAACTCTTACTAATGAGATATCTTTCGACCCTACTGAAATTAATAATACTTTAAAGAAATACTATGAAGACCTCTACACTTCTCAATCAAGCGATGATCTTTCAGAGATCGACTCCTTTCTCTCCTCTCTCAACCTCCCATGCCTGTCAGGGGAAGACAGCGAGCGCCTGAGTGAACACTTCTCAGTTCCTGAATTGTTGGAGGCCATTAAATCCTTACCTTCTAATAAATCTCCTGGGGAGGATGGCTTCCCTCCAGAGTTCTATAAAGAATTTAGGGAGCGGTTGGTCCCCTCCCTTATGGAGGTACTTAAAAAAGCCAAAGAAGACAACTGCTTTCCAGAGTCCTTCTCTCAAGCAGTGAGTACTGTAATCCACAAGAAAGGGAAAAACCCGCTAAAGTGCGCCTCCTATAGACCAATCTCTCTCCTTAACACAGATTGTAAACTGGTCACCAAGATGCTATCTAAGAGACTGGAGTCATGTCTTCCCCTGTTGGTCAACCCAGATCAGACTGGCTTCATAATTAATAGATTGTCCTCCAATAATCTCAGAAGGTTCTTTGATATAATTCACCTTGCTAACAAAAACAAAATACCTAGTGTCGCAGTCTCCCTCGATGCTGAAAAGGCCTTTGATAGGGTTGAATGGCCATACCTCTTTCGCGTCTTGGAAAAGTTCGGTTTAGGTACCGTGTTTGTAAATTTGATAAAATCACTCTACAAATCTCCTAAAGCTAGGATTGCTACCAATGGGATTACTTCCTCCTCTTTCCCTCTTTATAGGGGGAACAGACAAGGTTGCCCAATTAGCCCCCACCTCTTTGCCCTCGCCACCGGCTGGCTGAGGCTATTAGAACGTGCCCTGACATACATGGCTTTGAGGTGGGCCCCCATACCCATAAATTATCACTCTTTGCGGACGACCTTATCTTATTTCTAACAAACCCAGAACACTCCCTCTCTCACTTGCAGATCCTACTACAGTGTTATAGTTCTTTCTCTGGATATAAGGTCAATTTTGATAAAAGTGAAATCTTACCGTTGTCTGTCTTTGACCATCATGCACAAGTTTCCTTTTAGATGGTCGCCTATGGGCTTCACATATTTGGGCATAATGGTGGATGGTAATCTGAACAACCTCTATAAACTCAATCTGGCCAGTTTGTTGCAAAAGGTGGAGGTTGACCTTTTTAAATGGATGGACCTACCTCTCACTCTACTGGGTAGAATCAATGTAATTAAAATTAAAATGAAGATTTCTATATCTGTTTCAATCGCTCCCTATCCCTGTCCCGCAGCATTTTTTTCCTCTCTCGACAAGCTGACCAGACGGTTTATCTGGCACGGCAAAACCCCTAGGGTTGGCCTGGATAAACTGACCCTTGATTACAGTCAAGGGGGCTTAAACCTCCCCAATTTTAGAATGTACTACTGGGCTGCACAATCTAGGTTTCTGGCTCAGAGGTTTGACAATGGTCCCTCCTCTCCCTCATGGTTGAACATTGAAAAGCTTGAGGTAAATGATGACACTGGGGCAGAATTGTTTTACAAATGGGACAGAAAATCTATAAAAACCATCACAGACAACCCTTTAATCATACATTCTGTCCTGGCATGGTGCAAACTGCATGATCTGTTCAGACGAGGGGGATTCCTTTCCCTTAAAACCCCTTTATGGAACAATAGATTGATCCCTATGTTTTTCCAGAATAGTAACTTTAGACCATGGTCTGATAAGGGGATCACTCTTCTGGAACATTGTTACGAGGAGGGAGTTCTTATGTCTTTTGATCAGCTGAAACAGAAATACCACTTGCCTAACAGGGACTTCTTTAGCTACCTACAACTACGAAACTTTATTAGGGTGACTCTCAAGGGACAATGGAACCTACCTAAGATGTCACCTGTTGAACAACTCTGCCACGCAGACCAACAACTGTTCAAGACCATTTCCCGTGTATACGATGCTCTTATGTCAGGACTAACACTGCCTGGGCTAGATAAACCCCGACTTAGATGGGGAAAAGATCTGGGTATTGATCTTGATGAGGACCTATGGAGTGACCTATGCAGGGATGGTGTTACATCCACATTGAACTCCAGATACAGACTGATCCAGTTTAATTTCCTCCATCAGCTCTATATCACCCCATCTAGACTGCACAAGTTCAACCCAGATATCTCCTCCCTATGTTTTAGATGTGGCTCAGATGAAGGAACATTCCTCCATTCCACTTGGCAGTGTTCAAAACTACACGGTTTCTGGCAGGGGGTATGCGATACCATATCCTCAATTCACGTGGTTGCATTCCCTTTAGACCTGGAGGTCTGTCTACTGGGTAACTTTACTAACACCAATCTTAGGCAAAGCCATACTATAAAGCTAACATAAATATTGCTAGCGATTGCCAAGAAATGTATTGCCTTGAAATGGAAATTGGATTCCTCCCCGCCAGTTGCAATGTGGCTTTCGGAAGTTAATAGTTGTATCCCTTTGGAGAAAATCACTTAATGCTTGAGGAATAAGTTAAAGACATTTTACAGAATTTGGCAACCTTTTGACTATATGGAGAATCTCCCCCCACATCTCATTGATTGAATCTATATATAATCCTCACATAATGTATCACATGTAATGTATAATATGTAGCCTACGGCAGGTGATCCAATGTCTCGTTATTATTTTTTTCTTATTGTATATTTGTATAATAATAATTCTATATTTTTTTGTTACGCTCGTCTGTTACTGTCACTTTGTCCTATCGTTGTCTAATATCTTTTCACTTTTGTTTTGAATGTTCTTAATTGGAAAATGCAAAAATAAAATATATATATATAAAAAAAAGAACTCTGCTGTAGTATATTGTAGAATATCCTACACACTCTGCAACACAGAGTGCCTGGACACAGCCCTTAGTCGTGGTATATTGGCCATATACCACAAACCGCCGAGGTGCCTTATTGCTATTATAAACTGGTTACCAACGTAATTAGAGCAATAAAAATATATGTTTTGTCCTACCCATGTCAGCCAATCAGAATTCAGCTCGGACCACCCAGTTTATAATGTAGAATAATATGACACACTGTAGTATCCCTTGATCATGTACAGTACTTACTATATCATTTTGTAGTATATGGTAAAACACTAAAGTAATCTCCGCAAAAACACTAGTTTGCAAAAACCCGTCTTTAACTATAGAAATACGACTGTATTTCATTTGCATATACTCTGTCCGTTCCCCATCCCCATATCCAAATTTGTGCCACCCATGAGACGTACAGTGAGGAACCTACAAATATTGTGTTTCCTTCAGATTTTAGAAAAGAGCAGAAGCTCTTAACTATCTGTTCAGACCCCAGTCCAACCTACCTACAGGTTATGGAAAATGTGCTATTTTAGTATTTGTTCAGTAGGTTTCCTCAAGGAGAAAGCTCTCACTTTATGTAAATACTACAATATACTACTCCACAAAAAAATATATACTACAGTGAATACTACAATAAATTCACCAAAACATTACAGTAAATACTATAGTATGTATACCATATTATAAACTGGGCACCTCGTTAGTTTCTGATATATGGCCAATATACCACGACTAAGTGCTGTGTCCTAGCACTCCGCGTTGCGTCCTGCTTAAGAACAGCCCTTAGCCGTGGTATATTGGCCATATACCACAACCCCTCGGGGCTTATTGCTTCAGTATACTATATTATTTTTTCATGTGGGTCAGTGCAGCATTATTGCTGTTAATAATCACACTGGTAAAAGTAGGGGACAAATCTCACCTGAATTTCCTCCCACTGGTATGGCTGTGGTAAAGAAGACCTTCTCTACTTTTGGGCCTCCGTGTGGCTGGAAACAAACAACATTGACAGCATTGATGTCCACACAAATTCATCACCACTCAACCAAACTATCAATTCAATGTTAATCGGCATGTCAAACCAGTACTCTTACAGCTTGCTCTGGGTTCTGCTGGTTGTTGGCTGCGGTGTTAAGGATCCACTGCAGGTTCTGGTCGGACATGACAATGCTGGGCTGCAACAGGCTCTGGGTGTGGCTTGGGGTGAAAGTGGGGGCAGAGGCTGGGGGCACCAGGGCAGGGTTGGTGTTGCTGGCCAAAGGCACGGTGTGAGTGTGAGCCACGGCCGGCAGCGGCACAGTCTCTGTGGTGGCGACTACAGCGCCCAGAGCCGCGAGGGCTGGGCCTGGCACCACTACTGGCACAGTAGAGGGCACTATTGGAGCAATCTGGGCGGGCAGTGCCACGTAGGGGGCAGGCACATCTGGCGTCTGCAGGGCAGTAGGTAAGGGTACGAAGGTGGCGTGGGGCTGGGTGGAGCTGACTGCGGTAATATTACTAATGGGGGCAGGAGGTGCTGGAACCTGGGAAGAGGGGGTTTGGCTTAGAGGAAGCTGGGAGGAAGCCTCCAGGACAGTGGTGGTGGTGGTGTGGGAGTGAGGGTGAGAGTGGGAACAGGAGGATGAGGAAGGAACGAGGGAGAACGAGAAGGAGATGGGGGTGGAGCCATCGCCCATGGTGGACTGGCCAGTCTCCTGGCCAAAGGCTTCAACAAGGCTCTCTGAAAAATACGGGAAAAAAATACAAAGAGCAAAAGTTAGCATTGAAATGCACTGAAATCAACCCAAGTTACAGTTTATAGATTGTGATGGGTACTTGCCGTGAGGATGTGCATCGTCTTGACTAACACTGTTCTCCGGACTCTGGAACATGAGCTCGAAGATCCTCACGGGGGTAACACTGCTCAAGTCCAAGTTCTGAGACTAACACAGATGTAACCAAGCATTAACACGATAGTACATGTCTGTCTTACAATACAGCTTTACTCTTTATTGATCCCTTATACAGAAACAAAATAAATATGGTTGTTTTTGCTGTCATAGTAACCCACCACAGTATAAATTGTTCATACATGGACAAAAGCAGAAGGACCTATATAGTCAAATAAGGGCTGATGAAATAAAGCGCACACACTCACATTGTGGATGTTTTCTCTGAGCTCCGAGTCAGTCGAGATGAGGCTCAAGTCACTGAGGCACAGTGAATGATTTGCATCCTGTAATTAGAGATGAATAGGCCCAAATTACATTTTCCACTGCCTAAAAGCATTAACAGAACGAGACATGGGAGAAGCCAAGAAGCCTTCCTTTCTAGAGCAAAAGCCGTCTGAAGTCATAAAGATGCATAAGGATAGAATGTAATACATTAGATAATAAAAACAATCAAAACAGACTATACTGATAGCAGGCAAAATGTTGTAGAAAACAAAAAAACCTGACCACCTTAAAATCACTTCACAGGCTAATTAATCCATGTTAATAATATTAACAATACACTCTATTCAGCAAATTTTATCCAACAGTGAGTGCATACTTTTTTAAATTGGTGGCCACAAGGGAGTCGAACCCACGGCTATGACGTTGCTAGCGCCACGCTCTTAGCAAAATGAGACACTGTCTGAAATAGTTACTTTGATTTATGTATGGCTCACCTCGGACAAGGGGTGGGTGAGGGTGACACTGAAGGGCTGGCCCTTAGCCCCATGGCCCCTGACGTGACTCTTCAAACTGTACTGGCTGCTGAATGCTTTCTCACAGCCGTCGCTGGGACAGTTGAAAGGCTTCTCCCCTGAGGGAAGGATGGATGGAGGGAGAATGGGGGGGCGAGACAAGGGAGAATGAGAGGAAGGGAGAGGGTCACCTTCACTGTATGCCAAGGGAAATTCAATTTCCAATTGAAAAGTTGTGTCAAATCAAACACGATCACTTCCTAATAAAAAATATCAGAAAAAGTTCAAATAAAATACAATTTTATTGGTCACATACACGTGTTTATCAGATGTTATTGCGGGTGTAGTGAAATGCTTCTGTTTCTAGTTCAGTAATATCGAACAATTTCACAACATACACCCAATACACACAAATCTAAGTAAAGGAAGTAAGAATATATAAATATATGGACAAGCAATGTCATAGCAGCATAGACTAAGATACAGCAGAATATAATAGTATATACAGTGTTGGTATTTACAGACCGCACCACCCTCTGGAGAGCCCTGATACAGCCCGACAGGATGCTCTCAATTGCGCATCTGTAAAAGTTTGTCAGGGTTTTAGGTACCAAGCCAATTTTCTTCAGCCTCCTGAGATTGAAGAGGCGCTGTTGAGCCTTCTTCACCACACTGTCTATGTGGGTGGACCATTTCAATTTGTCAATAATGTGTAGGCTGAGGAACTTGAAGCTTTCCACCTTCTCCGCTGCGATCCCATCAATGTGGACAGGGGGGGGGGTGTTCCCTCTGCTGTTTCCTGAAGTCCACGATCATCTCCTTTGTTTTGTTGACATTGAGTGAGAGGTTATTTTCCTGGCACCACACTCCCAGAGTGTCTCGTCATTGTTGGTAATCAAGCCTACTACTGTTGTCGTCTGCAAACTTGATGATTGAATTGGAGGCGTACTTGGCCACACAGTCATGGTTGAACATGGACTACAGGAGGGGGCTGAGCACACACACTTGTGGGGCCCCAGTGTTGAGGATAAGCAAAGTGGAGGTGTTATTTCCTACCTTCACCACCTGGGGGCGGCCCATTAGGAAGTCCAGGACCCAGTTGCACAGGGTGGGGCTCAGACCCAGCGCCTCGAGCTTAATGATGAGCTTGGAGGGTACTATGGTGTTGAATGCTGAGCTATAGTCAAAGAACAGCATTCTTACATAGGTATTCCTCTTCTCCAGATGGGATAGGGCAGTGTGATGGCAATTGCATCGTCTGTGGATCTATTGGGGTGATAAGTAAATTGAAGTGGGTCTCTAGGGTGACTGGTAAGGTAGAGGTGATATGACCCATGACTAGTCTCTCAAAGTACTTAATGTTGACAGAAGTGAGTGCTACGGGGCGATAGTCATTTAGTTCAGTTACCTTTGCTTTCTTGGGTACAGGAAAAATTGTGGCCATCTTGAAGCATGTGGGGACAGCAGACAGGGATAGGAAGAGATTGAATATGTCCGTAAACACACCAGCCAGCTGATCTGCGCATGCTCTGAGGACGCGGCTAGGGATGCCGTCTGGGCCAGCAGCTAGGGATGCCGCCTGGGCCGGTTAACACGCTTAAATGTCTTACTCAGGTCGGCCACGGAGAAAGAAAGCCCACAGTCCTTGGTAGCGGGCCACGGCGGTGGCACTGTGTCATCCTCAAAACGGGCGAAGAAGCCATTTAGCTTGTCCGGAAGCAAGACATCGGTGTCCACGACGTGTCTGGTTTTCCGTTTGTAGTCTGTGATTGTCTGTTGACCATGACACAGAAGCGAGGCAACCCTCTCTGTGGCACCATTATAACAATAAAATTGAGATATTAAGCGCTACTCGGTGTCTCTGAGGTGTGGAATATGGATGAATGATTGGTTGACTGGTTGACTGTCATTCTGAAATTTGACTGAGAATTTATTTTCCAAACAGAAGTAGCCTAAGTAAAGCGTACCTGTGTGTGTCCGTACATGCGTCTTTAGGTGATGGCTGGCAGCAAACGCCTTGCCACAACCATCATGGTCACACCTAGTGGGAAGATCACACAAATTATCTGTCAATGTAAGCCAAACAGCAATAGAGAAAAACATGTGGAGATTAAGCTGATGAAGAATAAAAAATGAAGATTAGAAAAGCTGGTGCATAGAAATTAATTTTTCCTAAATTGGTGCACCACAAAGCAGTGTCATGCCCCTCACTGTTTCTCCAATACAAAACCATATATCTAACTAATAAGTACAGAAAAAATATATAATCCCCCCAATGTGCATTTTTCCCACTCCTTTAGGCTACATTTGTTTATATGCATAGAAAACCTCAAACCAAGAAAAGGGCATCCAAACGTTAGCAGACAATGTCCTATATCCAAGGCAGCGGTCTTCCTCCCCTTGTGAAACATAAACCATAGTGGTGCGTGGAGTCTGAGAACTCACCGGAATGGTTTCTCCCCAGTATGAGTGCGAATGTGCTTCCTCAGGTCACTGAGTGTGGTAAAGTACTTTGTGCATCCCTCCGATTCACAGTTGAACGTCTTCCCCGTGTGCAGTCTCTGGTGTGCTTTCAGTCTGCCGAGAGGAGATAATTACAAGTAATCAACCACAGGGAAGATTTAAAGGAGCTATGTGTAACGTTTGGGGGATAAATTCAATTTCCTTGTTTTTGAAGAATATGGTTTAGAGATAGTTTATTACTGCTTTCTAACCATGTAATAATCCCCGCAAAAGTTGTATGGGTGTGAAGTTGTGTACTATTCTTTGTTTTCAAACTCAGCAAACGAGAGCCAGTCGTGAAGTAGGAAGCAGTGAGCCAGACTGGATAGTTACAGTATAAGTTTTGATTTGAAGGGTTAAGCACTGTTTGAAAAATGATGCACTCCTTTCAGGGAATTTTATTCCTTTACTACAAATATATATAAATACATCATTGACATTTAAATGGTAGGCCTAATTCCAAGTGGAAATGTAGCTCTTTTAACAAGAGCAAAAATATTTAGCGTCTGAAAATGTTCTCACCATCTTGAATTAAATAAACATTAGTACACAGCAGATGTGCAAACACTTGTTAATGTGCAAACACTTGTTAATGTGCAAACACTTGGGCCTAGAACATTAGGTGGCACTCCAAGAGAAAGACACCAAATTGGGAAAGAACATAATCTTGCTTTAAACTTCAAGGACACAATCCAGGGTCATGTTGATTAGGGAAAGTAATGGAAAACCAACTTTCGCTATTCTTACTGGACAAGTCTAGGTAATCCTTCCCTGTTTCAGTCCGTTTTCTTCTGTTTGGCGCCTAATGAACAGGACCCGTGGCCTAGTAGACATGTAGTGCCACAGTTTTCCCTTATAGGAGGGGACAGGGCAGCATGGTTCTGAGAGCAAAGTAATGTGATTACGGGGAAACAACACATTGGCTTGGCCGTGGTGATAAATGGACCTTGACAGGGGAGTCGATGGTGGCATGCTTCCACCACCGCCAGTCTCTGTGGTCTTCGGTTCAATGTCACAACACTGGAGCCACTGGCTGACTAGCCTACTACTGGCGTGGCTGAGGGTCTCCTGTCATGCCTTCATTGAGTGCTAAACCAAAGAAGCTAAATGCAGCAGATACTACAAAACCAAGAACAAATTAGAAAACACATTAGAAAACTAAAATTGGGAGACAAAGTTCTTACCAATTAAGCTAGAACACCCAACAATGCATAAAAGCACATCAGTACTTGGGAGAAAAAAGAACTAAATACTAACATTATTAGATCACAATGAACTGACAAAACGATTGGGCCTACAGACAGACTGTGCTGTAGATAAGAAAAGCAAGCACATCCTCTTTTTTGATACATCCTTTTTTATGCAATGTCAGACTGAATGAAAAAACTAGGAACTAGGCCTAAGGCTGGCACAATTACCATATAACTGCATAACTGACAGTTATGGATGAAGACAGTCAAAAATAAATTAACTGTCATATCTGGGGGGGGTTGTGGAACAAACAGCTGCCTGAAGATGGGGAAAGTTTTGCTTTTAGAACTTAGAACTGTTATAAACGTGACCTCAGTAAATTAGCTGACCAATAACAGGCTGACCACACCACTCGCGTAGCGTGTGCGAGCTTTGCAAAATAAATGGAGGAAACTGTTATTCAATTATTGCACCCACACTGCTCACGAGCGTCTGCGTTGCCAAGGGCTAAAATAGAAGTCCTTACAATTTCTGATGCAGATCGCGCTGCAAGTCCTGCCTCTCCCATCTCCTCATTGGTTTATAGAAGCAGGTACCCACATGCCACCTCCTCATTGGTTATACCCACGTGAAAAGATTTAGATGCACTACTGTTCCACTGGAGGTCATAAGGTGAATGCACCAATTTGTAAGTCGCTCTGGATAAGAGCGTCTGCTAAATGACTTAAATGTAATGTAATGTAAATGTGATTGAAAGACTAACTATGTTGTCGGTGTAGTAATACTATGAAAGTTTAGATGCCAATCACCATAGTTCAAAGATGAAAAAGCCTGGAAGGAGGAGATATGACTAGAAACTATTCGGTTGACTGTTTTGTGTGTGGATTAATTGTCGGAGTAGAGGACCTTGTGCATTTCAGGTAAAATAACCTAATGTTTTTATCTTGGGACAAATTAGCTAGCAACAGCAAGCTAGCTAAATATGACAAATTAGCTAACTAGCTAAATTGCATAAATGTTAAATGCTTTTTGAACTGTCCCCAAATTAATGTCACTAGTTCAGAGTTTGTTTTGATATTTTGTGTCGTATTTGATATTTGGGTGTCGTATTTGCGTTTGGTGTAGGTGGACAAAATAAATGTATCCACAATGGGTTTGGGTTCCGTGTAACAGTCAATCAAAAGTCCATGACTGTCACAGCCCTAGGCCTACACATTATTTGCTAATCTACTATGGAAGAATACCTCTGAATGGATGAAGGCAGGGAATAGAATTAACACCCGTCACATGCAGGTAGATTTAGGTATTGGCGGGTAAGAATGTCTATTTCACCAACAACATTGGTGGGTGGTCAATTTGCACGGCTCTACAGTGAGTATTACATTCGCGAATAAAAAGTCAAAAGGTCAAGCATGATCACGTGCTGGTTAGAAAGATGCTGCAATAGCGTTTTCAAATTATTCGTGCAGTTTTGTTTCATAACTACGAATCGCACAAAGAATTACAAATCCTATATCTCACCTCGCGTAGCAACACTGCCTGGCAGGGGAGCTGTGCGCACTGAGTGAAGTGCTGATAGATTCATTTTTGGAGGCGCTGCGCACACACGGTCAGCCCGCTCATTAGGCAGGATTAGGCGTCCGTTTGTGACGGCAGATTGACGAGAGCGGCATTTTCTGAGCCAAACTAGCCAAGATGCACCTCCAACAACAACACATAAAACCTAACTTAATTCTGCCAAAAATAATGACAATTTCTCTCAACCAGTGGCATACTGGCTTTTTAGGTGAGCGCTGATGCCTCCCTTTGATAAGCAGTGCCCACATTTTGGAGGCAGAGCGCAAAAAAAAAAAAAATGCCGTCTATGCTTGGTTCAGATTTTGTACGGTCTAGTTCAGCCTTGATTTGGCCCAAACATAGATGTCAATAAATTACTTCTTTTCAACTTTCAATCAGAACCAAACATTTGCCTGACTTCAACATGCGGAAAATACATGTATTTCAAACATACGGAAAATACCCTTTCACCTTTCATTCAGAACCTAATTTGAATGTAACTTCAACGTCTGGAAAACACGCCATTTTGCTTACTGGGACTGGGGGGTAAAAATGTGTCTAATTTAGTCTAAAGTCTACAAAGTTAGTCTTTGTCCTCGTGTTTATTGGCTATTTACATTGTTTTGTTCACAAGCTGAGTTGTTTTTCAACGTTAGTCGAGTCTGCTGCCTCAACTGATACTGATGACAGACACACTTGACACTACTCAAGTAGCCCCATTACCACGGTAACCTCCCGGCCTTAAAGAGGCAGCTGAACATTTTGTCTCTGATATTTTGGATAAAGGAATGAAATTGAGCAATATACCACATTACTTCTAATACATTTCTTATTTAAGAAACAAGCATGGTCATCTGCTGTTTTGTGTTCTTCTTTTTTTAATGGTAAAATCTGAGTGGCTGTGGATGGTGGACCCAAAAGTATATTTTAGGCCCGACGTGTAGGCTGGATGTCACTTGACATTTTTTATATTCTATTGATTTTATATGTAATTTATTACCTGTTATCTTTCATCTATTATCAATCCATCTTCAGTATAGGCCTACATATACAGATAACTGCCAAAATAAAAGGAAACACTTGAGTAAATGAGGGATACAATGTATATTGAAAGCAAGTGCTTCCACACAGGTGTGGTTCCTGAGTTAATTAAGCAATTAACATCCCCATCATAGATGAACATGCCCAGTTGCCCATTATTTTGGCTACCATGATTACAATAAGAGATCTCAGTAACTTTGAAAGAGGGGTCTCAAAAGAGCTTAAAGGGTGTGTGTGTGTGTGTGTCTCATTCACACTTATGGGAGATTCTGGAGTGGCGCCTAAGTCAGCATTTTCCACCACCATAAACAAAACACCAAATGGTGGAATATCTTGTGGAAGTATGGTGTTGCATCCCTCCAATAGAGTTCCAAACACTTGTAGAAACTATGCCAAGGTACATTGAAGCTGTTCTGGCTCGTGATGGCCCAACATCCTATTAAGACACTTTATGTTTGGTGTTTCCTTTATTTTGGCAGTTACCTGTAGATATACAGTCATCTGATTAGTCAGCATGTCTGGGAATATTTCGACATACAGCTAGTAAGTTTTGTGTTAGTCAAGCCTCACCTGTACAGGGTGTTGAAGGCCTTCTCGCAGCCCTGCACGTCACACTCAAAGGGCTTCTCCTTGGTGTGAACGCGCACGTGGATCTTCAGGCTGTAGGAAGTGAGGAAGGCCTTGCCGCAGCCCAACTGGTTGCACACAAATGTGTACTCGCCCCGGTGGGTCTTCTGGTGCGTGCGCAGGTTGCCTGCCGTGCTGTAGGTCCGTGTGCATCCCTCAAACATGCACTGGTACCTCTTCACCTGAGTGACAGACAAGAAGATAATTACTTTCTTAATGAATCTTTCCTTGATTCTTTGCGACATCTCTCCTCGCCTATCGAAAGACTTTGGATAAGGTCAGAGGGGAGGGACCTTGGACCTTCTCCAATATGGTTGAGAAAGAGGCGAGGCGATAGGATGAGAGCCAGAGTGAGAAACAAATGAGGTGTGTTTGCACAGGTAACGATGATACGGCGCATGAGCGTGTAAGTGCACATGACATCAGTGACTCGACCCCCCCATCCATTTCCATCTGACTGATTCTGCTGTGCACCGTGTTTCAACTCAGCAGTCTCCGCATTCAGCGGCCGTGGCAGTCAGTCAGTCTTATGGCTCTGTTCTGTTCTCACACAAAAGGCCCGGGGAGAGAATAAAGCCGGCTCTTTCCCCCTCCTCCGTATTCCCATAGAACACACTAACCCACATTGTCATAACACAAAGCCTTCCCATCCAAGCTTTATCTCCCACCCCCCTATTTACAGAGCTTGCGTTATACCCCATAACTTAATGCCTTGATCCTCTTGTAGACTGGGGGTAAAAAAAAAAATAACGCTTTGTTACGCAAATTTCAAGAGAAAGTCAACCAGCCCTGACCGCGTTAAAATGACACTTTTCCCTTAATAAATAGTGAACAACAGCTCACATCCCCTTATGTAACTCCTGGATAGCCACATTGCACACAGAGAGGCCCTACTAGACACAATAGTGAAGCAGCCTGTCCAATCCAATTTTTTCTTTTTTTTGAGCTAGCGGTGCTCTATTATTGATACTAGGCCTAATGACTGACTGGTTGTGCTATTCATTCAAGTTTCAATGTCATGTACACAAGTAACAGTGACATGCCTTTCTTGCAAGTTCTAAACCCAACAATGCAGAAATCAATATCAATGTAGTACAAATAAAAGGTAGAGCAAAAACACACGAGAAATAGAACATGGGAATGCAAGAAGCTATAAAAAGGATCAGTTCCAGTACCATATTCACAATGTGCAGTTAGTGTAATGGAGTGATAGAGGTAGATATGTCTAGGGGTAAGGTGACTAGGCATCAGGACATACGACAAACACAGTAGTAGCAGCGTATTTGATGAATGTGTAGAGTCAGTATAAATGTGTGGGCATGTGCGTGTGAGAAAATTAAGTGAGTGGGGGGGGGGGGTGCAAAAAATAGAAATAATTTCTAACACAAGAGAGGAGGAAGGGAAGTAAGAAGCATGGACCCCACACAGTGAGGAGCCTGGCTGCCGGTGCTGCTACAGCGTATCAGCTATACTGTATTGTTATTCAACCCCCACATCACGACTGACTCTCCCACTTCTGCAGCATCACTTCAAATCAAACAGGTTCACTAGAATGGCATGCCATCGCCTCCCACATGCACAGTGGGGAAAGAGCACTCCAGTAGTAGGCTACACAGAGAGTGTCGAATGCAACTAGATGCTGCTAAGTGTACTGGAAAGGTATGTAAGAATGCTGCAAGGCCGACTGAACTGCTATGTTAAGGACTGCTTTGTGTTGCATTGAGAAATTGAGAACACCTAGGCTAGAGAAACATTGAAATTAACATCTGCAATGTTATGAATCCACATCTGCAATTATGTCAAAAGGAAATAAGGAGGACACACATTTTGGAGAAGCAACATGAACAGATGCCAAATGAATTTGGAGTGATTGTATCTTTGGCTCAGAGTCTGTAGATGAGATTTCATAAATCCAATTGTAAGTAAGCAAAATGCATTTTCTCTCCCTCAATTACATCATGCAAGTAGCTAGGCTAGGAGGGGACAGAGTGGACTGGATGGGCTCCAGCAGAGCACTTCAACACAAAGACAGCACAAGTACCCTAGTGGCAGTGGCCAAGTCGCCAACATGGTGACAGAGGGGGACCCTGGTAACAAACAGAAACTTGTTGCATTGAGGGTGCAATATTTGGCCGGGACTCATCATGATTGGTCAGGAGTAGTGTTGAACTGACCACTGGTGTGACCCTTAGGGAGCCTGTTGTTACGGTGCTACTTTGCATTCTACGAAGAAATAGCCTGGAGGTGCAACCCTCCAACAAACTCCATTGTACAGTGCTCTTTTGCAGACCAGCGTGCCTTACACAATGATTAAGAGCTATATGTAAAGTCTGCAACCACAAGACCTGCCATCATAAAGTACAACACAAATAATGACACTGCACAAAATTCAGGTGAGTAATTTACTATGTGTGCTGTTCTGTACACAGGGGAGGAGGGTTTAAACATTTAATATATAAAACAATGCAGTGGTGGAAAAAGTACCAATTGTCATACTCAAGTAAAAGTCCCCCAGTAAAACCCTACTTGAGTAAAAGTAAAAAAAAGTGTTTGGTTTTAAATATACTTAAGTATCAAAAGTAAATGTAATTGCTATATTTACCTACAGTGAGGGAAAAAAGTATTTGATCCCCTGATGATTTTGTACGTTTTCCCACTGACAAAGAACTGATCAGTTTATAATTTTAATGGTAGGTTTATTTGAATAGTGAAAGACAGAATAACAACAAAAAAATCCAGAAAAACACATGTCAAAAATTTTATAAATTGATTTGCATTTTAATGAGGGAAATAAGTATTTGAACCCCTCTCAATGAGAAAGATTTCTGGCTCCAAGGTGTCTTTTATACTGGTAACGAGCTGAGATTAGGAGCACGCTCTTAAAGGGAGTGCTCCTAATCTCAGCTTGTTACCTGTATAAAAGACACCTGTCCACTGAAGCAATCAATCAATCAGATTCCAAACTCTCCACCATGGCCAAGACCAAAAAGCTCTCCAAGGATGTCAGGGACAAGATTGTAGACCTACACAAGGCTGGAATGGGCTACAAGACCATCGCCAAGCAGCTTGGTGAGAAGGTGACAAAAGTTGGTGCGATTATTCGCAAATGGAAGAAACACAAAAGAACTGTCAATCTCCCTCGGCCTGGGGCTCCATGCAAGATCTCACCTCGTGGAGTTGCAATGATCATGAGAGCGGTGGGGAATCTGCCCAGAACTACACGGGAGGATCTTGTCAATGATCTCAAGGCAGCTGGGACCATAGTCACCAAGAAAACAATTGGTAACACACTACGCTGAGAAGGACTGAAATCCTGCAGCGCCCGCAAGGTCCCCCTGCTCAAGAAAACACATATACATGCCCGTCTGTAGTTTGCCAAAGAACATCTGAATGATTCAGAGGACAACTGGGTAAAAGTGTTGTGGTCAGATGAGACCAAAATGGAGCTCTTTGGCATCAACTCAACTCGCCATGTTTGGAGGAGGAGGAATGCTGCCTATGACCCAAAGAACACCTCCCCCACCATCAAACATGGAGGTCGAAACATTATGGTTTGGGGGTGTTTTTCTGCTAAGGGGACACGACAACTTCACCGCATCAAAGGGACGATGGACGGGGCCATGTACCGTCAAATCTTGGGTGAGAACCTCCTTCCCTCAGCCAGGGCATTGAAAATGGGTCATGGATGGGTATTCCAGCATGACAATGACCCAAAACACAGGGCCAAGGCAACAAAGGAGTGGCTCAAGAAGAAGCACATTAAGGTCCTGGAGTGGCCTAGCCAGTCTCCAGACCTTAATCCCATAGAAAATCTGTGGACTGAGCTGAAGGTTCGAGTTGCCAAACGTCAGCCTCGAAACCTTAATGACTTGGAGTAGATCTGCAAAGAGGAGTGGGACAACATCCCTCCTGAGATGTGTGCAAACCTGGTGGCCAACTACAAGAAACGTCTGACCTCCGATTGCCAACAAGGGTTTTGCCACCAAGTACTAAGTCATGTTTTGCAGAGGGGTCAAATACTTATTTCCCTCATTAAAATGCAAATCAATTTATAACATTTTTGAAAATAGTTTTTCTGGAATTTTGTTATTCTGACTCTCACTGTTCAAATAAACCTACCATTAAAATTATAGACTGATAATTTCTTTGTCAGTGGGCAAACATACAAAATCAGCAGGGGATCAAATACTTTTTTCCCTCACTAAGTATCACACAAAAAACAAATCCCATTCCTTATGTTAAGCAAACCAGATGGCATGATTCTCTTGTTTTTTACATTTACGGATAGCCAGAGGCACACTCCAACACTCAGATATAATTTACAAACAAAGCATGTGTTCAGTGAGTCCACCAGATCAGATAGAGTAGGGATAACCAGGGATTTTCTCTTTAAGTGTGTGAATTAGACCGTTTTCCTGTCCTGCTAAGGATTCAAAATGTAACGAGTGCTTTTGGGTGTCAGGGAAAATGTATGGAGTAAAAGTAAAATTAGTCAAAAATATAAATAGTAAAGTAATGTACAGATACCCCCCAAAAAACACTTAAGTAGTACTTTGAAGTATTTTTACAACACTGAAACCATGTGGAAGCAGAAAGGTCTTGAGGAGAACGTAGCTCGCTAGGCAAATCAAAGCATTTCATTCATCCAGTGAATTTACTCTCCCTGCTCATGCCTCACGTTGCTCCCTTTCAACCTGGGGTCTCTATTTTTACTTAACACAACACACTAGGCTAATTGTGTGTTGAGATCAAGTACATTTAAATCAGGGAGTGCAAAATCCCTGATTTACAAACCACCTTGCATTCCAAATGACTACTCATCATGTGATCAAGATTAGTGATTCTGCACCTTGCCTTGCCCAAACTGATCCCCTCAAATACGCTGTATGACCTCCACACAGCGTCACATAATGCATTTCAGTGGTGGTAAGCCAACATACCTCCCGTTGCTTGGTTTCTGGACACTCGGAGTGCAGAGTGAGGGTGGCCCCCTCGATGTTGCGCGGCATGGCCATGGACCCCGGGTTGATGATGAACTGGATCTGGTCGGGCGAGATGGTGTGATGCACGTATCCCTGCGACATGCCATCCTGGTCGCCCATGAATGTCATAGAGCCCTCCTCCTCCTCTTCGTCCAGGTCCCCGTCGACTAGGAAAGTGCCCCCGTCGTCATCCCCCACGCAGTGTCCATGGTCCTCCTCTCCCTCCTCGTCCAGCCGGATGGGGTCCTGCTCGATGAGCACCGTAGTGCGGTCGTAGACGCGTGAGCCCGAGGGTGCCGACATCAGGTCGTCGTCATCTTTGTCGTCGTCGTAGTGCGCCATCTTGTCTTCATCGTTGTTATCGCGCTCGAGGCGGTCCACCTCCAAAAACATGGAGGCCTCCGTGCGAGGGCCACGCTCGCTCATGGTCCCGGCTGGGCTGGCCGCCTCTGGTGGGTGAGTGTGCGCAGAGGACGGCGTGTTCACTTGTTCCTGCACAGAGGAGGAAAGACAGGAAAGTGTGAGGGCAGTGGCTTTGATGAGTCGTGCTGTGCCACTTCAAAGTCAATGTGTTCATTTTAAATGCAGGGAAGCGAGTGCTGACCTACCCTTCTCTGAATTTCAAAACAATTCTGTTTACAGAAACAATCTCTCTGCTTGCTACATCTTGACCCATTGAAGTAAAGAATATAACAAATTACGAGTCCTTGCAATTAAAGTACCTAGAGCCTAGCTTCATTCAGTGACCTGGGCTAACCCTGTAGCTATTTGGCTAAATGGGGAAGGCCTACGTGACTCCCAAGCAAATACTGTAAACAGGAAATTTGAGGGAAAAACAAAAATGCGTTGACACTTGAGGCTAATATTTCCACCTTCCAAGAGCAGAATATAGATACTTGGAAATATATTTGGTGGAGTATTGCAAAGATAGGTAAGTGAGACAATGCAGAGCAGTTATTTTTAATCCAAAGACAAGAGTGGAACATTTGCTATTGAAGACAACACCTGGCTATATTGAGAATACAGCTAGAGAAGATAACTGAACAGTTCTCTGGCAGTGCCAGTTAAAAGCCACCAAATCTATAGCCTGAAGTTTGGTTACAAAAGTGGTATAGTGTAGGCTACTCGTCATCTTCAAACATGCCATGCATAGCATCATATCCATTTGTCTAAGGTGGACAGTTATACCTATTCCCTAACGCTGGAGTGAAATAAAACTAATCTATTCACTACGATGCATTGGAGTAAGGTCTAGATGTAGCTATAAATGGATTTAGGCTAATTCATGAGTATGACAGTTACATGGGAAGATTTGAGTCCTTTCCTTTAAGCGGTCAGCTCAACTGCAAAGGCTACTCATATTTTATGGAGAAAAATGTGTCAGAGTGGCTTACAAATAGCAAATAAATCCAATAACAGCCGCATGGACCTCTATACCAGGAACTCAATACCAGGCAGTGTAAGGAAGGCACTAAAAATGGTCAGACTCCAGCCACCCAAGTCAGACTGTTCTCTCTGCTACCGCATGAGAAGCTGGACCGATGCACAACATATGTAAGCAACAAGATCCTGAACAGCTTCTACCCCCAATCCACAAAAAAAATAGTCAACCAAATAGTTACCAAGAGTATCTGCATTGACCCTTTTTGCACCAACTTTTTAGAATCATCACATACGCTGCTGATACCGTTTATGATCTATCCTGTTGCTTAGTCCCTTTATCCCTACCTATATGTACATTTCTACCTTCTATTACCTTGCACATGGACTCGGGACTGGTACCCTGTGTATATAGCAAAGTTATCGTTACTCGTTGTTTATTTCTTTGTGTTATTATTATTTTATTATTTCTGCTCTGTATTGTTAGGAAGGTTCGTAAGTAAGCATTTTACCATTAGTCTACCTGTTGTTTACGAAGCATGTGACAAATAACATTCGATTTGGATTCATTTGAATGGTGTAGAATGGTCTATGTTCCTAGGCACTAACCATCTTGACACCCATGGAGTTCTAGAACTTTCTGATTTCGTTTGACAGCACAGTGATTTATCGTGGAAAATAAGCATGTTTGAGAACAATTGACACCCTTGACCATGAAGCATTGAGATTTATTTTAAACTGCAAAACCCTTACGCACCACTGCACTTTCATATACCAGGGTTGGCTGGCCTTCTCAAGTCAATGGTAAACTTTTATTTACAAAGCCATTTTGGGTTTACAACCATTTTATTCACAGGACTTAATCATACTAACGGTTCCAAATGTCCGAACTGAATTTGGTAAAAATGGCTTTTATGAACTCTGCGCCATCTGCTTGGAACGCCGTACAAAATACTTTTCAACTGGTAGAACTTATCCCGATTGGTGTTTTTAAATCATTGATGAAGTATTTTGAGGCTGATTCCCTGACCTGTCAATGTTTTAAAATGTGCTGTTTAATGAATTCTGTGTTTTTTTACTAGATTACCTGTCGTTTTTCATTTTCTGTCTGTAATTGTGTAATGACTTGGTGCTGCCCATATTGGGCCAGGAATTTAAATGAGCCCTTCCTGGTTAAATACATTTTTTTAACCTTAGCTAGGATTACACCAAAGCTATTTACAAACACTTTCATGAGACAAGTTAAAGATGTCATGTCACACTCATCTGTGATTTCGCCTTTTGACTAAAGGCTCCAGACAGCGCGACCACATAACTAATAGCTAACGTTAGTTCGTGCAGTTGTGAATAGTTGTAATTATTTGGCAAGGTAGCTAACGTTGGGTGGGCAGCTAACTTTAGAGTTGCAAGGACAACCAACTTCCATCCTGATAACGTTCGTAATAACTAGGTAACGTTAGTTAAATAAAAAACAACCAGCTGTCAATAGTTAACTAGTTGACTTCGATCGACATGACAGTTCAATTAACTAGCTGGTTAGCCAACGTTAATATGCAAACGTAAATGTCTCGCTAGTTGAACACTTTTACATAGCATGTTAACTAAAAGGAAAACATGACAGCTAGTTTTTTTTGACAATGCAACGGTATTTCGCAAACGTTAGCTTTAAAGATAATGTGCGGGTTGAAAATGTCAAGCTAGCTAACGTTAATCAACGTTTCAGACTAACGTTAGCTATAATACTAATGAACGCGTTCACGATAAGCATCTACCAAGCATACAGCGTAAAACAAGCAGGGTATCTTACGTTTAAGATATCGAACGTTACTAGCTAACTAGTTAGTTCACAGATTTGTAGCTAGCGTTAACTACTAACGTAGTGCTAGCTAGCCAGCCAGCTAACGTTAGCTTGACTGGCTGTCTGTCGATAAATCTCCCGTCAAAACAGATACATTGAAGTAAAAGTTACAGGGCTCCACTAGAAACATATATACAAGACAGAAACCATTTACCCGTGCAGCGCAAATGCCGACTTGGTTTATGTTTCGGGTAGCTTAGCACTTTCTTCCCATCCCCTCCCTAGTGATACCATGATTAAATAGAAACGTCATATTTCAGCCTACCCCTCGTGTTGTATTCTGGGAAATATACCCCTCCCATGTACACTTGTACCCCCTATAATGAAATCGAAACTACTAATATTAAATATAATTTATAATATAATTTATAATAATGCAAAGCTACAAATGCAAATCATTTGATTTGTAATTCCCAATCAGTACTAACAGCCAAAGGACAAATGTGACAGTGGGTTTATTAAATTCCAAAACAAACTTTTTCCATTTGCTTGCTAAATGGGAAAGAAACATGAAATCGCCAAACCACAACTGTTTGAAATACTTTCATATATAAAACGATCCAGTTTTGCCTTCACAAAACAGCACAAATTTATTTTCTTTAAATAAACTGGTAAATATACATTAAAAATGGTCAGTTTACTACAGCTACTCAGTGACAGAATATTAGCTGTGCATCAACAGCTTAAACATTGCTTGTCAAAACATAGTTGATTTCAAATCAAAGGAGAGTAGGCCTAAACAATTGGACTGACTGGATATATACAAAGAGCCATCTATATGAATAGGAACTTATTACAAATACAGAGCTGTACATCAAACTAAAATAGTGTCACAGCAGGAGCACCCTCTTCTATTCAGGAGAGGTCCTGGACTAGGAAATGCTGAAAGAACTCTTGGGTCTTCCTCTTCTCTGCAAGGTCCTGCTTCGTGGGTGACCTCAGTAGCAAGGCAGCAAAAATGGTGGCTGTGAGGGATGACACAGGGCACAATGTCAATAACATAATAATGACTAACTGGCACTTGATGTAAGATTAAATTAGGTTCACTTTTTTAAATATTATGCATCATAAACAAATTTAATTTAAAGGAGAACACTGAAAAAGGAACTAAATCCAGAATCTGACCCAGCATTATTACAGCCAATATTGTAGCTTTTGCTAGTTTTGTATTACTAGGCTATATTTTCAACTAAGTAAATAAATGATAACTGATTGCACTAAGGTGAAAAAAAAAAAACATACGCACAGTATCACAGCACAGAAAGACTACTTTGGCCTTCGGAATATAAAACCCCAACAAGCTTCCATAACCATTTGCATGCCTTGGAATAATCAGGCATTTATCGCAACAGTCCTTGGTCTTATTGTTGTATTGCTTCATTGCATATTGTGACATATGGAAACCAACAAATAGGAAAGCTTGTTACGGCTTCTGATCTTAAACTTGCACTGTTCGACTTTGTAAACATTGAACCTCTTGGGTACTGGTCAAGAAGACCATGAAGTTTAGTTTTAACCCTTTCAAAACACATTCAGTCAATTGTTTGTGTGTTTGATAAGAATGCAAAATGTGTTACACATTTTTCCATTTCACCTTACCTAAAATATTGACATCCAGGCTATTGTGTGTAGAATGCTTCAACAACTCACGGAGAAAAGCCGCTATATAGTTAAACACGTTTTTATGGCACTGAGGTAACAAGGATACAACCTGAGGATGAAGAAAACATCACTCAATACCATAGACAAGTTAAAACATGAGAGCAAGTCACAGCCAATTCCCCACAACTGGGTTGGGTTCATTATGGCGCAACAGAAAATGTTGTCCCTCCCTATTTCAGAACATTTGAAGCCTAATGAACAAGACCTAGTACAGTAAACAATCATTACATACAGAATATCCTACTATTATAGGGGCACTGAGAAAAGTAATGTCTACTTTAAAGAGTGAGTTGAATTGGTACTGACCTTTTTACACTGACTGGTGTTGGAGCAGCACTCCAGGCACTGCTGGTACAGGGAGAAGGGGACCACAGGCTCAGGGAGGGCATCAAGGAAGATGAGCAGTGCTTCTGCCACAGAGTGGTTACTGCCAGCTAGGGGTCAACCCAGGTCAAGGGGCATCAACCACTTAAAAAATACAGAGTAGACACTAAGACTTAATTTATCCAGGGTTGTGTCCATTAAGGCTCAAAATGGAAAACTTTTACAAAATTAAATGAAACGAGTGTTTCTTATTGGACATGTCCAGGTAGTACTTCCCTGTTTCAGGCCATTTTTCTTCCGTTTAACGCCTAATAAACACAACCCAGGTGTATATCAGTTGTTAAGGATACGGAGAGAGTCTGGCATGCCAGTGTCAAGACAATCCCTTATCTCCACAAATTCACTGCGGAGCCCAGGTTGTTGAAATAGTTCCCCCTAGAAATAGAGGCAAAAGGTTATAGAGTTGTACTGTAAACACATAACTTCAAAGCACACAGAAAGGTAGACGGCAGGGATCAGAACTGCATTCATGTCAATATTGTAGAGTATTATGCATTTCACTTTTTTAATGAATCAACTAATAAATATATTTATTTGGCCCTTAACATTCAGCCAGTTCTGTTGAGTCATTCCAGCCTGTTGGTGGTTGCCAGAGACACAGAAAGTTTCCAAACATTCCTATTTTCAATCCGCTGGGTTGCTGTGGTGAAAGAGACTAATGTCTGCACACAGCTGGGAGGACACCAAAAGCTGCCCAACTCACTTTGAATTCTTTGATGCTGTGCAACTAACTGCGAAAGGGGAGGTAAGTAGGCAAAAGGTACTAGCCAACATCCTTGAAAACTAGAGTATTGTCAAGAAACTAATGCCTGATTCCGACCCGAGCTGTACTGGTTCAGATTTATTTATCTTTTCCATTCTCCCTCCCAGGCAGCAACAACTATTGTGGAGGCATAGTACAGCTCAGGGCCAGTATAGCTCAGGGCCCATTTTCCCAATATTTTAGATTTATTTAACTATGCAAGTCAGTTAAGAACAAAATCTTATTTACAATGACAGCCTACATGTAAATGTTCAATCTTACCTTAACATTAGAATTATTCCACAATACTGACAACAGATCAGCTCCTAGAGAGATATCACCTTATGGCTGCAAATATTGAGGCAGCATATTCTAATCCTTACCCTATAATCACAGATTCATTTGGCACATCATTGCACATGTTACAAATCATGAAATATATTGAGGCAACATTTACAGAGTGTAGCCAGCCTATCAATAGAACTCAATTGACTGAGCATGAAATTGATTTCAATATATTTGAAATATAAAGGGCTATATTGTCTATAGGTCTACTGTAGGCCTATTCATTATTTAATGCAATCTCAGTTTTCATTTGAAGCATCTTTTTCTTGTTCAGTTGTAAAGACATTAGCAACTTTGTATTTCAGAGAGACAGAAAAACAGCTTGATTCTATGTTTAGCGGAGATCTTCTGTGTATAAAGTGAGGGGCAAACACAGCATCCAATGACACACCTAGATGTTCTAGGTTTGGCTCAGTAGTGCGAAAATGGTAAAGGATTTCAGTCCTGACCTGTTTAGGAGCATTACGGTATAGGTGGTCCACCATCTGCCATATCTCTTTAGGGATATCCAGGGGCTTATCGATGATTAAAGTTCTGGTCTCATCACCTGACAACGTCTTTAGAAAGAAGAAAAAAAGTGACATTTTAGTGAAATGGGTTTAAATCCTTTACCTAACCTTTCTTGAACAACATGTCCTTAGAGGACAATGTGCTGTAGCTAATTATGCTGCCTGTATTAATAACTAGCGAGCCAAAGACAAAAAAATATATGCATTTTAAAAAATGGTGAGAAATCTTTGGGCTTCTTTATTCTCAGAATCTATCATCTTTTCATCTGGTCAATTTTAGAATAACACTGATTGAAGATCAAACAAAAAAGCAGAAGTTTCTGAGGAGGGTTGCTCTAGCGTACATGACAGCATGCTGTTTTGCAACACTAATGACCTGTGGATATTCCCCCCTGGCAACAGTGTGTTCTGGGCCAATGGGTGATTTGATTCCCTGTTTGGAAACCCACTTCACACACAAAATCTCCAATTTGGTTCACACAGTGCAAAAAGCAGTTTGTTTTTACAAAAGAAGTACACTTTGTAAGACAAAAAGGAAATGATGGGGGCTATAGCAAAAACCTTACGAACAGAATTTCACTTTAGCTTTTATGTTTAGTGCAAATGTGTCTAGTCTCTCGTCTCAATGAATTGGGGGAATTTTGACTGCAGCTAGTTCAATATTTGCACTTCCTGGTCATTTTTAGATAACTGATAACACAATCATACAAAAATTATGAGCAGGACAGAATCCCCCCAGAGCACTTTCACATTTAATTGTTTTTATTCTGGGCAAGGCTTTTCATACAAAACAGCCTTGAAGAGTGGGACATTTCCAGGCCACGGTCAGCTGATTCTTCACCCTTCTCCCAACATGTGAAATATGGAGTATGCAAGTGCACAATGGTGGAAACTCCCTTCAGCCAATGCTTAGGTTACACCAATACAATACTTTTAAATCCACGATGGAGAATGTACCAGACCACAGCACACTTTTGGAGAAGTGTGAAGAATGGGAAAGCAGCCTTCTGAGTCAGGCTGCATCTGGATCGTATTCACTCAGAACCATGAATTTGTCCAATAAGAAACGCACATTTTTGCTTAACATTGCAAAATATATATACAATAGTGAACACACTCCTTGCTGGCTATACTGAACTCACCAGCTCCCGGATGGTCTCCAGGGGCATTTCCTGGATGGGGTCCCTCAGTTGGCACAGGGTCTGGATGGACGAGCCGAAGCAGCTGGGCAGGTAGTTGCCCAACACAGAGAGAAAGTAGTCCTTTCCCCGATCCAGGTGGAGCACCAGTATGTCTTCGATTTGCTGGCGGCCTGCGTTGAGCTCCGTGGCGGTGGAGCAGTTCACAAACACCTCCAGGTCAATGTCCACGTTCCCACCTTGGTGAACAGTGCATGGACGGGTTCAGGTATATTTCAATGATTTATCAATGGAGGAACATTTCAGAAACCCACCAATTCCTTATTATAAATTCCCTGAGACACAGATGAACAGGGTTGTGTTCATTTGGGATCAAATGAAAGAAAACTCCACTGACAAACTGAAGGGACTACTTGGACATGTCCAATAAGACACACAAATGATTCAGTTTCAAAACATTTGAAAATGTTTTCTGTTGCGTGACCTAATGAACATGATCATGCTCTATGTAAATGTTCTCTGTGGAAACTTGTTGACAAATGGTGCTGATGAACCACAAGCAAAGGTTGTACTGTACACTAAGCATTACTAACTGCAATTGAATGTGTGAAGGCAACCCTATTAATTTATAGCTGCATCACTACATTGACAATTTCAGAACTAAATGAGACAAACGGTAAAAAAAAAAAAACTATCAGCAAGACCCAGAGAGGCAAAGAGCACTGAGGCACATCCACCACTCCTTCCATCCTAAGCCTTGAGATATCGCCATTATTTACAAGTCTCACGTGCTAGACAGATCTGAAATTGCTTCCCTGCCATTAAATACTGAGTTGAGAAAATGCCTCTATCAATTGCAGTCACAGGGAAAACTCAAATCTATCATTCAGTCAGAACAGAGCTATGATGTGGTCTCTCGCGTCATAGGTCATAGAGCTCATTACATTATGTCTAACATAGCGGGGAGGCCAGGTGCTTACATAAATTAATATCCATTCCTGAATGTAAGTCTTAGACCCTGTTCTAATACGTCAGAAATGCCATCCGACCTTCCTTGAAGTACTCACTGATCTGAATTAGTTAGGTTGAAGAACGTAATGGGGTGGCAACCTTGCTTTCACCCAGCCAAACTCTAGATCTGGGGCTGTATGTATCAGATGTTTTAGAGTAGGAGTGATAATGTAGGATCAGTTTTACATTTGAGATAACAATGAATTGGATTACATGGACAGGGGGGGGGGGGTACCAGATCCTAGATGAGCACTTCTACTCTGACATACTTGATACACACCTTCATACAAATGCTTACCTCAAGAAAACATGGAAGAAAGAATAGGGCCATAAGTCCTGCTATACTCACCCTGAGCGATGAAGCCCTTGGCCGGGTTGGCGGTGAGCCAGGGCTTGCAGTAGGTGGGCTCATCCAGCTTCTGGATGAACTCAAACTGGCACGGGACCTGCCCGTCGTTGTGGAGGGTCAGAGTCTCTGCCTGGTGCTGCATGAACTTCACATCTATGAAGTGGAACTGGGGAGGGAGAGTGATTTGGATTAGGTTACACAGGTAGGGAGTAGGGGTGTGAAAATCACAGCGTTGATTACAGAAATGATTACAGTTGATATGCAGCCATTGTCAATGGTAGGGGATGTCGGCTTCAATATCCTAAATGGCATATCTAGAACCAGACTACAAGATGTCAGGTCGAAAAACCGCTACGGCCCTGATGGAGAAATTGCTAAATAATTGCTCTGCAAGTGCAAGCACAAAGTGCATGTTCTCAAACACCATACGTGGCATTAACAACAGATTGTTGGACGTCTATGAACACACTGTCATACATCACTGCAACGAGCAGTGGGACATGATCTACGTACTGACAACATGGAGAGGCACACAACATAGAACTTAAAATTACATTAATACCATTGTGAGGGGGACAGCAGTAAGGCAAGTGCCGTCAGGTAGGGTTTACTCTAGTTAACGCAGTCAAACTTGGCTATAGCGTAAAAATTTGTGAAAACCTAACGTACGGTTAGGATTAGACTAAGGTTAGCAATGTGGTTAGGTTTAAAATCACATTTTAAGAAGATCAATTGCAGAAATAGGCTTTATGACTTTGTGGCTGTGGTAACTAGTGACGACCAGTATTCACCAACTACTTACATTACATTTAAGTCATTTAGCAGACGCTCTTATCCAGAGCGACTTACAAATTGGTGCATTCACCTTATGACATCCAGTGGAACAGCCTCTTTACAATAGTGCATCTAAATCTTTTAAGGGGGGTGAGAAGGATTACTTTATCCTATCCTAGGTATTTCTCTTATAGAGTTCAGTGTGTCAAATCGGAGGGTCTGTTGTCCGGGCCTCTGGCAGTCTCTATGCGGGTGCCACTAGGTTAAATTCTTGGACCGACTCTCTTCTCTGTATACATCAATGATGTCGCTCTTGCTACTGGTGAGTCTCTGATCCACCTCTACGCAGACGACACCATTCTGTATACTTCTGGAAGGAAGAGGCGGCCAAAGGAAGAATTGGTTTGGGGGGTGACAGAAGAGATATACCTGCTGGAGCGCGTGCTACAGGTGGGTGCTGCTATGGTGACCAGCGAGCTGAGATAAGGGGGGACTTTACCTAGCAGGGTCTTGTAGATGACCTGGAGCCAGTGGGTTTGGCGACGAGTATGAAGCAAGGGCCAGCCAACGAGAGCATACAGGTCGCAATGGTGGGTAGTAATATGGGGCTTTGGTGACAAAACGGATGGCACTGTGATAGACTGCATCCAATTTATTGAGTAGGGTATTGGAGGCTATTTTGTAAATGACATCGCCGAAGTCGAGGATTGGTAGGATGGTTAGGCAAGCTTCAATGCCATACAACTCTCCTTCCGTGGCCTCCAATTGCTCTTAAATACAAGTAAAACTAAATGCATGCTCTTCAACCGATCGCTACCTGCACCTGCCCGCCTGTCCAACATCACTACTCTGGACGGCTCGGACAAATATCTTAGGTGTCTGATTAGACTATACACTCTCCTTCCAGACTCGGACAAATATCTAGGTGTCTGATTAGACTATACACTCTCCTTCCAGACTCACATCAAACATCTCCAATCCAAAGTTAAATCTAGAAATGGCTTCCTATTTCGCAACAAAGCATCCTTCACTCATGCTGCCAAACATACCCTTGTAAAACTGACCATCCTACCAATCCTCGACTTCGGCGATGTCATTTACAAAATAGCCTCCAATACCCTACTCAATAAATTGGATGCAGTCTATCACAGTGCCATCCGTTTTGTCACCAAAGCCCCATATTACTACCCACCATTGCGACCTGTATGCTCTCGTTGGCTGGCCCTTGCTTCATACTCGTCGCCAAACCCACTGGCTCCAGGTCATCTACAAGACCCTGCTAGGTAAAGTCCCCCCTTATCTCAGCTCGCTGGTCACCATAGCAGCACCCACCTGTAGCACGCGCTCCAGCAGGTATATCTCTTCTGTCACCCCCCAAACCAATTCTTCCTTTGGCCGCCTCTCCTTCCAGTTCTCTGCTGCCAATGACTGGAACGAACTACAAAAATCTCTGAAACTGGAAACACTTATCTCCCTCAATAGCTTTAAGCACCAGCTGTCAGAGCAGCTCACAGATTACTGCACCTGTACATAGCCCATCTATAATTTAGCCCAAACAACTACCTCTTTCCCTACTGTATTTATTTTGCTCCTTTGCACCCCATTATTTATTTCTCTACTTTGCACATTCTTCCACTACAAATCAACCATTCCAGTGTTTTATTTGCTATATTGTATTTACTTCGCCACCATGGCCTTTGTTTTTTGCCTTTACTTCACATTGTATATAGACTTATTTTTCTACTGTATTATGTATGTTTGTTTTACTCCATGTGTAACTCTGTGTTGTTCTGTGTGTCGAACTGCTTTGCTTTATCTTGGCCAGGTCGCAATTGTAAATGAGAACTTCTTCTCAACTTGCCGACCTGGTTAAATAAAGCTGAAATCATTTATTTTTTATTTTTAGGAATTCCAGGACTGCATTGACCCCTAGCGGTTATACACAGAACCACATCTGAATTGTGAAATCAAGTCATTTGATTTTTTTTAAACATTTAAAGCAATTTTTTTTAAAGTGCAGTTTAAATGTTAAGAAAAAATGTTGCACAGACGTTCTCCCTCAATTTTACTCCTGTTCGTAAAGAGCAGAGCTCAATTGATAAGCGTCGTTCACAAGGTTCTGCTGCTGTCAATGTTCACTGATAATGTTGCATTGTGCATTATGAAAGACCAGAGAAATGTTAACATATTCTTCATCTATAACAATTCACAGTAGAATCACTCACCTCTCGCCTGGACAGCGTTACGGACGGAATGCACTCGTTCTCCATCTTGTCCAGCGAGCGCACAATTTCCTCAAATGTCTTTTTGTAAGACTCTTCATTCACCAGCTTGATCTAGCAGAGAAGGGAGGTTAAAACACAGATGAATAGGGGAAACAAGAGGCATATCATTATTTTAATATTGTAAAAAATGCCATGCAACAGAATATCTAGAATTAGAATCCAAATACTTGTCATGAATGGATAAATGAAATGCTCAAAAGCACAATTCTAAAAGTTGTCTGAACTCTAAATATATGGCTCTGGGGGAAACTCAGACTGGTCACAAGGATAAAAAAACGAATAAAAAAAACAAACACTTCCACTACGGAATTCCCATATTTGGTCAAGATGAAACTCTTCCCACCACTTTGCTTGCTCTGCCCCATAGTGTGACTAAGATTGTTCAGATGGGCCTTTTACAATCTTGGGTTATCTATAAGAATCTTTGGTTATGACTCCCCAGGCTAAACCAACCAAAACCTCATGGTCTCTAAGAGGTCAAAGGACAGATGGTGGAAACTAATTCTCACCCCCATCTCCAGCAGGGAGCTGACTGGCTTGTGGTCGCTGGTCTTCAGGTCCATGTGACTCTGGTAGTGCAGCTGCCGCACATTCTTGCCTCGCCACAGGATCCGATCACACCACGCCGGCACGCGACACTTTTCACTGAGGGCGTGAAAAATGAAACTAAGACATTTCGGAGACAGATTCTACGCAATAAGATAAGAGTTTTGTAATACTTTATTCTGCAGCTATAATGCTTTAAAACGTATTATAAGAATGTATGAGCCTTTGAAATGCATTATAAATCAGGCTTATGATATATTCTGTCTCCCTATGTATCAATATTCCAACTCAAAACGCCTTACTCATTATGCAACAACCATAAGACATTATACATGTTCTTACGATGCATTATAAATGGTATTATAATGCAATATATCTGCAGGCTTTTAGTTAAGTGTTATTGTTTTCTCCTTTGCCTTTACAGAAATACTAGACATTTAGAGAGGAGAAGTTACCTTGTGTCCCATTGGTCGGAGCCCGTGTCGTATTTGTAAGTGGGCAGGAAGCCGATTTCTCCCTCCACAAAGCCCACGAAAACAGCCTTCTCATCGATCTGCCTCTTCAGCTGAGGACCACAGAGCCACAACAAGACATTGTGACAATTACCACACTCATCAGGGTGTAATGTGACTGGCACTGAACACAGAGATTAGCAGTCTTATTCATTAGGGCATACTGTAGCAAAACGTTTTGCAACGGAAAATTTGTGTTTCTGATTGGACAATTTCAGGTTGTCCCTCCCTGTTTCAGATCAGTTTTCTTCAGTTTGGAGCCTAATCAATTTGACACTGGGAACAATGTTGTGGAACTTTCAGATATTACATAGAACAAACCTGCCTGTCTGACAGAGTAAGGAATCATGACATTTCTATCTGCAATGTTCTACAACATTTGCCAACTAAACGCACCCTAGAAGTAGACATTTAAATGGCTTGAAGTTAAGCGGCTTGAGATTACCTACCTGGTCATAACTGTGCAGAGTTTCAAAATCCTTCTTGGCGATTAAGTCCTTCACATCGTCAACGTCAAGGTCACTTAGCCTGTAGTTGAGATCTCCCAGCCATAGGACCACACTGTAAGCAAGGAAAAGATGATGCATTGAGAATATGGAAAATCATAGAAATATAACTACTCTTCTATAATTCTATTTCAATACGGAAAATGGTGGCTTTGCATGTGGTTCTAGAACTCATCCCATTCTACAACTGCATCAAAACACTGCATTAATTTCAAATGTTCACCTAAGACATTATAAAGTTATGTGAAATTGGCAAGATGCACTGGTCTTGTGATCAAAGGTTTACATAATACATTTGCTATTTTGTTTCCTTGAGAGAATGTCACCATGCCGGAATAAATACAAAGCATGGTGTTTCACTACAACTACCAAATCCAGGGTCCTGTTCATTAGGCACAAAATAACAAACAAAAACAACAGACTGAAAAGGCAGGGATCTTCTGGACTCCTTTTTGTTTTCCTTTGCAAAATATTTTCAATGTGTGCCCTAATGAATACGACCCAAAACATATCCAATAAGAAACACTCATTTAAATGTTTTGGCCCTAATGAACACAACCCTGAAAAGTGGAAATACTGCTTTGTACTAAAGACTTGTTCATACTCGTGCTTCAAGATGGTGAGTGGGACCAGCGCGAGGTCGTGCTGGCGGAAAAGCAGCCTACTGCAGATGTCCTTGTAGTCCTGGTTGCGCCTTTCGTACTCCTCGATGTGGGCGGCCAGGTGGGAGTTGACCACACAGATGTCAGAGTTGTGGAAGCGGAAGCGGATGGCCACAGCACCTTTGTTTCCCTGAGGTGAGAGGTTTGTAAAACATTTTATATTATGTGCCCTTATAGAACAAACAATTTCCCTGCTGCATCATGAAAAGTGGCACAATCAGTACGGTTTCAGAAAAAGCTTTGTTTATCTAGCAGTGGATACGATCACATGCAACTTCAAATACAACTAGTGCAAGTTATTAACAAACACGGAATCAGATGGTTATTGTCAACAACATTGCAGATGTCAGAGGATTGGTTAGCTAGCAAGCCCGTGAGGCAAGGTAAAATATCACAAATAGACCTAGATAAAGGGAGAAGAATAATCAACCTGTTGAACATAGCTATAGCCATCAGTCTTGTGTGTTTTCACGGTCATCACTCACTCACTGTTAAGTTTGTCAAGGTCCCGACTTTAACGTTAGCTATCCTGCTACAGAGCTTGTACCGGGATGCGCTCGCATCACCCGAACTTGACATCTGTTTGTATACAAATAAATAGCTCTATGAACAATAGGAAATCCAATGCGTTTTCCAAACATACCTGGGTTCCATGTCTGGTGTATTTGAGTGAGAAAAACTGGTTTTCTGAACCATGGTAAAAAGCAGAGTTTGTAGGTAGGAGGGGTTGTAGTGCAATAGAACTCCTTATCCCAACTGTCAAATGGAAGCTAAATGAAACTAGTGGACGCCAGCCAACCTCCTGCTCTAAACTGCTAAGCAATTGATTACAACCCGCTTAGCGGCCTAGCATCCCTCACGCCACCTACCATTCTACCCATGATGCCGGTGCCCACGGTCTCTGCCTCCATCTCAGAGATGTGCTTGGCGTGCTCATTCCTCACGTAAAACAGCAGCATAATGCCCACCAGACGAACCAGTTTCATCTGTAGGGATACACAGGGGTCATGGGTCACAGACAGAACAAATACACTGATCAAGCATTTGCTATTAGCCTGATCCTGGATGTGTTTGTGCTGTTTACGAAACACCTAAGGTCATTCAGGTAGTGTTAGCGGAAGGGGTAACCAAGAGGACCACAGTGAAGTGGCATACAGGACAATGCAATATTGTTCATGCCAATACTGCAGGAGCAAAAATGCTAAATTGCTAACAGTCAGATTGTTCCACATTCAATCCTGTCAAGAATATAAACCGAAGTAGGATATAACCCAACATTACCATATTAATGTGAAACCAGCCATTTCACAGATTCTTGCCCTATGCTATGTCAATTACGAAGCGACCAAGTGTGCTAAATTCACACCAGTGACAGAGGACTGACAAATGACACGTCATTTTACAAGCCTTTGAAAAGAGGAAGAAGCAGTTGGTGTTGAGTCGGCAATTTATAAAAAGGGGAAATAGGTCTAGATAAAAAGAAGATTGAAAAAGAGAAGCTCACGTACAAGCTTTCACCAGGTTAACAAAACCACACTTTACAGTATAAAAGGGAAGCAAATAAGTCATTACAACATTGTACCACTTTGCTTTGGAAACATCTGTAGTACAGCGACACTCAATTGTACCAACTGTGACTACATGCATCCTTCCTTACTCACTGACATGCATGTGTTTGGATAAGTGAAAGGAATATTAGCACCCCACTTCTTTTACCAATCCTACCCTCTCATATCGGTGAATATTTGATTTTAAGGAAGGAAGCATGTGTTTTTGGCATATTCAAACAGGGCCTTAGTTATAAAAAAAAAAGAAACATGTATGTAACCTTCCCCACAGTCACATTAGGGTGACTCCTATTTCTCCCCTTCTCTGCTGTCTATCACAGCCTCCTGGTTTCAGCCAATCAGTGTGGCCGAATGGACAAAGCAAAGTGGTATGATGTTGTAATGACTTATTCAAAACTGTAATATCTTATGCTTCACGGAGAAGTGGCTGATCGACGACACTATCAACATACAGCTGGCTGGTTATACGCTGCAACGGCAGGATAGAACAGCAGCGTCTGGTAAGACAAGGGGAGGCGGACTATGTATTTTTGTAAATAACAGCTGGTACACGATATCTAAGTCTCAAGCTATTGTCTCGCCTGAGGTAGAGTATCTCATGATACTCATGATACTCATCTCATGCACAGACTGGAATTATGTTCTGTGATTCCTCCGATGGCATTGAGGAGTACACCACATCAGTCATTGGCTTCATCAATAAGTGCATTGATGACATTGTCCCCACAGTGACCATACGTACATACCCAAACCAGAAGCCATGGATTACAGGCAACATCCGCACTGAGCTAAAGGGTAGAGCATGCATGAGAGCACCAGCTGTTCTAGAAGACTGTGTGATCACGCTCTCCGCAGCCGATGTGAGTAAGACCTTTACACAGGTCAACATTCACAAGGCCGCAGGGCCAGACGGATTACCAGGATGTGTATTGCGAGCATGCGCAGACCAACTCTCCCTGTCCAAGTCTGTAATACCAACATGTTTTAAGCAGACCACCATAGTGCCTGTGCCCAAGAATACTAAGGAAACCTGCCTAAATGACAAGCGACACGTAGCACTCACGTCTGTAGCCATGAAGTGCTTCGAAAGGCTGGTTGACATCAACACCATTATCCCAGAACCCCTAGACCCACTCCAATATGCATACCGCCCCAACAGATCCACAGATGATGCAATCGTTATTACACTCCACATTGCCCTTTCCCACCTGGACAAAGGGAACACCTATGAGAATGCTATTAATTGACTACAGCTCAGAGTTCAACACCATAGCTTAGTGATGAGTTGAGGGTACTAAGGACACTGAGACTAAACACCTCCCTCTGCAACTGGATCCTGGACGTCCTGACGGGCCGCCCCCAGGTGGTAAGGGTAGGTAACAACACATCCACATCCAACATGGGTGCGTGGTCAGTCCCCTCCTGTATTCCCTGTTCACTGATGACTGCACGGCCAGGCACGACTCCAAACACCATCATTAAGTTTACCAATGACAACAGTGGTAGGCCTGATCACCAACAACAACAAGACAGCCTATAGGGAGGACGTCAGAGACCTGGCCGTGTGGTGCCAGGACAACAACTTCTCCCTCAACGTGATCAAGACAAAGGCAAGGATTGTGGACGACAGGAAAAAGAGGGCCCGAGCACGCCCCCATTCTCATCGACAGGGCTGGAGTGGAGCAGGTTGAGAGCTTCAAGTTCCTTGGTGTCCACATCACCAACAAACTAACATGGTCCAAGCACACCAAGACAGTCGTGAAGAGGGCACGTCAAAACCTATTCCCCCTCAGGAGACTGAAAAGATTTGGCATGGGACCGTAGATCCTCAAAAAAGGTTCAACAGCTGCACTATCGAGAGCATCCCGATTGGTTGCATCACTGCTTGGTAAGGCAACTGTTCGGCCTCCGACCACAAGGCACTACAGAGGGTAGTGCGAACGGCCCAGTACATCACTGGGGCCAAGCTTCCTGCCATCCAGGACCTCTATATCAGGCAGTGTCAGAGGAAGGCCCTAAAAATTGTCAAAGACTCCAGCCACCCTAGTCATAGACTGTTCTCTCGGCTACCGCACGGCAAGCGGTACCGGAGCGCCGAGTGTAGGTCCGAAAGGCTTCTAAACAGCTTCTACTCCCAAGCCATAAGACTCCTGAACACCTAATCAAATGGCTCCCCAGACTATTTGCATTGCCCACCCCTTTACACTGCTGCTACTCTCTTATCATCTAGGCATCGTCACTTTAATTACTCTACCTACATGTTCATATTACCTCAACTAACCGGTTCCCCCGCACATTGACTATACTGGTACCCCCCTGTATATAGTCTCGCTATTGTTATTTTACTACTGCTCTTTAATTACTTTTATTTCTTATTCTTATCCATATATTTTTTAAAACTGTGTTGTTGGTTAGGGGCTCGTAATTAAGCATTAAGCACCTGTTGTATTCGGAGCATGTGACTATTCAAATTTGATATTTGGACTCTGGCCCCTCCCACTCTAGCTCAGAGTGGTTATCATCTTCAGCCGATGAGGACACCAAGTTTGGCTGGGGAACAAGTTTACAGTGTGTTTTCTAGAAGTGTTTGTGCATGCATCAACAATGAAGGTTGGGGCCTTATATTGTTGGGGATGTTTAATGCATGCTACTGAAACCTTGCTAGTGTTGGTTATCTTGTTATAAATATACATTTGTTCTGTCGCCAGCTGGTAGCATTGTTACCTCCTGCATGTTGTCGATTTACAGAACTGCCAGCCACTGTAACTATTGCATGTTTGTAGCTATTAAGTATTAAGTGCATGTTTCAACTACTGCGAGAGAGTATGTTATATTCAAACTAAAGTTGTGGAAGAGTCTAGAAAGCCTGGTGCACTAATGCATGTTCACTTGATTTACAGCCTTGGCCTAGTAATTAAGCAAAGGTGCCCCTTAAAAATCTCTAGCTGGTTAGAGAGACATGGCCATAAATCCTGACTGTCAGCTAGCCTCGTCAGTGATTAGCTCCTCTCTCCAATGATATGTATCCTGTAGTAGGTCTACTGTGTTAGCATGCCTAATGTGTGTGTAATGCTACGCTATGTACAGACCTGACAACATTACCCGTTGTTAATTTCATTTCTTTCACAGAACCACAAGATCGTTTGTGTGTGGTAGTGAACTAAAGAATACAACTCTGAATATGGCCACATCTGCCTAGTTCTTGCTGGACCGCCTGTAGTGGGTCAGACTAAAGTAGAGTCCGCATTAAGCCACTAGCAGATGAGGGCATCTACAGCAAGATGTTTTTACATTACTATTAGGACACACAACCTTGTGGCAGTAGCAAGACTGGGCATGACAAGTGGCCAGTGGTTAACTGAAGGAGAGGGAGGTTCTTACTAAGGCGTACTTGGCGTCTGGATGCAGCCCCTCAGACACAGCCTTCATCCACTCGGTCTCCTTGGGCGTGTCGTTGAAGAAGAAGGCCTCCTTGCTCAGGTCCAGCTCCTGGAACCTGCAACACAGGGTCATGTTCAGTAGGCACGGAACGGAAGAAAAAACGGGGTGGTACTATCCGAAGGTAACCAATTGATAATCATTTTGGTTTTCCGTTGCTAAACGTTTTGCGACAGTGTGCCCTGATTAACATGATCAAGGGGAGCATAAGTCCTCTCTTCTCAACTGACTCTTTATTTCCTTTTTTTATTTAACCAGAAAAAGCCCATTGTGACCCAGAGTCTCTTTTTCAAGGAAGACCTGGCCAAGAAGGCAGCAACAATCAATACATTACAGAATTAAAACATACAACAACATAATCCAACCTAAAACAAAAAGCAGCATTTACACTCCTCCGTAACAGTCTCCCATCAATATTCTTCTACAATTGAAAACCCTGTGTTCAAGATCCTAATTCGCAGATTAGATAAATGTTATTTAATCTGAACCACCACAAGACTAGTCGTGCACACTGGAAAGGAGACACGATTCATAGAGGTTTGGCTGAATTGGCTCGGTTGCTGCTGTAGCAACTACGACAGTCTGCCCACTCAACACAATCTATGACTTAATTCATCCTCTTGTTGTGGGGTCTCAGACACTGACTGTACCATCTATGTGGGCTATGGATTTAGAGGGGAATTGATTTGTAAGGCCTGGGTGGATGGGACTTACCCCACGCAGTACATGTCAGGGGGAGTGGATGTGGAGCCCAGCCAGGGACGGAGGCTTTCTTTGGGGGTTTGGCCGTTCACATTGTATGTGCCTATGAAGAAACTGAGAGAGAGAGAAGTGGTAAGTACAAAGTCAGAGAGTGGGAGCAAAGCCTAACACTGCCTAATATAGGCGTAACTGGTGAACTGTGCGGGTGTATGGCAGACATGACCTTAGCAAGCCCCTTCAGCAAGAACCTAAACACTTCACAGAGCTGTGTGTGTCCACCACCAGAGGGCATTGCAGTATAAATCACTTGTCGTCATGACACTGTCCATGTTCTGTACAAACCTGCGTCCTAATAATACTACCTCCTGAAATGTGTACTTTTTCACTACCATAAACCAATCATTTACTTTCAAGTTCATGAAGGGAATTGTACAAGTGGGTGGAGAGATTGGGACAGAACCAAAGCTTGTTATCACCAAGACATTTGTAAAAACCCTTTTGCTTAAAACCTGCATTAGAAATGAATGAGTTTGGATAGTAGGAATTCAAAAGCAACCATTTCCTTCAACATTACATGGAAATGGACAATTTGTCAGTTATAGCTATGACATGCTTTTTCACAACTCAACACTGACATCCTGTTTAATGCTAAATGTGACAACCCTGTAGCTTGCGGTACTGACTGTTGTTCCTGATATTTGTGATGAGTCATCGATGTTAGTTTGCATAATACAAGTTGGATAGCTACAAATACAAAACCTGGGTGGTTTGAGCCCTGAATGCTGATTGGCTGACAGTCTTGATATCAGACCATATACCACAGGTATGACAAAAAATATATACATTTACTGCTCTAATTACATTGGAAATCCGTTTTTAATAGCAATAAGCTACCTCAGGGATTTGTGATATATGGCCAATATACCACAGCATTGTGTAGTGCCTAAGAACAGCCATTAGCCGTGGTAAATTGGACATATACCACAGCCCCTCTGGCCTTATTGCTGAAATATACCCTTTTCACATTATTGTTCCAACCCGGAACAAATTGTGGTAGCTGGGATATTTATTTTAACATTGTCCTTTCCAGATGTGTAACCAGAAAAGCCCAGTACAAGTCGGCTTGGCTTGTGACTCAAGCAATATAGTAGCGGGCTAGTAACTGGTCCAGCAATGGTGGATGCCTAACCAGCCCAGCACAGTATAGCTCAGCAGCATGAAAATGATATAAGAACACATGTTCAGTGACGTTGATAGGGACAGAGGCAGGGCGGGTTACCTGAAATTCTCCAGGTAGGTGTAGATGTCCTCGTTCTTGAGCAGCTCACAGCGGATGAGGTTGTCGCGCAGGCCAAACTGCGGCATGGCTAGCATTGTGGCTTTGTTGGACGCTGTGTGGCTGGACTGGCGTACCAGGTCATCTCTGCCCTCGCGCTTCAGCTCATCCCAGCCCTCACGCTTCACTTTCCCTTGGCTGCAGGGCCCACAAGATGGATGTTTTTAGTTGCAATAATTGTGCTGGGTGGAGGTTTCAGCTACCTTAGTTGAATGCACTGACGGTAGGTCGCTCTAGATAAGAACGTCTTCTAAATGACCAAATGTGTGTATGTGAGGGGACAGGAGTGTCAGAAACGTAGTTACACCCCTTTATTACGGTATAACATCTTCCACTACAGATCTCGTTTCAGACTAAACCAACTGAAGGTATCACAAGAGTGTGTTTGCACTTGGCACCAAGTTCTTTCTTGTGTAGAGCTACAGTTAGGCTATCATTATTTAATGTCCAGGATGATTTGTGTTTTTTTTTTCTTAAGTCATGATGTTCATTAACCTGGCTGGAAGCTAATGTCGTGAGAGACATTATATAGTGATTTTGTAATAGGGTCAAGGGCCTAATGTACCCACAACACAAACATTTCAATGTCGTCATCAATACAGGAGAGGGGTTAGAGGGCGAGATGAGAAATCCAATATGGCACACTGGTCCTTTTATCCTTCTTCAAGCACCAAGCCATTTACATACCACTGTCAGAGAGAGGAGAGTGGTGTTCAGTACTTACCTCTCTGGGCCGGACTCCACTCTGGGGTGCTCCACTCCACTGTTCACCCTCTTGTTCCCTTCTACTGGGGATCTGCTTACTGCGTTCAATGAGTTCCCTGTTGAGTGAGTGAGTGAGTCATAAATCAAGAAAGAGAGAGCGGGAGGGAGTTGAAAGAGAGAAAGACAACAAGGGAGAGAAAGAGCGAGCCAAAAGGAGTTGTAAAACCAAGTCATTCTAATCAGGTAAAAACATTGCCATGTGCCAACACTAATCCTATAAGGCCCCTGGAGCTAGCAATGCAAATGCTTCACCTGTGAAGAATCAATCAGCTCATGCCTGAAATAGACCCCACACAAGTCAATAGTGAAGTCGATTTGGTCCTTGCCTACTCGGAAGTACGGAAAATGGACTGAGGCTGTTTTCAAAAGCATTGCATTAGATATAGCATGTTATTATATAGTGAACAAAAATAAACATGTAAAGTGTTTGTCCCATGTTTCATGAGCCGTTTCATGAGCTGAAATTAGCTATAAGTTCCCTGAAATTTTCCAAATGCACAAAAAGCTTATTTTCTCGCAAATGTGTACAAACGTGTTTACATTCCTGTTAGTGAGGACTTCTTCTTTGCCAGGATAATCCAACCACCTGACAGTTTGACACATCAAGAAGCTGATTAAACAGCATGATCATTACACAGGTGCACCTCATGCTGGGGACAATAAGGCCACTAAAATGTGCAGGTGTCACAACACCATGCCACAGATGTCTCAAGTTGATGGAACGTGCAAAAGGCATGCTGACTGCAGGAAATGTCCCCAGAGCATTGAATATTCATTTCTCTACCATAAGCCACCTCCAAACATTGTTTTAGAGAATTTGGCAGTACGTTCAACTGGACTTACAACCGCAGACCACGTGTAACCATGCCAGCCCAGGACCTCCACATCTGACTTCTTCACCTGTGGGATCTTCTGAGACCAGCCACCCGGAACAGATGAGGAAACTTTAGGTTTGCACAACCAAAGAATTTCTGCACAGATTGTAAGGAACCATCTCAGGGAAGCTCATCTCCGTGCTCGTCATCCTCACCAGGGTCTTGACCGGACTACAGTTCGGCGTCGTAACCAACTTCAGCGGGCGAATGCTTACCTTTGATGGCCACTGGTACACTGAAGATGTGTGCGCTTTACGGACAAATGGTGGTTTCAATTGTACCAGACAGATGGCAGACAGCGTGTATGGTGTTGTGAGGGCGAGCAGTTTGCTGAAGTCAACGTTGTACAGAGAACAGAGTGCCCCATGGTGGCTGTGGGGTTATGGTATGGGCAGGCATAAGCTACGGAAAAACAAACTACATTTTGTCAATGGCAATTTAAATGCACAGAGCTACCACGACGAGGCTCTGAGGCCCATTGTCGAGCCATTAATCCGCCGCCATCACCTCATGTTTCAGCATGATAATGCATGGCCCCAAGTCACAAGGATCTGTACACAATTCCTGGAAGCTGAAAATGTCCCAGTTCTTCCATGGCCTGCATACTTAGACATGTCACCCATTGATTATGTGGAACACGCTGTACGACAGTTTGTTCCAGTTTCCGCCAATATCCACCAACTTCGCACAGCCATTCAAGAGGAGTGGGACAACATTCTACAGGCCACAATCAACAACCTGATCAACTCTATGCGAAGGAGATGTAGCACTGCATGAGGCAAATGACTTTTTTTTTTTAAGGCATATGTGACCAACAGATGCATATCTGTATTACTAGTCATGTGAAATCCATAGACTAGGGCCTAATGAATTTATTTCAATTTACTGATTTCCTTATATGAACTGTAACACAGTAAAATCTTTGAAATTGTTGCATGTATATTGTTGTTCAGGCATAACCTTTATTTATCCAGGTTAATCTCAAATGACATCAACTCTCTATTGCAAGATACCCTAGACAATACATTGCATTTTAAGTAGTTCAAATCAATGGAAGAGTCAAGGCCTGAGTCTAAGACAATATGGCCACTGTCTCCTACTGTTTGGCAGAACAAACTAAGAACATGGCAAGTGTATTAGAGGAAATTGCTTTAGAGGGTGTATCGTTTTGTTTTTGTTTAACCACCATATACTGTAGCAGTATCTGATTGCGAGTTCATCGTTTATTGCATTCTGTTTAAGAGAATCAACTCAATACAAGCAGCTGTGCAAGAAATTAGCCAACAGGTTTTCATGCAATAGGCCTAGGCCTACAAGCGTTTGAGATTTGTTGTCCAGTATGAGGACAAGATAGCAAAAACCGATCTGGGACCAGGGGTGTATTCACTAGGAACGAAACTGAAGCAAACAGAATGAAAACGGGGAGACATACCTGAATGTATCCAATAGAAACTCGTTTGTTGATAAATGTTTTCCATTTGCAATTGTTTGCTACGGTTTGGACTAGAGGTCGACCGATTATGATTTTTCAACGCCGGTACCGATTATTGGAGGACCAAAAAAAGCCGATGTTTCTTTTGTAATAATGACAATTACAACAATACTGAATGAACACTTATTTTAACTTAATATAATACATCAATAAAAATCCATTTAGCCTCAAATAAATAATGAAACATGTTCAATTTGGTTGTAAATAATGCAAAAACAAAGTGTTGGAGAAGTAAAAGTGCAATACGTGCCATGTAAAAAAGCTAACGTTTAATTAAGTTCCTTGCTCAGAACATATGAAAGTTGGTGGTTCCTTTTAACATGAGACTTCAAAATTCCAAGGTAAGCGGTTTTAGGTTGTAGTTAATATAGTATGTATAGGACTATTTCTCTCTATACCATTTGTATTTCATATACCTTTGACTATTGGATGTTCTTATAGGCACTATAGTATTGCCAGTGTAACAGTATAGCTTCCGTCCCTCTCCTCGCCCCTACCTGGGCTCGAACCATGAACACATCGACAACAGCCACACTTGAAGCAGCATTACCCATCCCTCCACAAAAGCCGCGGCCCTTGCAGAGCAAGGGGAATAACAACTCCAAGTCTCAGAGCGAGTGACGTTTGAAACGCTATTAGCGCACACCCAGCTCACTAGCTAGCCATTTTACATCGGTTACACCAGTCATTAGGCTGATAGGCTTGAAGTCATAAACAGCGCTGTGCTTGCGAAGAGCTGCTGGCAAAACGCACAAAAGTGCTGTTTGAATGAATGCTTACGAGCCTGCTGCTGCCTACCATCGCTCAGACTGCTCTATCAAATCATAGACTTAATTATAACATAATAACACACAGAAATACGAGCCTTTGGTCATTAATATGGTCGATGATTGATTGATTGTTTTTTATAATATACGTTTAATGCTAGCTAGCAACTTACCTTGGCTTCTACTGCATTCGCGTAACAGGCAGGCTCCTCGTGGAGTGCAATGAGAGGCAGGTGGTTAGAGTGTTGGACTAGTTAAGTCATAGGTTGCAAGATTGAATCCTCCGAGCTGACAAGGTGAAAATCTGTCGTTCTGCCCCTGAACATGGCAGTTAGCCTAGGAACGGTGGGTTGTCATTGAAAATAATCATGCGTTCTTAACTGACTTACCTAGTTAAATAATGGTATAAAAAAATATTTTAAAAAAAATATATATATATATAAATAAATAAAAAAATTAAAAAATCGACCAAATCGGCACCCAAAAATACCGATTTCCAATTGTTATGAAAACTTGAAATTGGCCCCAATTAAATCGGCCATTCCAATTAATCGGTCAACCTCTAGTTTGGACCAATGATTACACCCCAGGCTAAGCACAAGATGTATTGAGTTGCTTCGTGAACTAGGCATGGATAACTTCAGGAACCAATAGCTTACTGCAATTGGACAGGACTTGGGAAAAAAACAGCTGGAAGTTAACATAGGCTAATACAACGTAAACATAGGCTCATCCTTTTGTAAAGCCTACCACGGAACCCAAACCGTCTGCGCACGTGTGCCATCGTGCATAAATGTATTTTGTTCCCCTACACCAAATGCGATCACGACACGCAGGTTAAAATATCAAACCAATTACATGAATTTGGGGACAGGTCAAAAAGCATTAAACATGTATGGCAATTTAGCTAGCTAGCTTGCACATGCTAGCTAATTTCTCCTATTGCTGTCTGTTGCTAGCTCATTTGTCCTGGGATATAAACATTAGGTTGTTGTTCTACCTGAAATGCACAAGGTCCTCTACTCTGACAATTAATCCACACACAAAACGGTCAACCGAATAGTTTCTAGTCATCTCTCCTCCTTCCAGGCTTTTTCATCTTTGAACTGATATGGTGATTGGCATCTTAACTTTCATAGTATTACTACACCGACCGGCAACACAGTTCGTCTTTAAATCACCCACGTGGGTATAACCAATGAGGAGATGGGATGAGGGTACCTGCTTTTATAAACCAATGAGGAGATGGGAGAGGCAGGATTTGCAGCGCGATCTGCGTCAGAAATTGAAAGGACTTCTATTTTAGCCCTTGGCAACGCAGACGCTTGTTGGCACGAGCGAGCAGTGTGGGTGCAATAATTGAATAACATGAATTTCTACATTTATTTTGCAAAGCGCGCGCACGTGACGTGTCCAGTCTGGTCAGCATGTACTTCTAATCACATCACACACAAGTTCTTACCATCTCGGGGAAATTCCTTGCATACTATACACTCTCAAGGCAGTCAAGGTAAATGTTAGCTTTATCTATTGTTTATGGAAAGTGGTTGCAAAACAATACCAGAGGAAGAACTCAAATTTCTGTAGTGCAATGGAATCACTCATAATCAGAGGCTACAGCTACCCAAAAGAAAGTCTAATAGTTCGTTCACCACAGATACAATTCCTGATAAAGACTGCATTAAGAATGGAATATATTGTTTCAAAGGCTAACCAAGAGGGAGAAGTCTAGGCTATTGAATGCTGGCTTTGGGCATACTGGTGTACAAAACAGGGGCATTGGAGAACCAGAGTGCTATTTTGAGTCAACAAAATGACAGTATCAATTACAGTGTAGTGGGGCTGTGGTCCATTTGTACTGTGTGTGTGTGTATGTGCGCGCGTGCTATTGGAACACAGGAAATGGAAACAAACGTGAGATCAGATGGAAAATCCCAGAGAGCTGTGGGAGGCCAAAATGGAGGAGGAGTAAGCCCCAACACACAAGATCCCTTGTTCCCAACTCCCTAGAGAGCTTCCCAGTCCCCAAGCCATGCTCATGTTGAAAGTCAACATCTAGACCTAAGGACTTCATTGGATCTCAGCTATTTCCAAAGGATGACTTACTGCATTTCACCGAAGTCCTAAATAATACACCAAAAGACCTCAACGGAGCTTCCCAGTCCCTGACCTAATATTTAAAGTAAATGTCTAGGCCTACATTGGTTTTCAGTAGGCCTATTTCAGAAGTATGATTTACTGCATTTTACCCTCCTTCTGTCCACAGAGAACAGAAGATAAGCTAGCCTATAAAGTGTCTTATTAGCAGGACTTTTACATTCATCTGTGGTCATGGTAAGGCTTGTTAAACCTGTTAAACACTACACCAACAAACAATCCACTGTAAAGACAAAGTAAGTATTGCGATCATCACTAATTACAGTCTAAAAATAGAAACATTAAAGGCTGCCCTGTCTTGGTTCAATAAAGGAAAGTGTGAGTCAACCACTTAGCTGCAGCATACTACAGTGTGGGTGCACAAAAGTCAGTGCTCATCACAAAGTTCAGCATTGCATAAAATAACCATTTGTATCTAGGAGTAATAAAATGGGCAGTTAAATATGTTCTTATCTGCAATCTACTAATATGGACACTTTCCAAGATACAAAAATAAAGAGAACCCAAGACAATCAAACTACAGCGTCCAGCCATTTCCAATTGAAATGAGTGGCTACTAATTGCCTGTCTAGCTTTACACCTTCAGTTGACAGATACTGAGATAGCTAAAACAGTGAAAATCCAAAGCTGCTGAACGTCAGGTTTGCATGGTGCATTACCAAACCCAAATCAGGACACTATGACTGATGAAATGTCGCAAACCTACAGAATATGGCCTGTCTTAGCTATCTTACAAATATAGACGGCGAACCTTAACAAACCATAATATCGACATGATATATATGGATAGCTAGCTAATTACCTAACTAGCGCGCTCGTTCCAAACCATAACTCTGCTCGAAAACATCCAATAAATAATGCCACTTAACTATATAACGTTACTCTAGCTAGCTACTTCAACTAATAAGCCGGCTAGCTACATATCATTTTGTCAACGTTTTAGCTTGAATCAAGGGAAGACAAGTAACGTTAATCGGTGCATATTTAGCTAGCAAGCAGAAAGTAGAGCTAGCACAAAAAAAGCTAGCAGAAGTTATATTCTTAGCAAAGCTAGCTAATGTGAACAAGCACTGCTGCACAGAAAAAAAGTTACTTGCGTTTCAGACTGGGCTAGCAAATAGACAATCTAAATACAACAGAAAATCATAAACCTTTCCCCCTACCAGTTTCTTTATTCACTCCAGACATATCCAAGGAGTGCTTCCACGCATGATGTGCAGTGCAATGTCCAAGGACCTGTTCTGTTCGTGCAAGGAATGTTGATACATTTTTTTTCACGCGCACTTGCGCAAGTGACGACGGTGTCACAGACCAAACTAATCAACCAAGAAAACACTGGGCGGTCTCTGGCAAGTGGCATTCAGTACAAATGTTTACACAACTATGAAGCGTTTATGTCGGCCAAATGCAGTCTTACAATTATTTCCATGTCAACCAATTTTTTAACTAATGTGAAATGATATGCATTGTACACGCATAAAGAAATTGTATGAAATAATGAAAGTATATTTCAGTGGCAGGAGAAAATCTAAGAAGATACAACAACAACAACAACAACAACAAAACAACAACAAATCAACATTGCAAATAGCATCTAGATGTACAGGTTGGGGCGCTTATCAATCAGAGTGCCAGAGCAAATAGCTTCCTTTGACAGTGGCTGACACTGACAGGCACACATGTGCGATAGTTTGCTCACAGTGTGAAGATAGATCCATTGTGAAATAGTAATTCTAGAGTTAAAGCCAATATGGAAGATAATGTTGTCACTTTCCCCAAAGTTTAACAAGACCAACTAACATCAACAAGAGACATGTCACAAAACCATAAGGAATGACATAGCTTTGTGATGTTACTTTGGAGGGCACCTCCTAGGCTTTGGATCAGATACAGTTATCATGATCCAAGAATCATGGTTAAATTATCAATCTTGTGCTTTCTTAGTGTAGGCCTGTAATTTAACTCAGCTGTCAGCTACACATACTTGCTAGATATTACCACACAATGGGCTCTGTGTGATAAGGGTAGACGTTCAGGGAGGGTACTGACTGAGAGGGACACGAAGAGGGCTGTTGGCTTACCTGTTTTCTTATGCTGGCTGATCTTGGTGTGTGTTGTTCCCAAAGGTGCAAGGGTCTGTTTGACGCCACCTTGGCCTTTGGAGGCTTTGCAGTACTTGTGGAGCCACTCAAACTTCGGTGCTTCCTTGGGAGACTTGCAAACATCTGAAGGAGGAAAAAGGGAAGCATGAAAAAGGCACTTACACAAATCCCAAAATATGCCATTTCAATTGTAGGCTATAAACACACAATTGTAGGCTATAAACACAATTGTAGCCTATTTGTTATTCAAATGGTTTATATTTGTTGCCCCAATCCTCCACGTAAGTGGAAAAGCTGGAGGAGCATCAATGACAAGGAAACAATTCCAAGAGATCCTCTGCAGTGATTCACAGAACACACAATGAGGATAATCATCAGTAATACAGTATTCAGTTATGTCCCCTCTTTCACATGGTTCACACACACAAACACACACACACAAACACACACTTCCTATTACACATACATTTGCGCTACCTTAAGAATATTACCGCACCAAAATCACTCATGCTGCTATTTTACTTTCAATAAGACCACACGCTCGTACAAAGATGTCACTTTTCTGCTTACCTTGTGAGTTTCTCACATTCTTCCTGTTCACAACAAAACCTGACAAGTTACCAAACCTTTCCATCACTGTTTCCTCTCACAGAGTAAAAATGAGTGTGGCCCTTTAAAAAAAAAACTTTAGTCATCCATCTTAAATTTAAGAGCTCCATTGTGTAAAGTAGTGAGCTAATGCCAAAAATGACACATACATAGCAAAGTAGACTCTGTGTCTCAACGAATCCAGTGGCTCATCCGATTGAGATAAACAGGAAAAAAACACGTAAAAGCCGAATTCTAATACACTGCTCAAAAAAATTAAGGGAACACTTAAACAACACAATGTAACTCCAAGTCAATCACACTTCTGTGAAATCAAACTGTCCACTTAGGAAGCAACACTCATTGACAATAAATTTCACATGCTGTTGTGCAAATGGAATAGACAACAGGTGGAAATTATAGGCAATTAGCAAGACACCCCCAATAAAGGAGTGGTTTTGCAGGTGGTGACCAAAGACCACTTCTCAGTTCCTATGCTTCCTGGCGGATGCTTTGGTCACTTTTGAATGCTGGCGGTGCTTTCACTCTAGTGGTAGCATGAGATGGAGTCTAAAACCCACACAAGTGGCTCAGGTAGTGCAGCTCATCCAGGATGGGACATCAATGCGAGCTGTCGCAAGAAGGTTTGCTGTGTCTGTCAGCGTAGTGTCCAGAGCATGGAGGCGCTACCAGGAGACAGGCCAGTACATCAGGAGACATGGAGGAGGCCGTAGGAGGGCAACAACCCAGCAGCAGGACCGCTACCTCCGCCTTTGTCCAAGGAGGAGCCGGAGGAGCACTGCCAGAGCCCTGCAAATTGAACTCCAGCAGGCCACAAATGTGCATGTGTCTGCTCAAACGGTCAGAAACAGACTCCATGAGGGTGGTATGAGGGCCCGACGTCCACAGGTGGGGGTTGTGCTTACAGCTCAACACTGTGCAGGACGTTTGGCATTTGCCAGAGAACACCAAGATTGGCAAATTCGCCACTGGCGCCCTGTGCTCTTCCCAGATGAAAGCAGGTTCACACTGAGCACGAGACAGACGTGACAGAGTCTGGAGACGCCGTGGAGAACGTTCTGCTGCCTGCAACATCCTCCAGCATGACCGGTTTGGCGGTGGGTCAGTCATGGTGTGGGGTGGCATTTCTTTGGGGGGCCGCACAGCCCCCCATGTGCTCGCCAGAGGTAGCCTGACTGCCATTAGGTACCGAGATGAGATCCTCAGACCCCTTGTGAGACCATATGCTGATGCGGTTGGCCCTGTGTTCCTCCTAATGCAAGACAATGCTAGACCTCATGTGGTTGGAGTGTGTCAGCAGTTCCTGCAAGAGGAAGGCATTGAGGCTATGGACTGGCCCGCCCATTCCCCAGACCTGAATCCAATTGCGCACATCTGGGACATCATGTCTCGCTCCATCCACCAACGCCACGTTGCACCACAGACTGTCCAGGAGTTGGCGGATGCTTTAGTCCAGGTCTGGGAGGAGATCTCTCAGGAGACCATCCACCACCTCATCAGGATCATGCCCAGGCATTGTAGGGAGGTCATACAGGCACGTGGAGGCCACACACACTACTGAGCCTCATTTTGATTTGTTTTAAGGACATTACATCAAAGTTGGATCAGCCTGTAGTGTGGTTTTCCACTTTAATTTTGAGTGTGACTCCAAATCCAGACCTCCATGGGTTGATACATTTGATTTCCATTGATAATTTTTGTGTGATTTTGTTGTCAGCACATTCAACTATGTAAAGAAAAAAGTATTTAATTAGAATATTTAATTCATTCAGATCTAGGATGTGTTATTTTAGCGTTCCCTTTATTTTTTTGAGCAGTGTATATAATTCAGATGGAAGGAAATATTATATTTATCCTACACTTACATAGTTACAAATGCTTAGTTAAGCAACAGACATAAACTACTCAGGAAGAGCACACAGCACTAAAACTCTGCACCTCCCCAGTCTCTTCTCCTTCTTTCACTCTCTCTCTTTCTCTGATGCCATCTCTCTCTCTCTCTCTCTCTCTCTCTCTCTCAAGTATGCATCATATTTGGCTGTTGTCTTATAAGTGACAACTGGTTCCCCTCTTTTTAGAGTTTTGTGTAACTTGTGGTGAGTAGCTACTGTGTCTTTGGTCATCTATTACATCACTTGTACTTTTACCAACTTGAATTAAGCCTATTGTTGTCAACTGAACATTTTCTGAACCGTCTGCCATTTTTCTGAGTAGCAACAAGTACATACAGAACACAATAGACTTACGGTTAAAAAATATGTGATTGTCAGGGTTGAGTAGGTTACTTTCTAAATTTAATCCGTTACAGTTACTAATTACCCGTCCAAAAATCATCAGTAACACAACTTTTGGATTACCCAAACTCAGTAATGTAATCTGATTACATTCCGTTACTTTTAGATTAGTTTCTCCTTAAGAGGCATTAGAAGAAAGACAAAAATGTATGTTACTAATTGAACGACATCTATCGCAGGATAAATCAATGTTAAAGTTTACATAGCTGGCCATATGTTATTGACTGTATGTTTGTTTATTCCATGTGTAACTGTGTTGTTGTGTTGCACTGCTTTGCTTTATCTTGGCCAGGTTGCAGTTGTAAATGAGAACTTGTTCTCAACTGGCCTACCTGGTTAAATAAAGGTGAAATAAAAAAATTAAAAAATATATGGATGTTTAATTTTACTTTATGGGTTGGTTATGTAGGCCTCTTCTAATCCATCGCTTTCTACTACATATAATATGATTATATATTTACATTAAAAACCAAAGTCTATCAGAATATCAATCATTCCAATAAATGTTATACCCCTCGATTTTCAAGAATAGGACTTGGAAATATGTAAGTATAGATTAGTCAAATTATTGTACCTGAGCATAACCCCAAAACTAAGGACTTATTAGCCAGCCCTACTCTGTTTATGATTTTGTTGTCATGGAGGACTGATTGGGCTCATTGATTCGAGTTGAAAAATAAATGCTATGCTCATGGAATGGCATGCTTTGAGCACTACTGAAAAGTGCTATTTACAGTACATGTGAAAAATGAATGCCATATCCTGCATTTGCTATAGGCCTATTGTTGACCTTCTTGTTGGTGACACTTTGATATCTTGAGAATATGCAGTGGTTTCAGGGCAAATCCGCAGATGTTTTGGTAAAAAAGCTGAGGGCTGGGCCTGGAGAAATGTAACCACTCTCAGATTAGAGATAGACAGAGCTATGGATGCAAGGACTGACTAATCATGAAATCCAAATGATTGTTTTAACCATGTTATTAGGCTATACAGTGTTTGTTTACATTTGCAATGTTTACAAACATTGGAGAATAACAGGCATACATATATTTTGGGTTCTCAAGGAGTATGATAGTTGAACTAAGCTCTTGAGGCATTTAAAAGTTATATTCTTCAAGAATCAATGGATATATATATGTATATATATATATATATAATTTATAGGTCCAAGAATGGATGTAGCAACTACAGATTGCCCCTTTAAGTCTGTAGCCTACAAAAGCCTATTCCTGCTCTTTTCCCACACTCCAACAAACACATTTGGTGTGTCATCATAGTGGTCTCTGACTTGTGGTCAGACTTGCTCTGGTGGAACAAACTTTTTTTGTCATTGCTGATTTGAATGTCAATGCGAAAACAGAGAAGTGTCAAAGATTTTATTTTGGAAACATGCTTTCTGAATTTAAAAGTAATCCCTGAGGTCATCATCTAGTTTTTCAAACATGTAATCCATTAATCCCCAACCCTGGAGATTGTACAGTTATTCTATGTGTGGAAAAAGCCCTTCTGTCTTTCAGTAGTGAGAGGAACTACCTGGGCTTGTCCAATAAGCAGATTTTTGTTTTTTCAATTCAAATTATTTTGTAATGGTGTGCATGGCCCTATACTTGGTTATGTCCCAATTCTTTATCCTTCCTTCTAAAGTGTGCACTTGTTCACTTCCCCTCACTGATTTGAAAGGAAATGAATGGTTTACGAAATATGGTGGAAACCCCCTCTTGCCCATGCCTCCACCCATCCAATGCTTATAGATTTGTGGTAAGTAGCGACCAGGTATACACTTCAGGAAAAAGTATTTGGATGCAACACTAGTGATCATTTTATGGAAAAGTAGGCCATGTCTTACCGCTCCAGGCTTTGTTGACCTCACTGAGGAAAAGGCGAGAGTGGGAGCCAAAGGGGAGCCTCACCTCCAGATCCCCATCCTGGAAGTTCAGCCTCACTCTAGTGTCTGCACCTATAGAAATATCACGTGATAGACATTTAAACACTTGGCCCTATGAACATACCAGGGGGAAATTGACCCAGAGAAAAAAGAAAACTCACCCACAAAAGAAAGCTGATCTGCCGAGGACACTGAGGAAAGAATAACATGCTATTACAATGCATTATAAGGCCCACGTCTCCACCTCCATTGTGCATATTATAATAATCAAGTTAAAACCAATCCATTAACTATTGCATACCTTCCACAACTGCAAAGTCATTAGAGATGGGAAAAATGTCATACAATGTGACATCTTCACCAGTTATCGCCATTCTTCTATGGGTAAAAACAAACAGCCTATAGGAAACAAAGGTGGAACATTACTATGGGCAGGTGTAACGCATTTTTTCAGAACATTTATATTTCATAAGTCTGGTGGAATAGCACCAATTACAACTCACGCATGTTCCTTGGTACGCTCCACCAAACCCAATAGTCTGCTTTCAATGACATTGTCCACCAAGACAAGACATTGAACAGCATGTTTACAACAATCTAGTTAAGGGAATTGCAAAGATGTTTGCACAATGTTACATTTGAAAATAGGCCTACACAATTGTTGATATAAAAATGAAATACTTTTTTTTATAAATTGGGAAAAACATTATGCATCAAGTATCTTCAAAGAGCAGAGGCCTAGTCACTGCTATATAAAAACAAATCTAATGTCTGGGAAATATGTAGTCCTACAGTAGGCTATTGTTATGGGCTTGTATTCACGGTAAGGTCTACTACACCTGTTGTATTGGGCGCATATGACAAATACGATTTGATTTGAGTAGCTTGTATAAGATTGCCACCTAGTGGAGGACCTATCATATTGCAAAAAAATTGGACAGTAGCCTCTACATGTCACACCAGTGCTTCATCCAAAAGGATCAAACTTTTATGTTTCCATCTACGCAGCCCGGGCACCCGTGTCTCATTGGCCATGGCTTCAGCGGACCTGCTCTCACTTGGGTCCGTAGCCAGGCCACTGGTATTTTCAGTTGTCATGTACATAACACTGGCTAACTGTGAACTTTCACACCTTCTTATGCAGAGGTTGTTGATTCTGCTCTTCACACATCTTCACTGTTAGCCCTAGTTATTTAAACACAATGTCCATAGTATAACATAAGGGCGTATACTAGTGTAACACTGGTGTTACGGTCGAAAAGCTGCACCAATGTCCTCATTGAGCAACTTGCATTCTGGTTCTTTACACTCAAAGCCTATTAAATCCAAATAATTGTACTATTGAATGAAATATATAAAATATCACTACATTCAGATACACACACGTATAGCCTATTAGGCCTTGACAAACAAACTCCACGGCCTCGCCTTGGGTGAACTGCCCGTAGGCTACTTCGGAATGAAACATTGAGTTCTTCTTCCAAAGGAAGTCAAACATCAGCCTTTAGATAACGCACTCGAAACATCCGAGTGATACAAAAAACATTTAGTGCATGCTATAAAGGATACTATGACGCAATTTTCGCCTTCTGCCAAAATCTCTTGAATTACGAAGGATTGATCCATTACTTAAAACCGTTACTTTCGTGCGAACTCTCTCACACCCTCAAAATACAGATTGAAGCGAGAATAGACACAGGCCAATCGTTTCTCTCTTACGAAGTTGGGCTAGACCACCTACTTATCGAGAACACAAAACAACAAAACCGACTTCAATTTTTGCTTTCACAGTGCGTAAAACTGTATTGCGGTGTTCCCGACATGATTCCGTATTCTTCTAGATGTCCTTATTCCCTTTCCCTTAGATACTTGTGGACCTGCCACGCAAAGATTTCATCGACTAAGAGTGACGTCATGTTTTGGCTGTCGTTCGAGTAAATATTAATTGGATTACTCACTGTTTCAATCAATCAAATATATTTATAAAGCCCTTTTTTACATCAGCCGATGTTTCAAAATGCTATACAGAAACCCAGCCTAAAACCCCAAAGAGCAAGCAATACAGATGTAGAAGCACAGTGGCTTGGACAAACTCCCTAGAAAGGCATGAATCTAGGAAGAAAACTAGAGAGGAACCAGGCTATGAGGGGTGGCCAGTCCTCTTCTGGCTGTTCCAGCGGAGATTATAACAGGACATGACCAAGATGTTCAAACGTTCATAGATGACCAGCAGGGTCAAATAATAATAATCACAGTGGTTGTAGAGGGTGCAACAGGTCAGCACCTCAGGAGTAAATACCAATTGGCTTTTTATAGCTGAGCGTTCAGAGTTAGAGACTTCAGGTGCGGTAGAGAGAGAAAGTCCTGAGGCATGGTCCCAGGGCTCAAGTCCTCCGGGAGGAGAGGGAGTGAGAGAGAATTAGAGGGAGCATAGTTAAATTCACACAGTACACTGGATAATACAGGATAAATACTCCAAATATAACAGACTGACCCTAGCCCCCGACATATAATCTATTGCAGCATAAATAAATACTGTTTAATCGGACAGATAATAATATAATATATAATTATAATATAATATATATAATATATATAATATAATTTAGTAATACTAAATTGTAGATGTGCTATCTACTTCATACACACCAGGATCGGATAGGTTACTTTCTAAATGTATTCTGTTAAGTTACCTGCTAGTTACCTTTCCAAAATTGCAATCAGTAATGTCATTTTTGGATTACCCAAATTCACTAATGTCACGTCATTACTTTCAGTTGCTGTTGGATGACTTTCATTTAAGAGGCATTAGAAGAAGACAAAAAGGATGATCGAACGCATTTGCTGTGTCATCATAGTAGTGGTCTCTGACTTGATGTTAGATTGGCTAAGGTGGAACAAACCCAAACTTGCACCTCTCTTCAAACCTAAATTGAATGTCATTGAGAAAACATAAAGGTGTTATGTATTTGTTCACAAACATCCTTTCTGAATTTAAAAGTACGAATCATCGAGTTTTTCAAAAGTGTCTCTAATATGATTACAATATTATTTGCTGTTAACGTAATTGTTTACAGGTTTAAAAAAAAATGTAATCAGATTAAATGTAACTGGATTACATGAAATTAGTTACTCCCCAATCCTGATACACACACATATCAAACACTTATTCATCAGGCAAAAGAAAGTTACATTATTATATCATTTGGACAGTATTGTGTAGCCATGTCTAGCCACCAATACCTTTTGTAGTTTAATAGGAAAAAACATAGGCCCTGGACCTTTTTATTAAGATAATACTGTATTGGATTGAAATGTTGTAGTTATTGTATTGGATGGCATTTCTCAGGAAGAAATCTAAGGAACAAAATGTCACAATATTTTATTGTGATTGTCTTGTTGTACTGTGGCACAGCTCTATTCTGGTGCCTATTTTGTGTTCTATTAATGTGCCTCATGGCCCCATGAGAGCCAATTGGAGATTAATTCCTGTCTCTTTTGCTGGCAGGGCAGTCCTCTGCGTCACACCCCAGGCAGTGGCATCTCTTCCTATTGTTGGACTGAGACTCAACCCTCAGTCTCTTGTAAGAATACAGAGATCTCAACTGGAGAGGCAAAGCCCGTCTGAAGTCCTGGGCTGAGGATCAAGAGGGACAAAGTGATAGATGATGAAAACAAAGAAAACGAAGCAGTATACAAATGTAAGGATCTGTAAACAAAATACTATATGTGAATGGACAGCATGTGGCCTATTGTGTGCATATATGATTTTATTTTCTACTGCAGAGTCTTATAAGCATATGTGGGCTGGGCATCCTGAAGATGCAAGACACAATAATAACACACTTAATCATTCTACACTACACCTTACATTTACATTTAAGTCATTTAGCAGACGCTCTTATCCAGAGCGACTTACAAATTGGTGCGTTCACCTTAAGACATCCAGTGGAACAGCCACTTTACAATAGTGCATCTAAATCTTTTAAGGGGGGTGAGAAGGATTACTTTATCCTATCCTAGGTATTCCTGAAAGAGGTGGGGTTTCAGGTGTCTCCGGAAGGTGGTGATTGACTCCGCTGTCCTGGCGTCGTGAGGGAGTTTGTTCCACCATTGGGGGGCCAGAGCAGCGAACAGTTTTGACTGGGCTGCGCGGGAACTGTACTTCCTCAGTGGTAGGGAGGCGAGCAGGCCAGAGGTGGATGAACGCAGTGCCCTTGTTTGGGTGTAGGGCCTGATCAGAGCCTGGAGGTACTGAGGTGCCGTTCCCCTCACAGCTCCGTAGGCAAGCACCATGGTCTTGTAGCGGATGCGAGCTTCAACTGGAAGCCAGTGGAGAGAGCGGAGGAGCGGGGTGACGTGAGAGAACTTGGGAAGGTTGAACACCAGACGGGCTGCGGCGTTCTGGATGAGTTGTAGGGGTTTAATGGCACAGGCAGGGAGCCCAGCCAACAGCGAGTTGCAGTAATCCAGACGGGAGATGACAAGTGCCTGGATTAGGACCTGCGCTGCTTCCTGTGTGAGGCAGGGTCGTACTCTGCGGATGTTGTAGAGCATGAACCTACAAGAACGGGCCACCGCCTTGATGTTAGTTGAGAACGACAGGGTGTTGTCCAGGATCACGCCAAGGTTCTTAGCGCTCTGGGAGGAGGACACAATGGAGTTGTCAACCGTGATGGCGAGATCATGGAACGGGCAGTCCTTCCCGGGAGGAAGAGCAGCTCCGTCTTGCCGAGGTTCAGCTTGAGGTGGTGATCCGTCATCCACACTGATATGTCTGCCAGACATGCAGAGATGCGATTCGCCACCTGGTCATCAGAAGGGGGAAAGGAGAAGATTAATTGTGTGTCGTCTGCATAGCAATGATAGGAGAGACCATGTGAGGTTATGACAGAGCCAAGTGACTTGGTGTATAGCGAGAATAGGAGAGGGCCTAGAACAGAGCCCTGGGGACGCCAGTGGTGAGAGCGCGTGGTGAGGAGACAGATTCTCGCCACGCCACCTGGTAGGAGCGACCTGTCAGGTAGGACGCAATCCAAGCGTGGGCCGCGCCGGAGATGCCCAACTCGGAGAGGGTGGAGAGGAGGATCTGATGGTTCACAGTATCGAAGGCAGCCGATAGGTCTAGAAGGATGAGAGCAGAGGAGAGAGAGTTAGCTTTAGCAGTGCGGAGGGCCTCCGTGATACAGAGAAGAGCAGTCTCAGTTGAATGACTAGTCTTGAAACCTGACTGATTTGGATCAAGAAGGTCATTCTGAGAGAGATAGCGGGAGAGCTGGCCAAGGACGGCACGTTCAAGAGTTTTGGAGAGAAAAGAAAGAAGGGATACTGGTCTGTAGTTGTTGACATCGGAGGGATCGAGTGTAGGTTTTTTCAGAAGGGGTGCAACTCTCGCTCTCTTGAAGACAGAAGGGACGTAGCCAGCGGTCAGGGATGAGTTGATGAGCGAGGTAAGGTAAGGGAGAAGGTCTCCGGAAATGGTCTGGAGAAGAGAGGAGGGAATAGGGTCAAGCGGGCAGGTTGTTGGGCGGCCGGCCGTCACAAGACGCGAGATTTCATCTGGAGAGAGAGGGGAGAAAGAGGTCAGAGCACAGGGTAGGGCAGTGTGAGCAGAACCAGCGGTGTCGTTTGACTTAGCAAACGAGGATCGGATGTCGTCGACCTTCTTTTCAAAATGGTTGACGAAGTCATCTGCAGAGAGGGAGGAGGGGAGGGGAGGGGGAGGAGGATTCAGGAGGGAGGAAAAGGTGGCAAAGAGCTTCCTAGGGTTAGAGGCAGATGCTTGGACTTTAGAGTGGTAGAAAGTGGCTTTAGCAGCAGAGACAGAAGAGGAAAATGTAGAGAGGAGGGCGTGAAAGGATGCCAGACCTTAAGACCCCTTACGTGTATCTGAGATCCACATATTCCGTAGTTCCTCCTTAGTAATAGTAGAAGCATGCATTTGAGGTGGCTTTCTCAGACTGCTTGCTGTGGGTGGAGCCAGAGTATCGGGAAATATCCTGGGCATCTAGGACGGATCTGGTGGTTGTTGTAATGTACATAACCTCTTCATCGTCAATATGAGTTGCAGAGCGGCAGGGAATGTCTCGAAGGAAGATCCTGGTGACTGTTCACATGTACAACACATCATCCTCAGGAGTAAAAAAAGCAACGGAGACTGTCTGGGTAGTCCAAACCCTTTGGTTAAGCGATAAGAGACTCCCAGGGGCTGTTCGGCTGCTTCAGGGTTCCTTGCTCTGCTGGAGTCAGGAGTCCTGACACAGGGTGGCTTTGTGGATCAACACAGACAATGTGGCAGATGGTAATAGAGTGGAACAATACTCAAACAAACCAATCCAATGCAAAATCAAGCAAATTAGGCAAACTAGCACACTAGACAGAGGTAGAACTCGTAACTGACAGGTAGCCAGGGTTGTCATAGTAATCATAACTAAAACGATTGGCTCCAGGCATTCGAATGAGGCAAGCCCCAATCTGTAGATCAAGAGGGAAAAAATGTTGCTCGTAAAGAGTGGATTGGGTAACTTACCAGAAAAATGAATTGACCAATAATCAAAGTTTAGCAGACTAAGCAGCATGGAAGAGTAAGATCTTACCCGAGTACTGGTTTGAGCTACGTTGGAGCTCCTTTGGCCCCTCCTGGGTCTCCAGAAGCAGGGTGGGTCTGTGGATCAACAGGGACAAAGTGTCTGATGGTAAAGAGAGTGGAACAACACCCGAAACGAAGCAATTCAATGTCAAATTCAGCAAATTAGATCAACTACCATACTAAACAGAGATGGAACTCATACCTATTAGGTAGTCAAGGTCATCTGACTGAGAGGACTGGTCTCTATTGGATAAGCTGTCCTGAGACATGTCCAGGAAGGAGGTTGGCCCATAACTCTCCCAAGCAGATGACCACATAATTGACATCCTCATCAACAATTGATTATGCAACAAACTGAACCAAATCTTCAGGGGTACTCTGATGACTTAAGCCTAAATATTTAAAGGATGATTGACCTGTAAAATTTAATTTTATAAACAAACATAATGTCATGAATCAAAATAAAATGGAGGAACCTACCGGAAAAAATAATTTACCAATATTAAAAGATTAGCAAAGATCTCTATCCATGGTAGAGTTATTTGTTTAGTTTCTTAGATTTTTCTTAGCTCTTACCCGAGAAGTGGTTCACAAAGTTGGTTGAATGGATCACATCATTGTCATCCTCATCAACACCAGGGTTGGAGGGAAATGAGTCATCTATGAACTTATTCACAAGATCTCCAGGGGTCCTATTGAGATGCAAGGCTGGTGTTGAAAAGGATGGGTCATTTGCATTCATAGTTGCATCCATAGTCACACAACTGCATGAGCAAGATGTCTGTTCCGAATTCATTGCGTTAAATTGTGTCTTTTGGTGATAATGTTTGATTATGACATCATTGATGCTGGTAAGATGATGCAACCTTTACAATTGTAATGATATTTCAACAATATTTTTTTTAACATAGACAATATGCCATTAGTGTTTGTATATCTATGGTTTTAGCCACAGCTACAGAAAATGTATTATTTGTATGTGGTTTTAACAGCCATCTCCATGGTAATCAAATTCTAATGCATGGTGCATAGAGGCACGGAATACATAATAATGTTTTGTTATAATTTAAATGTTTTAATCAGAACGTTTAATCTATGTATGAATTCCGAATGGCCAATACTTTATAAGGTACACATTCTAAATAAGAACAAGTCTATAAGGACCTGGCCTGTCCTCTTGTAGATAATCTTTTGTGTTTCTGTTGATGCAGTGTTTGTTAAGTCTAGTTGATTCAAATAGCTAAATACATCTCATAACAGGTGAGCTCTGCAGACAATTTCAAAGAAAATATTCACATTTTGTTTTGGCGAAACATTTATTTAAATTATATTTAGGTGACTTTAAAATCAGTTGTTACAGTTTGTACAATATACACAATGTAGAAAGTATCCAACATGACACATTTATTTTAGTAACTTTTCTCCAAATATTAGATATGACATATCAGGTGTTGTATGTCAACTTTCCATGAAACTACTGTAAAATATACACTTTGGCATTTTTTATAACCCAATTTCATAACCAATTTTTATAAATCAATTTCCATATTGTTATGATGGTGAATTATAAATAAGAATACAGTGAAATAATAAAAGGAGTAAAACACACATTACAGTTGTACAGTGTATGACTACATTCACAGATATGAATTACACCTCAATGCGTCAGCGCAAATATTTCAAACACCTTCTATAGCCCAATATATATGTTTTTTTTTTTTTTACAAGTGCAAAAATCTGTCCTTCACAATATGCTATCTAAGACTAGGTAATAGCTGAGTTATTATGCAATATCTGTAAAGAACAGATATTTGCTTTTGTATTGGAGAAAGCCTTTAGCCTGAGTGCCAGTCGGTTTGTGCTATCATGCCAACTCCTTGTCCTGGGCATGTTTGGTTTGTCAATGAGCAATTGAGTGAGCAAGAGCACAACCAGATCTGAGACTAGGCTAGAAGGTCTTTGCAAGTGCAAAATCAAAGAAAACATGCAAGTCATCATGCAAACCACTGGCGAAAGAAAATAACAGTTGGCCTAAAAAAATAAGGACATTTATGAAAATGTCACAATTGTAAACTTCAACTTACACAAATCTCAATAAGTATCAAAAAGCAGATACATTAGGTCAGTCATCTATGATCATAAATAGCTATCCTCTTCTGTGGATTATGTTTTACACATTACTGATTTATAAATGAGTTGATGGTATGGTCAGGTAGCTTTCTGTAGCCATATTAATCATCATATTCTTCAATAATACCCTTTAAAACCATTTGGTTTGGACTCACATAGGGGAATCATTATCACTTAAATTGCCTACATTTCTCAAAAGCACATATGAGCCCTCATATAGAGTTTCTCAATACATCTCATATACAAGCAAACCTACAAACAAACAAAAACAGAGTAGGCTAGACCTACAACCAGTATACTATTCATGTGGAATAGAAACCAGGTTTTGCTGTGCTAACTACTACCGCTGTATGTTATTCAAGTAGGTCGACACATCAGGGTTGTGTTCATTAAGTCACACAACAGGCAACGTTTTAAACCATTTTGCAACGGACAAGTCAAAGAATTTCCTCCCTCTTTCAATACATTTTTTTCCGCTTGGTACCTACTGAACACGACCCAGTTTAAACCAGAGAACCAATGCTGAGCAGACAAACCAGCAGAGCAGCAGTGACCAATGCTAAAGGGAAGTGCGGACCCCTAGCGGCAGAAGAAGGAACGTTCAGAGTACCATCCAGCTTGAGGCAGGAGGTCATGGAGGTGTTGCAGCACTCTTGGTGGCATGTATCTGTTGTGGTCGTACACCAGGTGTTTCTTGTGCAGTTGGCATTGCAGCCTCCCATCCACATCGTTGTTGAACCAGTTGTCATCTTTTTCAGCTGAAAAGAGAAACGTGGATTGAGAATGCATGGAGTTTGATGAGTTTAAGAATGTACGAGATTGGCGAAAGGAAATTCTCTCTTGTCTGAGTGATGTTATTGAGATCATAACAGATAATCATTCTTGTCGTGGCCAAATGTATTTTCCTTCTTTCGTTATGAAATACTTAAAGTGTACATTTGTATCCTACAGCATTTACAGTTCAATGAAGGATGTCTAGTTTGTCTACTATGGGTATAGAATGATGAATAGGGTAGGGTGGGGGTGCACTTTTAAGCCTACCTCACAGTAGGGCTGGTTGAGGGGACAAGGCATTGGGTCTTTGGTTATCCAAGTCTTGTAACAGTTCTGCTCTGTGCACTGAAACATCTGACACTTCTTAAGTTTCTGCAAATAGATGGATAATATTAATAAAGACTGTTAAATTCACTGACATTGAGTCATTTGCATACACACACACACACACACACACACACACACTAGGGATGGACAGTTACCGTATAATCGTGTAACTGACGATTATGGAGGAAGACAGTCATGAAAATAAAATAACCTTTATAACCGTTTAAAAAAACAAAGTATTCACACCCCTTGACTTTTTCCACATTTTGTTGTGTTACAAAGTGGGATAAAAATGTATGTAATTGTCATTTTTTGTCAACGATCTACACAAACTACTCTATAATCTCAGAGTGAAAGAAAAATTTGAACAAGACCAAAAAATGTGCAAAAATAAAACACTAATGTACAGTATCTTGATAAGATAAGTATTCAACCCCCATACCATGATGCAGCCACCACTATGCTTGAAAATATGGAGAGTGGTACTCAGTATAGTTTTGTATTGAATTTGCCCCAAACATAACACTTTGTATTCAGGACACGAATGTGTTAATTTAGTGCCTTTTTGCAAACAAGATGCATGTTTTGGAATATTTTTACAGGCTTCCTTCTTTTCACTCTGTCAATTAGGTAAATATTGTGGAGTAACTACAATTAAACTCATGGTACAATCCCTGAACGGTTTCATTCCTCTCCGGCAACTGAGTTCAGAAGGATGCCTATATCTTTGTAGTGACTGAGTGTATTGATACACCATAATTAATATGCTCATAGGGCTATTCAATGCCAGATTCTTTTTTTTTACCTATCTACAAACCTCCCTGGTCTTTGTGGTTGAATCTGTGTTTGAAAATCACGGATTGATTAAGGAACCTTACAGATAATTGTACAGTCGTGGCCAAAAGTTTTGAGAATGGCACAAATATTAATTTTCACAAAGTCTGCTGCCTCAGCTTGTATGATGGCAATTTGCATACACTCCAGAATGTTACGAAGAGTGATCAGATGAATTGCAATTAATTGCAAAGTCCGTCTTTGCCATGCAAATGAACTGAATCCCCCAAAAACATTTAGACTGCATTTCAGCCTTGCCACAAAAGGATGAGCTGACATCATGTCAATGATTCTCTCATTAACACAGGTGTGAGTGTTGACAAGGACAAGGCTGGAGATCACTCTGTCATGCTGATTGAGTTCGAATAACAGACTGGAAGCTTCAAAAGGAGGGTGGTGCTTGGAATCATTGTTCATCCTCTGTCAATCATGGTTACCTGCAAGGAAACACGTGTAGTCATCATTGTTTTGCACAAAAAGTATTTCACAGGCAAGGATATTGCTGCCAATAAGATTGCACCTAAATCAACCATTTATCGGATCATCAAGAACTTCAAGGAGAGCGGTTCAATTGTTGTGAAAAAGGCTTCAGGGCACCAAAGAAAGTCCAGCAAGCGCCGGGAACGTCTCCTAAAGTTGATTCAGCTGCGGGATCGGGGCACCACCAGTACAGAGCTTGCTCAGGAAAAGCAGTAGGCAGGTGTGAGTGCATCTGCATGCACAGTGAGGCGAAGACTTTGGAGGATAGCCTGGTGTCAAGAAGGGCAGCAAAGAAGCCACTTTTCTCCAGGAAAAACATCAGGGACAGACTGATATTCTGCAAAAGGTACAGGGATTGGACTGCTGAGGACTGGGGTAAAGTCATTTCCTCTGATGAATCCCCTTTCCATTTTTGGGGGGCATCCGGAAAAAAGCTTGTCCAGAGAAGACAAGGTGAGCACTACCATCAGTCCTGTGTCATGCCAACAGTAAAGCATCCTGAGACCATTCATGTGAGGGGTTGCTTCTCAGCCAAGGGAGTGGGCTCACTCACAATTTTGCTTAAGAACACAGCCATGAATAAAGAATGGTACCAACACATCCTCTGAGAGCAACTTCTCCCAACCATCCAGGAACAGTTTGGTGACGAACAATGCCTTTTCCAGCATGATGGAACATCTTGCCATAAGGCAAAAGTGATTACTAAGTGGCTCTGGGAACAAAACATCGATATTTTGGTCCATGGCCAGGAAACTCCCCAGACCTTAATCCCATTGAGAAATTGTGGTCAATCCTCAAGATGCGGGTGGACAAACAAAACCCCACAAATTCTGACAAACTCAGGATGTGGCCCAGAAGTTAATTGACAGCATGCCAGGACGGATTGCAGAGGTCTTGAAAAAGAAGGGTCAACACTGCAAATATTGACTCTTTTCATCAACTTCATGTAATTGTCAATAAAAGCCTTTGACACTTAAGGAATGCTTGTAATTATACTTCAGTATTCCATAGTAACATCTGACAAAAATATCTAAAGACACTGAAGCAGCAAACTTTGTGGAAATTAATATTTGTGTCATTCTCAAAACCTTTGGCCACGACTGTAGAGTTTCTCCCCCTTTGAAGAGGGGGATGACCACGGCAGCTTTCCAATCTATGGGAATCTCAGATGATACGAAAGAGAGGTTGAACAGGCTAGTAATAGGGGTTGCAATAATTTCGGCAGATCATTTTAGAAAGAGAGGGTCCAGATTGTCTAGCCCGGCTGATATGTAGTGGTCCAGATTTTGCAGCTCTTTCAGAACACCAGCTATCTGGATTTGGGTGAAGGAGAAGTGGGGAAGGTTTGGGCGAGTTGCTGTGGGGAGCGCAGGGCTGTTGACCAGGGTAGGGGTAGCCAGGTGGAAAGCATGGCCAGCTGTAGAAAAATAATTATTGAAATTCTCAATTATTGTGGATTTATTGGTAGTGACAGTGTTTCCTAGCCGCAGTGCAGTGGGCAGCTGGGAGGAGGTGCTCTTATTCTCCATGAACTTTACAGTGTCCCAGAACTTTTTTGAGTTTGTACTACAGGATGCAAATTTCTGTTTGAAAAAGCTAGCCGTAGCTTTCCTAACTGCCTGTGTACATTGGTTCCTAACTTCCCTAAAAAGTTGCATATCACGGGGGCTATTCGATGCTAATGCAGAACGCCACATGATGTTTTTGTGTTCTTCAAGGGCAGACAGGTCTGGAGTGAACCTAGGGCTATATCTATTCCTAGTTCTACATTTTTTGAATGGAGCATGCCTATTTAAGATGGCAAGGAAGGCGCTTTTAAAGAATAACCAGGCATCCTCTATTGACGGGATGAGGTCAATGTCATTCCAGGATACCCCGGCCAGGTCAATTAGAAAGGCCTGTTCGCAGAAGTGTTTTAGGGAACATTTGACAGTGATGAGGGGTGATCGTTTGACCGCAGAGCCATTACGGATGCAGGCAATGAGGCAGTGATCGCTGAGATCTTGGTTAAAAACAGCAGCGGTGTATTTGGAGGGCGAGTTAGTTAGGATGATATCTATTAGGGTGCCCATGTTTACGGATTTGGGGTTGTACCTGGTAGGTTCATTGATCATTTGTGTGAGATTGAGGGCATCAAACTTAGATTGTAGGATGGTCGGGGTGTTAAGCATATCCCAGTTTAGGTCACCTAGCAGCACAAGCTCAGAAGATAGATGGGGAACAATCAATTCACATATGGTGTCCAGGGCACAGCTGGGGGCAGAGGGTGGTCTATAGCAAGCTGCAACGGTGAGAGACTTGTTTCTGGAAAGGTGACTTTTTAGAAGTAGAAGCTCGAATTGTTTTGGTACAGACCTGGATAGTAAGACAGAACTCTGCAGGCTATCTCTGCAGTAGATTGCAACACCGCCCCCTTTGGCAGTTCTATCTTGGCAGAAAATGTTATAGTTAGGGATGGAAATTTCAGGGTTTTTGGTGGTTTTCCTAAGCCAGGATTCAGACACGGCTAAGACATCCGGGTTGGCAGAATGTGCTAAAGCAGTGAATAAAGCAAACTTAGGGAGTAGGCTTCTAATGTTAACATGCATGAAACCAAGGCTTTTACGGTAGCAGAAGTCAACAAATGAGAGCACCTGGGGAGTAGGAGTGGAGCTAGGCACTGCAGGTCCTGGATTAACCTCTACATCACCAGAGGAACAGAGGAGAAGTAGGATAAGGGTATGGCTAAAGCCTATAAGCACTGGCCATCTAGCACGTTCGAAACAGAGAGTAAAGGGAGCAGGTTTCTGGGCACGATAGCATAGATTCAAGGCATAATGTACAGACAAAGGTATGGTAGGAAGAGAGTACATTAGAGGTAAACCTAGGCATTGAGTAATGAAGAGAGAGATATAGTCTCTAGAGACGTTTAAACCAGGTGATGTCATCGCATATGTGGGAGGTGGAACAACATGGTTGGTTAAGGCATATTGAGCAGGGCTATCAGCTCTACAGTGAAATAAGACAGTAATCACTACCCAGGAGAGTAATGGACAAGGCATATTGAAATTAGGGAGAGGCATGCTCAGCCAAGTGATCGTATGAGTCCAGTAAGTGGTTGGGCTGGCTGGGGATATGGCGATTCAGACAGTTAGCAGGCCGGTGCTAGCAAGCTAGCAGTTAGCAGGCCGGGGCTAGCAAGCTAGCATAAGGGCCTTAGAGGGAAGTTGCGATGGGGGAAAAGTCTGTTTTTGGTGACGTCGGTGAAGTCGATAGACCAGTTGTGGAATTAGTAGGGTTCCAAGTGGCAGAGGGGTCTAAGTCCAATTGACAAAATGGGTATAGTGGTCCAAGAAACTGGCCAGTGGATCAGCTAACAGTCCAATATGCTATAGATAGCTAGCAGGCCGCAATTAGCAGAATGGGCCTTCAGGGGACGTTGCACCTGAGGGGCCTGTTGGGATCCTTGGGCAGATTATGTCGGTATTCCAGTCGTAAAGGATCGGTATGCTCTGGTTTGAAACTCGTTGTACGAACTGACGAGAGCTTTCCGAGCTAAAGGTTAGCCGACTGATAGCTGATAGCTGGTAGCTAGTTAGCTAGCTAGCTTCAGTTGAAGCAATCCAGTTCGGAGGTAAATATAAATACTTTAGAAAAAAACCCAGATCCACACCACATTGAGTGAGGAGGGTTGCAGGAGAGTATTTTGAAGTTGAGGTTTAGAAAAAATGTTAAAAAGAATCCGAAGAAAAATATATAAAAAGATATATACATGGGACGAGACAAGACAAAGACAAAGACGTCTGACTGCTACACCATCTTGGATTTCATAAATGTAAGATATTTCAAATTCAGGCTGTAACACAACAATATGTGGAAAAAATCAAGGGGTGTGAATAATTTCTGATATACATGTATATACAGTACCAGTCAAAAGTTTGGACACACCTACTCGTTCAAGGGTTTTTCTTTATTTTAACTATTTTCTACATTGTAGATAAATAGTGAAGACATCAAAATATTGAAATAACACATATATAATCATGTAGTAACCAAAAAATGGTTAAATAAAAAAATATTTTAGATTTTAGATTCTTCAAAGTATCCTTGACAACAGCTTTGCATACTCTTGGTATTCTCTCAACCAGCTTCACCTGGAATGATTTTCCAACCGTCTTGAAGGAGTTCCGAAATATGCTGAGCACTTGTTGGCTGCTTTTCCTTCACTCTGCGGTCCAACTCATCCCAAATCATCTCAATTAGGTTGAGGTCAGCTGATTGTTGAGGCCAGGTCATCTGATGCAGCACTCTATCACTCTCCTTCTTGGTCAAATAGCCCTTACACAGCCTGGAGGGCTGTGATCACTCTGACAGAGCTTCAGAGTAGTGATGAGCATTCCGTCTCTTTTCAGTGAGCCGGCTCATTCGGCTCAGCTCACCAATAAGAGCCGGTTCTTTTGGCTCCCAAACGGCTCTTTAAAAAATATATGTTTTGTATTTTTTCAAGTCAAACAGTTTGTGATAGTTTGACTATGATTGGTGTAAAACAATTCTAATTCAATTATTAAATGAAATCATACTCTACCTTAACCAGAATGTATTTAAAAATGCATTGGTTTGTAATGAAAAAGAATGCTATTAAAAATGTGCATTTAAAGTATAGCTTTTTAATGTATATAAACAAAGTGCATATAAATCTAATCATTCAAAACAAATACAATCTGAACAACATATTAATAGAATACTGCACCATATCAAAAAATAAATAAATAACAATGTGCAAAACTGTAGCATCCCACTTAAAACATTAAACTGGTCCCTCTTTTCTCTCTCTTCTTTATTGCCATTTTATAACCAGCAGCACACAGCAATGCTGACCATAATTGAGCTTTTATGAGAGATTAGCATTCAGAAATGGAAGCTGCCTCACTTTCGAGAGGCTGATGCAGTTTCTTCTCTCAGTAATTATTTGTCCCGTTTTCGAGAAGACCCTCTCAGAGGGACGGATGTGGCCACTATGCAGTCTCCCTGTCATAACTTTAGTAAGCCGTGGGTAGACAGAGGCCTTGTTCTTCCAGCAGCTCATAGGATCTGCAGATCTTTGAAGGAGGGGCTCCTCCAAATAGGATCGGACCTCCATTTATGGCATCTGCTGAGGGATTCCTTCGTGCTGCATCCCCAGTTGCTCTCTCGTCACACAGCATCCAAACAGCAGACGTTTGTGGCACTACTGCTGGAGCTTCTGCTCCATCTGATCCCCCTTCTTCCTGGTGCCTGAGCCAGCTGACTGCTGGGGCTGTCCCTCCCTGCTGCTGAAGTTATTCTTTGAAGAGCCTCATCAATCGCTCTGGCATCACTGAAGGCTAACTTCTTAAACCTGGGGTCAAGTGCAGCGGTTTCTGATAGCACGTGATTATATTCCATTCTGTGGAACTTTCTGTCCATTGATGAACATAGGGTGTCAATCAACTCTGTCACATGTCCTGTAGTTACATTTGCTTCTCTCTGGCGGCTGGCTGTGATTCGCTGCAGACCCTTACACAGGAGTATCATTTTTGCGGCTGTCAAATAGCTGAAAAGAGAGAACAGTAACTTATTAGTTCAGGTTCATGTTTTTTCTACTGATAATACATTCTCATCTACTGTCCACATACATATGTAGTACTGGATTAAATAATGATGTAGTAATAACTGCTTACTGTACCTCTCTCCACAGTGACCTGCTCAAAGGGTTCCAGGACTCTGCACACCTCCTCCACCACCTCCCATTCCTCTTGGGTCAGAGCATCATCAGGTGCATTGACAACGGCCAGGGTAGAGATGATGGCATCCTTTGACTCAAGAAACCGCTTCAACATATAAAATGTTGAATTCCACCTTGTAGTGCAGTCTTGTTTAGGCCTCAGCTCAGGCATCCCCATCTGGCGTTGTGTAGACTTTAGTTTTTCAGCACCTATTGTGCTCCTGTAGAAGTATTTCACAGCTGCTTTCACTTTGTCCACAGTGGGCTTCATCACCTTCAGAGCATCTCTTACAATCAGGTCGATTGTGTGGGAAAGACATGGATGATGGGTCCATTTAAAAATGTTCATGGCTTTGGTTATGTTAGCTACATTGTCGCTAACACAACAGACCACTTTTCCATCTACTTGACATTCTCTGGACACTCTCAACAGTTCCTCTGCCAAGTTCTCTGAGGTGTGTCTCTCGCTGAACTCAAAGCAGTCCAGAAGACCGCTAGACATCGAAAAATCTTCAATGAAGTGACATGTAACCGACCTGTAAGAAGTGGTTACCCTTGATGTTCAGCAGTCAGTGGTAAGGCAAACTACAGTAGCTTTTCGGACTCCTGCACTGAAGCCTGTGTGCTCTCATACAGTTGTCGAATAAGTGAATTTGAAAGGGTTTTCCTGCTTGGAATAACTATTGGTAAAACCTCTGTCCTCCACGATCGAAAATGGCTGGAAATCGGTAGCAATCATTTTAGCCAATGCAATATCAATTTGGTCTTGTCTTTATATGAGATTTTGTTTTGGCAAATTCTACACTGTGCTTTAACATTGCCTACATTATTAAAATGCATCCAAATGCTACTGTGCTTCCGACTCATTTTCCAGCTGTTGTTTTCACAGCTGTCCTTCCTCTCTCTCCTCGGCTTTGGTTCCTTCGTTGACATTGCATGTCTGATTGACAGGAATAACAGGTGAGACTGTTAGTCTGAGCAGACAGTCAGAACGAATGTGTTTGCGCTTGAGCATTTAGGCCTATATTATTTTATTTATTTTTTTGTTCTTCGAATTAGTTTATTCTATTCATTTAAATCTTTTGATTATTCTTCTGATATGCGAGCCGGCTCCCAACATTCTCCTACAAGAGCTGGTTCTTAGAGCCAACGACAAACAGATAGCTCACTGAAGACTGGACTAAGACGGGACTACCGAGCCCATTTCCGCGCTAACATCAACACAGTGATTAAACAGTGTTGCTCCTTGCTGAAACAAGCAAGGTGTCTTTGGTTGTCTAGACAACTCCCCCTCCCTGCAACAGCAGCACAGGAGCGGAGGAGAGGAGAAAATGTGTCTTTAAAACTATTATAATGGTGACCGCGGTCACTTGCCTGAACAATAACTGCCATCCAAAATTCCATGACCATCACACACACACACACACACACACACACACACACACACACACACACACACACACACACACACACACACACACACACACACACACACACACACACACACACACACACACACACACACACACACACACACACACACACATACACACACACTGCCTGTTTAATGTGTATATAAATGTACCCTAACATATTGTTGTAGGCCTACATCAACCTGAGAATGTCAAGTTGCTGCCCAAAAGCTAGTTCTTACATTGGTTGGTTCAGCAGTTGTAGTGGTGGTGGCTGCTGCTGTTGTTGTGGTGGTGGTGGTGGTCATCATCACTGTAGTCACAGGAGGAACAAATAAAATAAGTATCTTTGAGATGACTCATGTCTCAATTCTGTCCTGTATATAGTGCATTGTACTGTCATGCACGTATAATGCAATTCAGATTTAATCCAAATAAATAACACATTTTACAGATGTGTTGAAGTGAAAGGAATAGTGATAAGATGCTATGCATTGTCAGAAAACGAATAGTTCAACAGAACAACAGATTTAGCTCAGCCCCATACAGTAACAGTCTCCCAATTGATGTGGTGGTGATACATGTAAGCATGAATCCCTCACAGTAAAAGACAGGGTTTTTACAGGTTCACCAATTCTAACACCAAGGACACCATAGTACGGTTTGACTTTGACTTTATTTAGTCTTGCACACAATTTACCAGGAAACTGAAGAAATGCAGAATAGCATAGAAAACAATCATAATACAGGGCACTTAGAATTGTTTTTATGGAGTGGGCTAGTCCCTCAGGTGTGTTTTGTGTTTATTAGAAAGGATGGCTAGAGAAGAAAGTAAGGAGGAGAGAGGGTGCTTGAGCAGTGGGACAGATTTGAACCCATGCTCTCGGAGGTACACAGTGCATGTGATCCAGAGGCAGCGGTTTAAACCAGTGGACCACCGTAGGCCACAGGACATTGGTTTTCTTTATTGTATATTTTTTTGGGGGAAAAACTAAAAACGGTTTACCTGTTGTAGTGTTTGTACGAACAATGGAGGCCAGGGTAGAGCTAAGACAGCCAGTGGAGTTGCAGCATCCCATCGAACAGTTGGTCTGAGTGTCGTTGACACAGGGATTACTGCAGGAGGAACTGCAGCCGCCGGTGTAAGTCATGTCTTCCTGTCTCTTCAGCTGAGAAGGTATCACACACATTTTGTTAGCACACTTTTAGAAACAAATACATTTAAATGTTTCGTTGTTGTTAAACAAGGGAATAAAAGATGAAGTTAGAACCACATTCCGGTGTAGTTGCTGCAAATGCAACTGACTTAAAAAAAAAAATATGGTGTGAAACTTTTAGTAGTAGGGCCAGGAAGATCGTATCTAAAATAGGTGTGACATGAATTAATGACAGCAGAATCAATATGAACGATAGCATGCAAAAGTTGTGAAATGTAAGTACATTTGTATTATTCAAATTCTAAAATTCAATACACGCATAGTGTATACTGTACCTCACAGAAGGTGATATTAGCGTTGCATGAAAGAGAAGTCATATTCATGTACACATCGTTGCAGTCTGAGTAGTTACAGGAGAACTGGCGACAGGATATCTTTGAGAGAGAGAGAGCGAGAGAGAGAGAGAGAGAAAGAGAGAGAGAGACGATCAGATATTGAGCACCGCATCTATGCTTTCTCTAAACAATCAAACAACAGGAGTATCGGTCCGACGTTGAATAAAGTACTACTTAGAAAGTCTATACAGCACACATAAAGTCTGCACTACACAGATCAACTGTACTTTTATGTCCTACTCCACAATAAAGGGTGCAAAAAGGATGACATAACCAACGTAGAGGGCATTACTAAATGTGACATAACTGGCTAATTCCCTCAAAAACGGTGCTTTATAAAGGGTGACATCGTGCATGCTATTTGATGTGAAATTGCCTGTCTCGAGGAAAGCTACAAGATAAGGCATTAAACGGGATGGTAAAGCAGACTACATGTATTATGAAATAATCTCTCCCACCAAGTTACTTCATTCCTCGGTGCCAACATGCACAGACACAAACATGGGCCCAGTCACCATCCCCTCAACCCCCTCACTCACACCCACACCCACCAACACACATGCACTGTGGTTATGTACACTACAGTGGTAGAACTGAAGAAAAAAAAACGGTCTGTATTCACTTCTAGTTTTTTTCAATCACTTTGGCAGATTTTCAGATGTAAGGGGGTGTATTTTCAAAACACAGAGTAATACTCATTATCTTATGTTCAGAACCTTTCATTGTGCATTAATTGGAGTTGAATACATATTTAACCCCTGAGTCGTACATGCTAAAGTTTTTCATGAAATACCATAAGATCATTTCGTTTAGTCACCTATACATCAGATAATGATAGACTCACCGTTTAGTCATTTTAACTAACATTTAATCCAACAGCAAAAAATACTAGATACAATTTTTAAAGCTATTATTTTTAGTAGATGGGAGACGGTAAATAATGGTAAATACCATTTTCCATACAGTGTTTAGCTATAACTTGACAGCAAAGTTTACGGGAAAACAATGTATCAGTTGCAGTATCCTTATACAGTACATAAGTAAAATAAATAATCAGATATCAGGGTAGAATCTATTGATAAGCAGCAGCCTACAGTAAAAAGGTATTTGTGTAGCACTGTGTGTGAATGTGTAACGGCTCTCGTTGGTGGTAGAAAGAGTAGACCAAGTTCAAAGAAACAGAAAACATAGAATTTCCCACCCGAGTCACACCCTGACCTAAACAAACATAGAGAATAATAAGGATCTCTAAGGTCAGGGCGTGACAGAATGCCCATTTCTGCCCCATGCAACATTGTAAAAGATCATCTTTTCTATGTGACTTGTCAACTGATACAGTATGACCTGTCTCTCTGCTGGAGAAAATTATTCAGGTTACAGTGTATCATTGAAAATTAGATAATGAGTGAGATATATTGTTATACAGTATATGAAGGGTATATTGTTTAATTGGTTAATTTAATCTTGATGGCTACACATTTGCAGCTAAATGCTGAATTGCAGAATAGGTCAACAGATCAAAAGGAAAAATGTAAATTAACATAATGTCACGGTCGTCATATGGAGGAGAACAAGGCGCAGCGTGGTAAGCATATATACTTCTTTAATGAAAGAACGAACACTGAACAAAACAACAAAACGAACCGTGAAGCTAATATGGCTAGTGCAAACCAGGCAACTAAACATAGAATAACAACCCACAAAATACCCAAGGAATATGGCTACCTAAATATGGTCCCCAATCAGAGACAACGATAAACAGCTGCCTCTGATTGAGAACCAATCTAGGCAACCATAGACATATAAACACCTAGACTAGAAAACCCATAGACAATACAAAAACGAAACAAACCACCCTTGTCACACCCTGACCTAACCAAAATAATAAAGAAACAAAGATAACTAAGGTCAGGGCGTGACACATAACAATTAGGTAGATTAACAAAACAAAGAAATTGATGTTGACGGTGATGAAGCCACCTCTGAGAGTTCCGTCACAACAGAGTGTACCCGTTTATGACAGAGACTGGGGCTTCTGACAACCCACTGGAGTTAGGCTAGATGATTTGATGATGGTGATGCCAGATGATCGATGCCAGATGATGCAGTTGGCTTGCAGGCCCTGATGTCGTCCTCAGCTCAACATCTCTGTAGCCTGGACTGAGTACTCCTCCACAACTAACGAGTAGCACCCACTTGGGTGATGCCTCAGTTCACCACACATCAGTCCACATCAGCCATCCCCATTTCCAAAATGCAGTCCGGTCTCGTTCGTCAAGAAACCGGGGCTTAGTGAGATCTTTTAAAACTTCTTAGGGCTGAGATCCCGCAAACGGGATCGATATGACAACAGCCAGTGAAAGTGCAGGGCGCCAAATTCAAAACAACAGAAATCCCATAATTTAAATTCCTCAAACATAGAAGTATTTCACACCATTTTAAAGATACACTTCTTGTTAATCCCACCACAGTGTCCGATTTCAAATAGGCTTTACGGCGAAAGCACCACAAACCATTATGTTAGGTCAGAGCCAAGTCACAGAAAAACACAGCCATTTTTCCAGCCAAAGAGAGGAGTCACAAAAATCAGAAATAGAGATAGAATTATTCACTAACCTTTGATGATCTTCATCAGATGACACTCATAGGAATTCAAGTTACACAATACATGTATGTTTTGTTCGATAAAGTTCATATTTATATAAAAAATTCTCAGTATACATTGGCGCATTATGTTCAGTAGTTCCAAAAAGATCTGATGATTTTGCAGAGAGCCACATCAATTTATGGAAATTCTCATAATAAATGTTGATGAAAATACAAGTGTTATGCATGGAACTTTAGATACACTTCTCCTTAATGCAACCAATGTGTCAGATTTCAAAACAGCTTTACGGAAAAAGCAAACCATGCAATAATCTGAGTACGGCGCTCAGGGACCAAACAAGCCAAAAAGATATCCGCCATATTGTACAGTCAACAAAAGTCAGAAATAACATTATACATATTCACTTACATTTGATGATTTTCATCAGAATGCACTCCCAGGAATCCCAGTTCCACAATAAATGTTTGTTTTGTTCGATAATGTCCATCATTTATGTCCTCCTACTTTTGTTAGTGCGTTTTGTAAACAAATCCAAAGTCACGAAGCGCATTCATTAGGAGCAGACGAAATGTCAAAAAGTTCAGTTACAGTCCGTAGAAACATGTCAAACGATGTATAGAATCAATCTTTAGGATGTATTTAACATAAATCTTCAATAATGTTCCAACCGGAGAATTCCTTTGTCTGTAGAAAAGCAATGGAACGCGAGCTAACTCTCACGTGAACAAGTGTCACGAGCTTGTGGCACTCTGCCAGACCACTGACTCAAAGAGCTCTTATGAGCCCCTCCTTTACAGTAGAAGCATCAAACAAGTGTCTAAAGACTGTTGACATCTAATGGAAGCCTTAGGAAGTGCAACATGACCAATATCCCACTGTATCTTCAATAGGGAATTAGTTGAAAAACGACCAACCTGAGATTTCCCACTTCCTGGTTGGATTTTTTCTCAGGTTTTTGCCTGACATATGAGTTCTGTAAAACTCGCAGACATCATTCAAACAGTTTTAGAAACTTCAGAGTGTTTTCTATCCGAATATAATAATATATGCATATATTAGCAACTGGGACTGAGTAGCAGGCAGTTTACTCTGGGCACCTCTGGGCACCTTATTCATCCAAGCTACTCAATACTGCCCCAGCCATAAGAAGTTAAATGCAAACATTAGCTAGCTAGGTATAGCCAAACCACACTAGTAGCCTTGCCATCAGTCCTTCAACTCCATGGGTGAAAACAACCAGATATACCCAATAAACACTAAATGACATAGCAAAAACAAAAAACACTGAAAATCATCAAAAATATGTACAAAATATAAAGAGCTCTTTGTTTAGGCTGCCTTATGGTGCAAAAGAAGCACATATCAGCAAATTCAACTGAATTATTTAATTAAGACAATTTGCAATAATTCCAAGGACTATTTACTTAGCGGCCTCATGAATGATGTTGAGTAAAACATCTGTAATGAAGGTTGCTATGAATGATACTGCAACATTCACAAAGGTGTCATGATTAGTTTCATAAAGATGATATAGATGCATTATGCATACCCCCTTCAAATAAAGTGGTAACATAATATCATATCATTAATTAAATCTACTAGACTACTAAACTACTAGACTCACCATGGTCATGCCACTGGTGCCCCATGAAGTGGCATTGTCCGTGCTTGTGGTTCCACTACCTGTGTTAGCAAGGACAACATGTAGTGTGAGACCAAAGTAGCAAAATAATATGTGAATTCATAAAACAATCAGCATTTTGTATTACCCGCCATTGTATTCCCTGAGTTATAAATTGTTACACTTGAAGTGGAGGTCATGGCTGTTGTCATTGATCCTATACAGTGGCTTGTGAAAGTATTCACCCCCTTGGCATTTCCTTATTTTGTTGCCTTACAACCTGGAATTAAAATAGATTTTTTGGGGGTTGTATCATTTGAATTACACAACATGCCACTTTGTAGATGGAAAATATTTTTTATAGTGAAACAAACAAGAAATAAGACAAAAAAACTGAAAACTTGAGCGTGCGTAACTATTCACCCCCCTTCCCCAAAGTCAATACTTTGTAGAACCACCTTTTGCAGCAATTACAGCTGCAAGTCTCTTGGGGTATGTCTCTATAAGCTTGGCACATCTAGCCACTGGGATTTTTGCCCATTCTTCAAGGCAAAACTGCTCCAGCTCCTTCAAGTTGGATGGGTTCGTTGGTGTACAGCAATCTTTAAGTCATACCACAGATTCTCAAATGGATTGAGGTCTGAGCTTTGACGAGGCCATTCCAAGACATTTAAATGTCTCCCTTTAATCTGCCCGAGTGTTGCTTTAGCAGTATGCTTAGGGTCATTGTCCTGCTGGAAGGTGAACCTCCGTCCCAGTCTCAAATCTCTGGAAAACTGAAACAGGTTTCCCTGAAGAATTTCCCTGTATTTTGCGCCATCCATCATTCCTTCTATTCTGACCAGTTTCCCAGTCCCTGCCGATGAAAAACATCCCCACAGCATGCTGCTGCCACCACCATGCTTCACTCTGGGGATGGTGTTCTCTGGGTGATGGGAGGTGTTGGGGTTCCACCAGACATAGCGTTGGTCTTCATGGTGCTACTTGCTTGGCTGTGCCCCTTGCTTAGTGGTGTTGCAGACTCTGGGGCCTTTCAAGAACAGGTGTATATATACTGAGATCATGTGACACTTAGATTGCACACAGGTGGATTTGATTTAACAAATTATGTGACTTCTGAAGGTAATTGGTTACACCAGATATAATTTACGGGCTTCATAGCAAAGGGGGTGAATACATATGCACAAACAACTTTTCAGTTTTATTTAAAAAAACGATTGAAACAAGTATTTTTATTTTTATTTCACTTCACCAATTTGACATGAAATCCAAATAAAAATCTATTTAAATGACAAGTTGTAATACAACAAAATCGGAAAAACGGCAAGGGGGATGAATACTTTTGCAAGGCACTGTATTGGATGAATTAGAGGTAGAGGTAGCCGTATTAGCAGCATGATGAACCGTGGTAGCTGCCATCATGGTTTGATGCCATTGTAGTACTCAGAGAAGAAATGCCAGACAACCAGGGTTGGGGAGTAACGGATTACAAAAAAGAATAATCGGTAACTGTAATCCGTTACGTTACCAACAAAAATATTGTAATCGGATTACAGATACTTTTGAAAAATGAGATGATTACTTCAAGGATTACTGTTAAATTCAGAAAGGACGTTTGCAAAAGAACATCTTTGACACTTCTCATCGACATTCAAATCAGCAATGACAAAAAAAGTTTGTTCCACCAGAGCAAGTCTGACCACAAGTCAGAGACCACTATGATGACACACCAAATGTGTTTGATTGATCGCGGGAAAATAGGTTTTTGTAGACTACAGTCCAAGCTATGTCTTCCAATGGTGCGACTTCTGTCACAGCATCCAAAGATAATCCAACTTGAATAAACACTTGGAGGTAAGGATGACAGCAGTGGTGTAGTCTACGGTGATACGGATGTTACTTATTATTGATATCTACATAGCGCATTGATGTGAATCACACTGCCGCTCTCTCATTTAGCAAATTGCGCCATACGGATTGTGGTGGTTGTGGATGGCTGTTCACAAATCTAAATGTGTATTTGAACCCAATAATGGTTGAATTCAAGAAGTTTAAGCTGCCAATCAATCATTGTTTTTGAAACCAGTGGACAGCCAGTGAAAAATGTGCTCTTGTAACAGCTGCATAGTGTGGATACCAGCATATGGAAAAAAATGTGGGGCTTTTATTGTTCAGTCTAATTCATGCTGATATAAAAGGCCTAATGGACACATGCTCAAACTCGCACACTTTTGACAGACTTAAAGGGGCAATAAGTAGTTGCTACATACATTTTCTGACTTATAAATTATATATATATATATATATATAATATATATATATAATTGAAATAACACATATATAATCATGTAGTAACCAAAAAAGTGTTAAATAAATCCAAATATATTTTATATATTTGACATTCTTCAAAGTAGCCACCCTTTGCCTTGATGACATCTTCATGTGTTAGTCACCTGGAATGCTTTTCAATTAACAGGTGTGCCTTCTTAAAAACTCATTTGTGGAATTGCTTTCCTTCTTCATACATTTGAGCCAATCAGTTGTGTTGTGACAAGGTAGGGGTGATATACAGAAGATATCCCTATTTGGTAAATGTCCATATTATAGCAAGAACAGCTCAAATAAGCAAAAAGGAATGACAGTCCATCATTACTTTAAGACACGAAGGTCAGTCAATGCAGAACATTTAAAGAATTTTAAAAGTTTCTTCAAGTGCAGTTGCAAAAACCATGAAGCGCGATGTTGAGACTGGCTCTCACGAGGACCGCCACAGGAAAGGAAGACCCAGAGTTTCCTCTGCTGCAGAGGATAAGTTCATTAGAGTTACCAGCCTCAAAAATAGCAGCACAAATAAATGCTTCACAGAGCTCAAGTAACAGACACATCTCAACATCAACTGTTCAGAGGAGACTGCGTGAATCAGGCCTTCATGGTCGAATTGCTGCAAAGAAACCACTACTAAAGGACACCAATAAGAAGAAGAGACTTGCTTGGGCCAAGAAACAACGGCAATGGAAATTAGACCGGTGGAAATCTGTCCTTTGGTCTGATGAGCCCAAATTTGAGATTTTTGGTTCCAATTGCCGTGTCTTTGTGAGACACAGAGTAGGTGAACGGATGATCTCCGCATTTGTGGTTCCCAACATGAAGCATGTAGGAGGAGTTGTGATGATGTGGGGGTGCTGTGCTGGTGACATTGTCAGTGATTTATTTAGAATATAAGGCACATTTAAGGCACTGGTGTAGAGAGGACTAGGCAGGAGGCAGTCGTAGGTTTAGAACTACTGAATTTATTTAGATCAAAGCGGGACGAAACCCAAACGCTGTTGTGCTCAAAATATATCTTCATATACAAAAAGGCACGGGGCGAACTCAAAGTGCAAAATATAAAGTACTCAGGAAATAGTAGGAGAGATTCCTCTCAGGAAAACAAGTAACATTTACAATGACCGACAAAGGCAAATGGCAGAGGGAGTATATATACAGCGATAGATTGGGGATTGGACCCAGGTGTGTGTAATGATGACATGTAACATGTGCACTGGGAGTCAGGAAGCAAGGGAGTGTGTAATTTAATAAACAAAACAACAAACACGAACATCGCACAGACAGGAAACTGAAACAGAAACAATGATGCCTGGGGAAGGAACCAAAGGGAGTGACGTATATATGGCAGGTAATCAAGGAGGTGATGGAGTCCAGGTGATTCTGATGACGCCCAGGCATGTGCGTGTAATGATGGTGACAGGTTTGCGCCATAATGAGCAGCCTGGTGACCTAGAGGCCGGAGAGGGAGCACACGTGACATGACAAGTCAAGTCCGGGGTTGATGAGTGAAGAGCGTTTGCCAGCAGTAGGTTCGGCAGCAGCTAGAAGGCCTGCGACGCCGAATTCCTGAGCTGGACAGGAGGGGGAGCCAAAGCGAAGGCTGGTGTGACAGCATGGCTACCACAGCATTCTGCAGCGATACGCCATCCCATCTGGTTTGCTCTTAGTGGGACTATCATTTGTTTTTCAACACGACAACGACACAAAACACCTCCAGGTTGTGTAAGGGCTATTTGACCAAGAAGGAGAATGATGGAGTGCTACATCAGATGAACTGGCTTCCACAATCACCTGACCTCAACCCAAATGAGATGGTTTGGGATGAGTTGGACCGCAGAGTGAAGGAAAAACAGCCAACAAGTGCTCAGCATATGTGGGAACTACTTCAAGACTGTTGGAAAAGCAGTCCATGTGAAGCTGGTTGAGAGAATGCCAAGCTTGTGCAAGGCTGTCATCAAGGCAAAGGGTGGCTACTTTGAAGAATTTGTTTAACACTTTTTTGCTTACTACATGATTCCATATGTGTTATTTCTTAGTTTTGATGTCTTCACTATTATTCTACAATGTAGAAAATAGTAAAAATAAATAAAAACCCTTAAATGAGTAGGTGTTCTAAAACTTTGGGGTCACTTAGAAATGTCCTTGTTTTTTAAAGAAAAGCACAAGCACAAGTCCTCAACTGGCAGCTTCATTAAATACTACCCGCAAAACACCAGTCTCAATGTCAACAGTGAAGAAGCGACTCCGGGACGCTGGCCTTCTAGGCACAGTTGAAAAGAAAAAGCCATATCTCTGTCCAGTGTCTGTGTTATTTTGCCCATCTTAATATTTTATTTTTATTGGCCAGTCTGAGATATGGCTTTTTCTTTGTAACTCTGTCTAGAAGGCCAGCATCCCGGAGTCATCTCTTCACTGTTGACGTTGAGACTGGTGTTTTGACTGGAATTATGCTAGACCTTGGTTTTCAATGTGAAGATATAATTTAATCATATTATTATATGTAGTATAAAGCAATGGGTTAGAAGAAGCCTTCATATTCAACCCATAAAGTAAAATGTAACATGCATATATGGCCAGCTATGTGAACTTTAACATTGATTTATCCTGCAAAAGATTTTGTTCAATTGGTAACATACATTTTTGTCTTGTTCTAATGGCTCTTAAGGGGAAAGTAATCTAAAAGTAACTGAAGGTAATCAGATTACATTCCTGAGTTTGGGCAACCCAAAAGTTATTTACTGATTACAATTTTGGACAGGTAACTAGTGACTGTAATGGATTACATTTAGAAAGGAACCTACCCAACCCTGCAGACGACATTGTAGCATTCATAGAAGAAATGGCAGACAACATTGTAGCATTCGTAGAAGAAATGGCAGACGACATTGTAGCATTCGTAGAAGAAATGGCAGGCGACATTGTAGTTTGAGCTGTGGTAGCTGTCACGATAGTTGCTGCAGAGTCAGTACTCATGCCAGGTGACATCACAGTTGATGCAGCATTGGCCGTTGAATTGGAACTTGAGGTGGTGTTTTGTCCTGAAATAAATGACGATGGCTGCAGTCCCAGTAGTAAGAAGAGCAGGAGGCCTGTTCAGATAGGAGAGGCATACAGCTGTCATCATTTAGCAGGTCCTGTCTATTAAATATAACAAGCTCTTAACCATGTGTTGTCATATTCATGTGGGCAGTAAAGCCTCTGTTTTGTTTGGCTAGATGAGTCATTCCCTTACGAAAAAAGATTGCATTCAGAGTGCAGGATAACTGCAGTATACTGCAGTATAATTCCAGTTAAAGTGCAGTATAACTGCAGTATGCTGAAAATACTGCGTCCAACATAACACAGTTTTTGTTTTTTACGTCAGTCATTTTGCAGTTTAACTGGGGTTGCAGGTACAGTCTAGAATCTTAAAGATACAATATGGGATCTGAAAATCTGTCCATTTCAATTGTTGATATTTACCCATAGTTTCTTGAATGGTATAACTTCAATAACTTTGATTAAAGTTATATAAGTTATATTATTCAAGAATCAGTCGGTATGTGTCTATACACATTTGTTAGGCAATGGGCATATTTAGAAAGTAAACATACCTGTGCCTTTAAAAAAAGCAGTTGAGGCCATAGTCTTCTGGCGGGAGTAGGAGCCCTTAGTCCAGTCTAGAAAGGGAAAGAGAAGTCATAACGAGTTCATTTTGACTCAGTATAAGTTTTAACGTGATATTAATAAACTGAAAAACAGTGAAATGTGACACCCTGAATATTGTGATATAAAGGTTCCTCATTGTCCTGTAGCATCGGGGTTACCTGACTATTGAATAAGGCTACCTGGAGCATGTAGAGGACAAAAGTAATACCACAAACCACATAAGTAAAGACCCAAATCCATATCTATTATGCCTTTTCCTTTGACACACAATCTAAGTTAGATTCAGTAGAGCAATCGACTGTTTACACAGGGCCATTCATTATGTCCCACCTGGACTTATCCTTTGATCTTATGCCATCATCTATCTGAGGGCTCATTTGCAAACAATTCCCTAATTGTTCTATGGGGAAACTGATCTGATGATGGTTTGCAGTGGCCGCAGCGCCTGATTTGTTAGTAAAATTTTGTTAAGTGTAGGAAAGAGAGGTAGAAAACAGAGTTAGGAATAGAAAATATATGTTGAACTGTAAAACAACCATCCTCTCACAACCACAATTGTGGCTGGTAAATTACAATATTGAGAAAATAATCATTGGCAAAATAATCAGACACATGCGTGTGTCATCAAAGGATATGATTTTGTTCGGTAGTGTCGGTTGGCAGCCGTTCAGCCATGAGCACAATTAAAATGTGTTTGTTCCTCGTGATGTCCCCGGGGCAATATATATAAGCACGGCATGTTTTCATCCCTCCCTAGGAACAAACCACACAGTCTCCTTAGGGCTCACCACCCTGGATACTGACGGTCGAACTGTGGCTAATAGTGTCACGTGTTATAAATGATTGGAGACAGGCGCAGGAATACGTAATAGGGGGTTTTAATAATCCACCCAAAAATACAACATGCCATGAAAGGCACGGGGACGAAGCCCAAAACTAACACGGATACAAAAACACAGGGATGTAACCCAAACAAAGGAGCGAGGTAAAACCTCTAATAAATACACAGGACGAGACGGGCGATACACTACACGGGTCAAGACAAATAACAAATGCACAACAATACACGGGGCGAGACCCGTAATAACAAATGCACAATACACACAGCGAGAAAGCCGACATAACAAAGTACAGGTATCAAAGACCAACGGACATGGGAACAATAACTGACAAGACATTGATGAACAGAGGGCACATATATACAATTACTAATCAAGGGGAATTGGAATCAGGTGTGCGTAATGAGATAGTTCAGTGACGACCTATAGGCCGGTGACGTAGACCTCCGGAACTGGTGCACGGAATGAGCAGCAGTACCGGGGGAATCTGTGACAAATAGCCCACTTTTAAAAAAAGTAGGTCCAGTTACAGGTGTTTGTGTAATGGAAAAATGTTATATTGCTTAAAGTTTATGAAATATAATGTATTAAAATATAGTATGTACTGTATATATATACAGTGCATTCGGAAACTATTCAGACCCCTTAACTTTTTCCACATTTTATTACGTTACAGCCTTACTCTAAAATGTATGAAATAAAAAATACCTCATATTGACAAAGTGAAAACAGGATTTATTAACAATCAATTAAATACAGAAATACCTTATTTACATAAGTATTCAGACTCTTTTCTATGAGACTCGAAATTGAGCTCAGGTGCATCCTGTTTCCATTGATCATCCTTGAGATGTTTCTACAACTTGATTGGAGTCCACCTGTGGTCAATTATGTGGACATGATTTGGAAAGGCACACACTTGTCTGTGTAAGGTCCTACAGTTGACAGTGTGTCAGAGCAAAAACCAAGTCATGAGGTCGAAGGAATTGTCAATAGAGCGCCAAGACAGGATTGTGTCGTGGCACAGATCTGGGGAAGGGTACCAAAACATTTCTGCAGTATTGAAGGTACCCAAGAACACGGTGCCTCCATCATTCTTAAATGGAAGAAGTTTGGAAACACCAAGACTCTTCCTAGAGCTGGCCGCCCGGGCCAAACATGGAATTGGGGGAGAAGGGCCTTGGTCTGGGAGGTGACCAAGAACCTGATGGTCACTCTGACTCTGTGAAGATGGGAGAATATTTCAGAAGGACAACCATCTCTGCAGTACTCCACCAATCAGGCCTTTATTGTAGAGTGGCCAGACGGAAGCCACTCCTCAGTAAAAGGCACTTGACAGCCCGCTTGGAGTTGGCCAAAAGGCACCTAAAGACTCTCAGACCATGAGAAACAAGATTCTCTAGTCTGATGAAACCAAGATTGAACTCTTAGCCTGAATGCCAAGCGTCACGTCTGGAGGAAACCTGGCACCATCCCTACGGTGTAACGGGTCCTATGTGTAGCTAGTGTAGAAAGTCAGGCGCAGGACAGCAGATATGAGTAATCAACGTACTTTTACTCAAAATGTCAAAGATACAAAGTAACAAATACACGCACACCATGACAGATCGAAATTACAATAAACAACCACTCACAAAAAACATGGGGAAACAGAGGGTTAAATAATGAAACAGTCATTGTGGGATTGAAATCAAAGACAAAACAAATGGAAAATGGTGGCTAGAAGGCCGGAGACGTTGACCGCAGAACGTCGCCCGAACAAGGAGAGGGACCGACTTCGGCGGAAGTCTTGACATACGGTGAGGCATGGTGGTGGCAGAATCATGCTGTGGGGATGTTTCAGTGGTAGGGACTGGGAGACTAGTCAGGATCGAGGGAAAGATGAATGGAGAAAAGTACAGAAAGATCCTTGATGAAAACCTGCTCCAGAACTTTCAGGACCTCAGACTGGGGTGAAGGTTCACCTTCCAACAGGACAACAACCCTAAGCACACATCCAAGACAAAGCAGGAGTGGCTTCGGGACAAGTCTTTGAATTTCCTTGAGTGGCCCAGCCAGAGCACGGACTTGATCGAAAATCTCTGGAGAGACCTGAAAATAGCTCTGCAGCAACGCTCCCAATCCAACCTGACAGAGCTGGAGAGGATCTACAGAAAATAATGGGATAAACTCCCCAAAGACTTCTGTGCCAAGCTTGTAGCTGCCAAAGGTGCTTCAGCAAAATACAAAGTAAAGGGTGAATACTTATGTAAATGTATATTACTTTATTTTCTTGTATATATTAGCTTTTTTTTTATAAAACGTTTTTGCTTTGTCATTATGGGGTATTGTGTGTAGACTGATGAGGGAGGAAAATGATTTAATCCGTTTTAGAATAAGGTTGTAACCTAACAAAATGTGGAAAAAGTCAAGGGGTCTGAATACTTTCCAAAGGCACTGAATTGTGTATTCGAGGTTGTGTAGTCAGGTGCCATATCCTCGTGCAGTAACTCACACGGCTAACTATCGCATTGAGTCAGCATTAGCTGCTGACTTGGAGGATGCCATGTAAGTCACTACACAGTACTGTAAGTGTAGGAAACTGTCAAGAGTTATATTAAAATCACGGCGTATTTGAATGCCACTGGTTTCTAGATACTGTATGTCTGTACAAAGGCTTATATTTAGAAAAAATATGTTGTGATTTGAACCTACACACAGTCCAATTAAAATAATATATAATGTAGTGAGGGTTTTAGATAAAACCACTGTCAAATGTTATATTAATTGTGACACAAGCATACTATAGATACACAGTGCCTTCAGAAAATATTCACACTGCTTCACTTTTTTAAAAACAATTTGTTGTTTTACAAAGTAGGAATAAAATGGATTTAATTGTAATTTTTTGTCGATGATCTGTACTCTGTAATGTCAAAGTGAAAGACAAATTATAAAATTGGTTAAATATATATATTTTTAAACACACTAATATTCAGTATCTTGATTAGATAAGTATTCAACCCCATGAGTCAAAACATGTTAGAATCACCTTTGGCACATTTCAAGCTCTGTCAAGTTTGTTGTTGATCATTGCTAAAACAGCCATGTTTCATCTCTTGCCATAGATTTTCAATCCAATTGAAGACAAAACTGTAACTAGGGCACTAGAACTAGAACTTTCTGCTGAAAGGTAAATTTGTTTCCCAGTATCTGTTGGAAAATCCTCTAGGATTTTGCCTGTGCTTATCTCTATTCCGTTTCTTTTTATCCTAAAAAACTCCATTTTCCTTGCAAGCATACACATAACATGATGGGGCCACCACCACGCTTGAAAATATGAAGAGTGGTACTCAGCAGAGGTGGGACCAAGTCACTATGTTTTGAGTCATAAGCAAGTCTCAAGTCACAAGGCTCCGAGTCGCAAGTGGAGTCCCAAGTAGAACGACTCGAGTCTCGAGTCAAGTCCAACTTGTGCATTCTAAGAGCAAGTCAAGTCGAGTAGTCACAAGTTTTTTCAAGTCAAGTCTCAAGTAAAACAAATCTATACATGCAATGACTTGTTCAACTACACATATTTGCCTATTTATTGAGTCTACCAGGCAGCCCTTTTCATTATTTTGAATTTTGTAATTGTAAAATAGGTACCTTGTAGCAGTCTTAAGGGTATGAAATCAGCAGAAGGCAAGGCAGGTTGCCGTGCTCAAAGTGTATATTTATTTACAGGTCCTGGTGATCCAATAGTGAAAGTGCTTTATCATACAAAATATACAATCGGATTGACCAAATACACAACGGCAATAGCCCAAAAGACCATAGGACCATACACTTAACCAATGTGCAATTACAACCCATAAACTGGGTTCTACGATGTAAATGGCAATTTCCACATCCATTGTTACATAGGTACATTTCTGTTAATGAGACTTAATGATTATTGATGACATATTCATCTAAATGTGTGAAAGCAACAGCAAACATTTCAACAAGAGAACAAAGTGCTCTCCACTGGGGGAGTTTGGAGAGCACAAGCAGAAAGACGTGCCTATGGTGCATATTCTCTGCAGTAGACTAATAATACACTTTAACAACACATTTCAAATACACGCTTCTGAGAGTAAATGATCAATTTCATGCAATTTTGACTTCATGAAAGACCAGTAGGAGAAAACTGAGGATGGACAAACAATATTGTAGTTACTCCACAATACTAACCTAATTGACAGAGTGAAAAGAAGGAAACTTGTACAGAATAAAAAATATTCCAAAACATGAATACTGTTTGCAATAAGGCACTAAAGTAAAACTTAATGCCCAATTACTGGTGAGCTTGCAAAGTAAACTGTTAATACTCTTGATCACCAAAAATTTTTGCACCTGCATATTTATTTATTATGGCAATCCTCTCTCCCTACAATTTGACGTTTGCACTGCACCTGATCATATGGCTGTACAGCAAATCAGCAATCTGTTCGCTAGCTCACCCGACCTGTGTCAATTGACAGTTCGCTGGTCCAATCAGAAGGCAGAGTGTGCGTTTCACTAGCCAATCTGTTGCATGTTTTTTTGCAAGGGAGATGCTGCGGCTACTGTCTCTGGCTGTGTGGACATGACAAAACCTGGCCAGATCATTTCAAGTCATCAGTCTCAAGCCAAAGTCGAATATCTAGTCTTAAAGCTCCACGACCAAGTCAAGCCTCAAGTTATTTAATTTCCTGTCAAGTCAAGTCTCAAGTGATCAAATGTGTGACTCATGTAACTCGAGTCCACAACTCTGCTACTTGGTGATGTGTTGGACTTGCACCAATCACAAGGCTTTGTATTCAATACATAAAGTTAATTTCTTTACCACATTTGTTGCAGTTTTACTTTAGTGCCTTATTGCTCCACAATATTGTTAGTATTGTGGAGCAACTACAATGTTGTTTCTCCTATCATAGCCATTAAACTCTGTAACTGTTTTAAAGTCACCATATTGAAAGGAACGTTTTTCTTCCTCTCCCCGGCAACTGAGTTAGGAAGGACGTCTATAGTGACTTGTTGCATTGATTCACCATCCAAAGTGTAATTAAAAACTTCACCATGCTCAAAGGGATATTCTATGTCTGCTTTTTTTTTTTTTTACCCATCTTCCAATAGGTGCCCTTCTTTGCGAGGCATTGGGAATCCTTCCTGGACTTTGTGGTTGAATCTGTGTTCGAAATTCGAAGCTCGACAGAGTCCATCCAATTTACTTTGTGACTTGTTAAGCACATTTTTACTCCTGAACTTATTTAGGTCATAACCAAAGGGTTGAATACTTATTGACTCAAGACATTTTAGCTTTTCATTTTTTATTAACTTGTAAAATTGTCAAAATATATAATTCCACTTTGACATGATGGGGTATTGCGTGTAGGCCAGGGTCAAAAACATCTCAGTTGAATACTTTCAGAAGGCAATGTACTATGTGAAAATATGGAAGCATTCAATGCCAGTAACATAACCTTATATTTATTGTTGTGAAGTTAACCTAAGCAACATTATTCTCTATCATCTTTAAGCAACCATGGCAACACTCCTTGTTGAACTTAATCAGCCTGAGATAAGCAGGTAATGGAAACAAAATAACGAAAACAAATGTTTAACTAAATGTTTTCAGAAAAAAAGAACAACAAGCGCTTACCCGTGTGTAGTGTTGAGCAAAAGTCTGAGGATGAAACTGTCTGTATCAGCTGCGGATGATGTGTAGAGCCTCTCTCTCTCCGTCTCGCCGCTCTCCTTTTCTCCCAGTGTCACTACCCTCTGTTCTTCCTAGTGACAGCACAGGAGAGGCAACCTATTAAGTGGAAACTCTCACCTGCACACCCACTCAATTACTAGTCACAACTAGCAGAGAGGAGGAGACTACAGGCAGAGAGCTGGCTGGGAGGGTTAAAACTACCATACAAGCGCCCAGAGATCAAATTAGGGTAAACTTCCAGCTCGCTAACTCAATCCACACCTATAATCTCAGGAACCAGGACCAAATCTTGAGTGCGCTGGTCAGTTGACAGATGGTCATGTGAGACTAATTAATAGAATTATGTTATCAGACACATTTATGAAAAAACGTCATTGGAGCAAAGTGATACAACAGGTCATAGTCACATCATTAACATCTGCAACCCAAAACAATCGGATAAATATTATACATCTCCTCTCTTTATTTACCTATCACCTCGTTTTCCTTTTCTTGTCCAAACAAAATGGTCCTACAGTCTCCTACAACTTTGCTGCCTCATGGGTTTATTGTGAGATAATTCCTATGCCGGGGAGGTGATTTTGGGGAACATTCTGGTTTCTGTTCAACACAATGTGAAATCCCCCCCCCCCCCCCCCCTCTGTCAGGAATAAACCCCTTGACAACAATGACCTCTTTGTGGCATTGTGGCTCTTGGAATGTGGAATACCTAACCTGGGAACCACACAAAGGCACCTGGGCCAATCAGGTGACAAAAAAATCCCTCCTTCTAATAAACCTGACCGTTTTATGAGAAGAAGAACCCCTAAAAGAAAAGACACACAAAGGCTGGTATAGCTTTTAGTTATCTTATGGAATTGTACACACTACATCCAAAGATAATTCTTTGCGTACAAACTACAACCAAATATAATTCTTTGCACAAATCCATTCCATGTTAGTTTTCATGGTCAAAGATATCGTTGGCACAAAGCTATTAGTCATGAAAGTGTCTACCGTAGTGAAATTGTAAGAATTTAAAATATTAAGTGGCCTACTGTATTTGTATTTCAAATGCATTATTTCACATTAGTTTAAACTTATTTTATAATTGAAAAACGTCAAGTAAAATCCCCCCACCAACCTGCCGAAACTACAAGGATATGTGACATAAACATACTTTACAATTGATTCCATCACACCAGATGTGTTGTTTTCTTTACTTTTGTTATACGTTTGTTATATATGTTTCCTTTACATTTGTTATATGTTTGTTGATTTATGTGTCTTGTTTTGTCTAGGGGTTTTGTAGTCTATGGGGTTGTGTTCAGTTGAGTGTTCTAAGTAAGTCTATGGTTGCCTGGAGTGGTTCTCAATCAGAGGCAGGTGTTTATCGTTGTCTCTGATTGGGAACCATATTTAGGCAGCCATATTCTTTAGGTATCTTGTGGGTGATTGTTCCTGTCTCTGTGTTTTGCACCAGTTAGGACTGTTTAGGTTTTTCCACGTTTTCTTATTTTGTATAGTGTTCACGTTTTCATCTTTCATTAAAGATGTTTATAAATAACCACGCTGCATTTTGGTCCTCCTCTCCTTCCCAGGAAGAAAACCGTTACAGTTTACTTTACATTTGTTATATGTTCGTTATATATGTTTCCTTTACATTTGTTATGTTTGTTTTATATGTTTCCTTTACATTTGTTATATGTTCGTTATATATGTTTCCTTTACATTTGTTATATGTTCGTTATATATGTTTCCTGTACATTTTGTCCCAACCGGCATTTTCATATGTTATCACCAAGTATCATCATGCAAAATGTTTCCTCGGTGTAAAAGACAACAATAATAAGAGTTTACCAACAAGCGAATATCCAGATGAGGTCGGCATACACTGTATTGTGCTTCAGCACATCCTCCCATTTGTCCAGCTATTGACAGAAAAGGACATGCCTTGGAAAATAGTAGTTGAGTGTTCCTTTTAATTTTTATTTAACATTTGTTTATTTAATTTATCTTTTTTATTGATATTTATTTTACCCCCTTATTCTCCCCAATTTCGTGGTGTCCAATTGTTAGTAGCTACTATCTTGTCTCATCGCTACAACTCCCGTACGGGCTCGGGAGAGACGAAGTGTAATGCTCCGGGTGTCGTGGGTGTGGAGTCAGACGCAGGAGACAGAGAGTGCAATGCTGTGCTCTTTAATGCACCAACGCACCACAGGGTGCTCACAATAATAACGGCCCCAAACACGGGGAATGAAAAATGTACAACTGAAAATGCACGACCAGGAACACACACGTTCCTCTACTACAGAGCCGAAGGTTACAATAATTAATCCCGCACAACAAACAGGCGGGCCGGCTGTCTAAAGAAGCCCAACTAATCATCACAAACAGGCACGCATCCAACCCGGAAGCAAGCTGTACCAATGTGTCAGAGGAAACACCGTGCACCTGGTAGCATTGGTTAGCGTGCACTGCACCTGGCCCGCCACAGGAGTCGCTGGTGCGCGATGAGACAAGGATATCCCTACCGGCCAAGCCCTCCCTAACCTGGATGACGCTATGCTAATTGTGCGTCGCCCCACGGACCTCCCAGTCGTGGCCGGTTAAGACAGAGCCTGGGCGCGAACCCAGAGTCTCTGGTGGCACAGCTGGCGCTGCAGTACAGCGCCCTTAACTACTGTGCCACCCGGGAGGCCACTATTTCACCTTTATTTAACCAGGTAGGCCAGGTGAGAACAACTGGCCTACCTTCCTTGCAGTTACTCTATATGACCTGCATACATTATACCTTAGTGGTGAGTGTGTGAGAGTTACAATTATATGACCATTCAAAAACAAAACAGTCACCCTCCCAGATAATACCTACAGGCTCACATTTCATTTGAATGCTGTGTTTTACTTTGAAACCAGACAATTCTTCTCCACAATAGAAAGAAGAACAGGAAACCAGGAGAAAATAATGCTGTCATGCTCGTTGCCCCAAAAGTATGACGAGTGATGAAAGTTGATATGGGCTGAATTTACAGGCCACTTGTAAATAAATCTCTTGTTCCAAGTAATGAAAGCATGATTTAATTATTTCAGTGGGGATTTATTGTAAATAATGTTCAGGTAATGAATGCGTATGAAACCGGTAAAACCAGTCACCACTTGGAAAGCAGTGTTATCCGTCACTAAATAATATTTCTCCACAACAGCAACCCAGCAATAATTTGGCTACACCATTAGTAACGGTAATGACCTGTGACCTATCTCTTTTTCCAGGCGAGACCTGTTCAATGCAAAACCAGTTTGAGCTATTCAAGGGAGACAAGTTTACATGTTTGTGTTTACTGGTTTTCCTATCAGTCATTGACAACGGAAGCAAAGTGAAAAAATAAAGTATGATGGTCAGTGTCAATATGTTTGTCGGACAAAATGTGCATAATTTCTAATGCAGATGGGTGAAATTAGTATGCAGTATATTTTATTTTCTAATGTTACACAGTAGCCATTCAAATCAGCAGTGTGTACAGTATCCCGTGCCTATGAAATGTACTGTATTGTAAATACTGTATGTGTAAGTGGTGTTGTACATACAGAGGAAGTGTAAAAACATACAAAAGATCACACATGTAGATAGCAGGGATGAAGAACATTATATCAGAATTCCTATCACTTTAATTTCTCCTTGACGGATAGAAAATGTGACCATCGAACTGAGATTCAATCATATTGCAAAGTCAAGTGAAAATGGGAATGTTGTCGAAACTATAAAGTGTGTATTGTAATATTTTTGGTATAATAGCTTATGTAAAAGTGCCACAATATGACATTCACTCTTCAGAAGCAAACAAATTAGGATGGAAAACAGATATATCCTGCACAAGGTAAGCAAAATACCAATATGTTGAATCAAAGAAAACAGCTTGTTTTGCATGGCCTTTCAGAGCCATGACCATTCATTTATTTATTGCATAAACAAAGACCATCAATGCAAAATTATATGCAAACAAAGGGCTGTGTTTGAAAGTGACAGGATGTCTGTGTTTAAAGCAAACACATGCCGTTGTCCTTTGGGTCATTATTTTGTACGGTGTCCATATTAGGACAACCTAAGCATGTCTTGGCTGTCTGAATATTGATACCATAAATATGATATAACCCTATATAATACAGTGTGTTGTGCATGACTATCAAATATTACAGAAAATATCAGCCAGTAGATACAATTCAGGACTGTCTACTCGAATATGCCATTGAAAGGAAGACACTTCATTTTCCTCCGGCTCATCAAGATAGGCCTACAGTAGTTTGTAAAATGATTGGAATTGACAGTGGCCAGCATTAAACTGCATCAATAACACCATCCACCTTACTGTGTTTTTATGAGGAGGCTCGGGAGGCAAAATTAAGCTGCTGTCTGGAAGAACATGGCCCGGGACACAGCCTGACTAAGAAGATTAGATAAGATTTACGCGTGAGCAACACTGCTCTCACAGCACTGGACACAGCAACAGGTCAGTGGGTACTACATGGTGTTCTAGCATTCACCATGGAGTGTGACGGCATTGACCTGAAAAGAGCAGCTATTTTCATTCTGACATTCTGACTTTCATTCTCTTCACCTTCTGGCTGTTAGGAAAGGTCTGTATTTAGCCTCCTATCTGTCTGTATAGAAGGTAGCGCTATTACATGTTTGCTCGTGCTATTACATGTTTGCTCGTGCTATTACATGTTTGCTCGTGCTATTACACGTTTGCTCGTGCTATTACACGTTTGCTCGTGCTATTACATGTTTACTCGTGCTATTACATGTTTGCTCGTAATGGTTTGTTGAAGCTCTCAGTGAACGAATCTCCAGAATTAGCTGTATTACAGAGACATCATCCGAATGGAGGTGGTAGAATTGTGGATGCAGTGTCGATAGCATATAGCCTGGTCCCAGATCTGTTTGTGCTGTTTATGTCGTCATTACACCAAAAAGAAGTCAGTAGGAGTTGGTAAGACAGCCCAAACAGATCAGGGACCAGGCTTGATTTTATATTTCATGGAATTATGAACACGCCGTACACACATGTCACCAACAACTTAACAGAGAACTTCTATTATTAAATAGTACTGCTGTATCATAAGTTTCGGAGCCTCACATACTAAATGCTGTGTTGAAATCTGAAACACAAATCATTAAATAATCAAACTGGTGACACTGGGGACAACACTGTCCACTCTATAGCATAAACCAGTCAGTATATTCACATTTATGTACTTATGGAACCCACAATAGAGATAGAGACACACAAAAAGGTTTGAGTGACACAGTAAAATAATGTCCTATGGGCACACCTCAACAACAGCTTTCTTTTCTCAGGCAGGATAGGAGAATGTGAGGTGATACTACAACAGCATGGTGATGCATGTCCTGTGGAGTGCGTTTGCATGGACATTCAAGGGTCTGCTATGTACCTGCAGGTTCTTCTGGGTGAGTGTGTGTCCTATAGCCTGGTCACAGATCTGTTTGTGCAACTCTTAGCCAAGAATGACAATGACCATAGGAGTTAACTATACAGCACAAACTGATCTAGGACCATGGGCTATGTGTCCTATCTGACAATTATATCTTTGACAACCCTCGTGCTCTTGAAATACTGTTTGACTGTCAGTGATTTTTGATGCAGGTGAGCCCATACTACTCAATCAAATACATGCCCAATGAACCTCACAGAACAGGAAAGGATCACAACCATCAAGTGAAACAAAAAACAGGTAACGATGAGGGTTGTCCTCAGTAAATAATGAAAACAGAACAAAATGTAGACTACTGTGATACAGACTGGCATAGGATTGGTGTTCTAAAGGATTACTCTAGTTATCTCATCTATGTGTGTTGTAGAATATAATAGAACAGCATGCTCTAATTCTGGTCTCTGTATGTGTTGGATGATGGATTTTCAGCCTCTGCGGAAATACCAGGAAGTCATTGTAGCAGTGCCATGCAGAGGAGACTGTCCAAAGCTGAGAGGGAGATCCAGGCCCTCAAGACCCAGATTACCTTTGAGAGGGCTACATGGGAGAGGAAGTTTGTGGAAACGCAGAGGAAACAACAGGACCTCCGTTATCAGGTGTGTGTGTGTGTGTGTGTGTGTGTGTGTGTGTGTGTGTGTGTGTACCAAGCTTGAGAAAGCTACAGTAAGGGAAGAGTTCTGTCACTCTATCGCTGAAAGGCTGAAGGAGACTGAGCCTCTTCTGAGCGCAGAGGACCCAGGAACCAGAAGTTGGCATCTATTAGCTCAGTGTTCTATCAGGCAGCAGCCCACGCCATTGGCTACAGAGGTAGGAAACATCAGGACTGGTTCGGTGAGAACTCTGAGACCACATCAACCTTACTGGACATTATGCACAAAGCACACAGGGCTACTCTCAACAGCCCCACATGTGCTACCCTCCGCAAGCAATGGCGTGCATCACTCAAGGAAGTACAAACGACCTTGAATGCTCTGCAGAATGAATGGTAGACGATTAAGGCACAGGAAATCCAAATTTATGCCGACAAAAACAACATGCACAATTTCTCACCTAAAGCTAGTCGCTCCATCACCCCCCTGAAACAGCTGATGGTCTGACTCTCTTGAAGGACCAAAACCAGATCCTGATGATCTCCTACAGACCACTCCATCCTGGGAGAACTGCCTGTCCGTCCACTCATTCAATACGTCAACCAATCACCAACCATCCAAAAGGTGTTATTAGCTCTCCGTTCCCTCAAGAACAACAAGGCTCCTGTCACAGACAGCATCCCAGCAGAGCTACTTAAGAAGGGAGGTTACTCTGCACCAGAACGCTCCACCAGTACATCACTGAGGTTGGGACCGAGAGATTGTCCCCCAACAGTGGTGGGATGCAAACATTGTCACCATCTATAAGAACAAGGGTGACAAGTTAATCTGCAGCAACAGCCGAGGGATATCCATTCTGCCTGTTACCGGCATGGTCCTGGCCAAGGTGATGCTGCACAGGCTGATGAACAACATCACAGAGGAACTGTTGCCAGAGTCACAATGCGGCATCAGAAAGAACAGGAGTACGGTCGACATGATTTTCACAGCACGGCAACTCCAGGAGAAGTGCCGTGAAAAACATCAGGACCATTTCATGGCCCTTGTCGACCTCTTCAAGGCCTTCGACACTGTGAGCAGGGAACTACTATGGGGCATTCTACTCAAATTTGGCTGTCCAGACAAATTTGTCAACATCCTTTGCCAGTTCCATGATAGGATGATGTCTTGGGTTGCCATAGGAGGGCAGGAGTCAGTGCCCTTTTGAGTAAGCATTGGTGTGAGGCAGGGGTGTGTGCTGGCACCTGTACTCTTTAACATCTTCCTCCTATGTGTCACCCAGCTTCTCCACAAGGAGCTTGAGGACAGCAGCACGGTTGCTGTGGACTTCAGGCTGGATGGAAACCTATTCAACATCAAATCAAATCAAATCAAATGTATTTATAAAGCCTTTCTTACATCAGCTGATATCTCAAAGTGCTGTAACAGAAACCCAGCCTAAAACCCAAACAGCAAGCAATGCAGGTGTAGAAGCATAGTGGCTAGGAAAAACTCCCTAGAAAGGCCAGAACCTAGGAAGAAATCTAGAGAGGAACCAGACTATGAGAGGCGGCCAGTCCTCTTCTGGCTGTGCCGGGTGGAGATTATAACAGAACATGGCCAAGATGTTCAAATGTTATAATAATAATAATAATAATAATAATCACAGTGGTTGTCGAGGGTGCAACAGGTCAGCACCTTAGGAGTAAATGTCAGTTGGCTTTTCATGGCCGATCATTCAGAGTATCTCTACTGCTCCTGCTGTCTCTAGAGAGTTGAAAACAGCAGGTCTGGGACTGGTAGCATGTCCGGTGAAAAGGTCAGGTTTCCATAGCCGCAGGCAGAACAGTTGAAACTGGAGCAGCAGCACGGCCAGGTGGACTGGGGACAGCAAGGAGTCATCAGGCCAGGTAGTCCTGAGGCATGGTCCTAGGGCTCAGGTCCTCAGAGAGAGAGAAAGAAAGAGAGAATTAGAGAGAGCATACTTAAATTCACACAGGACACCGGATAAGACAGGACAAATACTCCAGATATAACAGACTGACCCTAGCCCCCCCACACATAAACTACTGCAGCATAAATATTGTAGGCTCAACATAACATCATAAACATCAGGAGGCTCCAAGCAACCACCAAGGTTTTGATGGAGCAGGTTCTTGAGCTGCAGTATGTTAATGATGGTGCTCTTGTGGCCCACACTCCAGAAGACCTCCAGTCCGTCCTTGTAGCGGCTGTGAGGGTCTATAGCAGGATGGGACTGTCTATCAACACCACTAAGACAGAGGTGGTCTTCCAGTGGAGATCCAGCTCTCCACCCACCATGCGTCCTTTAAATACCAGGGCAGCATCCTCATGAAGGACAGCAGCATCGACCTCAAAATTCAAAACAGGATCAAGCAAGCATCATCTGGCTTCGGGAAACTCAGACGCAGGGTCTTCCAAAACAGGGGTCTCCACCTCCACATCAAAGTTGCCGTCTATCAAGCCGTCTGCATCACCACACTTCTTTACAGCTGTGAATCCTTGGTCACTTACAGTCGCCACCACAAGCAGCTCGAGCGATTCCACATAAGATGCCTGCAGCGCATCATGAGAATCACCTGGTGCGAAGTGTTTCCCCCGTACAGAAATACTTGCTAAGACCAACTGCAAGAGTATGGAGGCCATGGTCACCCAACAACAACTGCGCTGGCTTGGGCATGTCATTAGAATGTCTCAGGAGCACTTGCAGAGGAAGATCCTGTATGGCCAGCTACATCTTGACCGGCGGTCTGCAGGGGGAGCAGATGAAGCCCCATCAGGACCAGCTGAAAATGTTGCTGAAGAAGTGCAACATCAAATCCACAGACCTGGAGGATGCTGCTGCTGACCGTTTCACCTGGTGGCAGCTCTGCCAGAGCGGTGTACATAGGTGGGAGGAGAGGAGCACAAAGAACCAGCAAAAACAGCTCAGGAGACATACTACCATGCCTGCATATGCCAAACGTATGCCAAACAGACTGCATATTCCCCACCTGCAATAATGTTTGTGGATCTCGGATTGGACTCTATAGTCACCAAAGAATTCACCGTTAACTCAGAAGTGGAAGTCAAATTCGAATACGATGGACTAACGTAACGTAACGTGTGTCTGTGTGTGTGTGTTTTTGCGCGCCTGTATGAGTATGTGTGTGTGTGTTTCATCATTTAGTCATAATAATAACTCGATGACAACTTTGTTTTATTTTCATCAGCTGATCTCTGAGACTGTAGCCAGGTCTGGAAGTCTACTTCAAGTGGGCAGCTTCGAGGACCTTGGCGATTCAGAGGTGAAGAACAGACATCCTTACGATGAAAAGGACCAGGACAGCTCAAGTAAATCACATGATCAACAGTACTTGATTTGCTGTAGTCATCATATGGGATTTAAAGGGACATTGCACTCCAACATAAAAGTTAGTCAGATGTTTCCATACCTCAAAAGTAGACTAATGTTCAGATAGGTCCACGTCACAGGCCATTTGTTGCGTAGATCAAGCTATATGCTTTAATCCCAAATTAATGGAAAAGATAAGCGTTTTCCTCTTTCCAGATTTTATTTGGTGCTTATCTTTTCCATTCATTTGTGGTTAAGGCATATACCTAGATCTTCACACTCAAAGTCTTGGAACATGTATTCATCTTACCATTGGACAGGTTTTGAGGTCTGAAAACATCGGACAAATGTTTATTCTGAAGTGTAATCTCCCTTTAATATCTGTGTTTTGAATAGGAAATAATAATCTTATCCATGACTTAAAATAACAGGCAGCTTGAGCCATTCCAACCAAAGCAGAGGGTCTGAGACGATGTCATCAACAGGCGACACATGCCAAAGCAGCTTGTCTGGCAGCCAGGTCTCATTGAACTCAGCATTTGGCTCCAGACCCATTTCTGCTCTGTCTACAGCCACCAGGTAGAGCCATTTCTCTTCACCTCCTCCCAGCTGTGTCAAAAGGCCATTACACTTGTAATTACACAATGTACTTTCCAGATTTGCAGTGCTTACCTTTTCCATTAATTTGGAGTTGAGGCATGTAGCTGTATCTACACAAACAATGACTACTTTTGAGGTCTGTAAGGCTGTGTCTACACTGGCAGCCCAATTCTGATATTTTTTCCACTAATTGGTATTTTGACCAATCACATGAGATCTTTTTCAGAACTGATCTGATAGATAAAAAGACCAATTAGTGAAACAAAGATCAGAATTGGGCTGCCTGTGTAAACATAGCCAAACAGACCTGGGTTAAAATACATGCGTGGTTAACTATTTGTAATTTAAATATTTATTTTATTTATTTGAGTATTTTAAAATAATGTGTCTAAAATCAACCACTTTGAAGTATTTGAAAGTATTATTTTTTAAATAATCCTATAAATAGCCTACGATTTCAAACAATTTTCTAATATTTGTTTCCAAATACATAATTTCAAACACCCCTAGGACCAAACAGACCTGGGTTCAAATGCATGGAGTATTTAAATATTTGTATTTGAAAATACACTGCCTGTATATTATTCAAAAGCAAAATGTCTTTGAAAGTAATTGAAAAAACCCTAAATAGTATTTGAACCCAGGTCTGATCTGAAAACTTTGATTTTAGAGTGTAATGTCCCTTGAAATCCTATTCATTTTAAGCCATCTAAAAAGAGCAAACCTTCCATCCCCCCAGTGGGAGCTCCTGGAGGAGCTACATCGGTCCACACCGGGTCTTTGTGCCTCACTCCCCCCTAGACCTGCAGACGGGACACCGGGTTCGAGTCCTGCTGCCCTCGGGACGGATCAGCACAGGCACGATTCGTTACCTGGGCCACCTGGACGGGGAGCCAGACTTCCATATGGGAGTGGAGCTGGAATCACTTGAACACGGGCAGCAAGATGGCACACACAGGGGACAGTGCTACTTTGAGTGGTAAGTGCTCTCTTTATTTACCATGAATTTGTAGTCTTAAATCAGTTATTCGGTGAGTAAGGGATGTTTCATCCTTGCATTTTTACAGTGGTAGAATTGCTAGAGTTCTACTGTGGAGTATAAATATATCTCTATTTTTTAGAGGTGACAGGAAAAGGTTCAAAAGTTTATTTACTTTAAATAAGTTATCCACTGAATCCTGTTGTTTATAGTAGTAGGGCCTCCAGGCCACTCACACACACGAGTAACAATTATGAACTTGAAACAATTGTTTACTGAAAAATATATTTATTTTATAAATGACATTGTGGACGTGGAAAGATGGAAAGTTGTTTGATTTTGGAACGGTGTTTAGAGCCTATGGGGATGTTTGTACAAATCATATGTATATGTCTCCTATATCCCCCTAAAGCTAAGATGAAGAAAGTAAGGCATAATTTAACTGTACGCAATCCTACTATAAAAAACTAAAAATGGACACAAAAATCTAAAATCAACTCATTTTGAATTTCCATCACCTATCTGCAATTCCAAACAAATGTCAAATGTATTGGGAAGATGTCTTTGAAAACCCAATACCATGGAAGCAAGTCCTTAATGTCACATACAAAACACCAATAGATACATTTACATTTACATTTAAGTCATTTAGCAGACGCTCTTATCCAGAGCGACTTACAAATTGGTGTGTTCACCTTAAGACATCCAGTGGAACAGCCACTTTACAATAGTGCATCTACATCTTTTAAGGGGGGGGGTGAGAAGGATTACTTTATCCTATCCTAGGTATTCCTGAAAGAGGTGGGGTTTCAGGTGTCTCCGGAAGGTGGTGATTGACTCCGCTGTCCTGGCGTCATGAGGGAGTTTGTTCCACCATTGGGGGCCAGAGCAGCGAACAGTTTTGACTGGGCTGCGCGGGAACTGTACTTCCTCAGTGGTAGGGAGGCGAGCAGGCCAGAGGTGGATGAACGCAGTGCTCTTGTTTGGGTGTAGGGCCTGATCAGAGCCTGGAGGTACTGAGGTGCCGTTCCCCTCACAGCTCCGTAGGCAAGCACCATGGTCTTGTAGCGGATGCGAGCTTCAACTGGAAGCCAGTGGAGAGAGCGGAGGAGCGGGGTGACGTGAGAGAACTTGGGAAGGTTGAACACCAGACGGGCTGCGGCATTCTGGATGAGTTGTAGGGGTTTAATGGCACAGGCAGGGAGCCCAGCCAACAGCGAGTTGCAGTAATCCAGACGGGAGATGACAAGTGCCTGGATTAGGACCTGCGCCGCTTCCTGTGTGAGGCAGGGTCGTACTCTGCGGATGTTGTAGAGCATGAACCTACAGGAACGGGCCACCGCCTTGATGTTAGTTGAGAACGACAGGGTGTTGTCCAGGATCACGCCAAGGTTCTTAGCGCTCTGGGAGGAGGACACAATGGAGTTGTCAACCGGGAGGAAGAGCAGCTCCGTCTTGCCGAGGTTCAGCTTGAGGTGGTGATCCGTCATCCACACTGATATGTCTGCCAGACATGCAGAGATGCGATTCGCCACCTGGTCATCAGAAGGGGGAAAGGAGAAGATTAATTGTGTGTCGTCTGCATAGCAATGATAGGAGAGACCATGTGAGGTTATGACAGAGCCAAGTGACTTGGTGTATAGCGAGAATAGGAGAGGGCCTAGAACAGAGCCCTGGGGGACGCCAGTGGTGAGAGCGCGTGGTGAGGAGACAGATTCTCGCCACGCCACCTGGTAGGAGCGACCTGTCAGGTAGGACGCAATCCAAGCGTGGGCCGCGCCGGAGATGCCCAACTCGGAGAGGGTGGAGAGGAGGATCTGATGGTTCACAGTATCGAAGGCAGCCGATAGGTCTAGAAGAATGAGAGCAGAGGAGAGAGAGTTAGCTTTAGCAGTGCGGAGCGCCTCCGTGATACAGAGAAGAGCAGTCTCAGTTGAATGACTAGTCTTGAAACCTGACTGATTTGGATCAAGAAGGTCATTCTGAGAGAGATAGCGGGAGAGCTGGCCAAGGACGGCACGTTCAAGAGTTTTGGAGAGAAAAGAAAGAAGGGATACTGGTCTGTAGTTGTTGACATCGGAGGGATCGAGTGTAGGTTTTTTTCAGAAGGGGTGCAACTCTCGCTCTCTTGAAGACGGAAGGGACGTAGCCAGCGGTCAGGGATGAGTTGATGAGCGAGGTGAGGTAAGGGAGAAGGTCTCCGGAAATGGTCTGGAGAAGAGAGGAGGGGATAGGGTCAAGCGGGCAGGTTGTTGGGCGGCCGGCCGTCACAAGACGCGAGATTTCATCTGGAGAGAGGGGAGAAAGAGGTCAGAGCACAGGGTAGGGCAGTGTGAGCAGAACCAGCGGTGTCGTTTGACTTAGCAAACGAGGATCGGATGTCGTCGACCTTCTTTTCAAAATGGTTGACGAAGTCATCTGCAGAGAGGGAGGAGGGGGGGAGGGGGGGAGGAGGATTCAGGAGGGAGGAGAAGGTGGCAAAGAGCTTCCTAGGGTTAGAGGCAGATGCTTGGAATTTAGAGTGGTAGAAAGTGGCTTTAGCAGCAGAGACAGAAGAGGAAAATGTAGAGAGGAGGGAGTGAAAGGATGCCAGGTCCGCAGGGAGGCGAGTTTTCCTCCATTTCCGCTCGGCTGCCCGGAGCCCTGTTCTGTGAGCTCGCAATGAGTCGTCGAGCCACGGAGCGGGAGGGGAGGACCGAGCCGGCCTGGAGGATAGGGGACATAGAGAGTCAAAGGATGCAGAAAGGGAGGAGAGGAGAGTTGAGGAGGCAGAATCAGGAGATAGGTTGGAGAAGGTTTGAGCAGAGGGAAGAGATGATAGGATGGAAGAGGAGAGAGTAGCGGGGGAGAGAGAGCGAAGGTTGGGACGGCGCGATACCATCCGAGTAGGGGCAGTGTGGGAAGTGTTGGATGAGAGCGAGAGGGAAAAGGATACAAGGTAGTGGTCGGAGACTTGGAGGGGAGTTGCAGTGAGGTTAGTGGAAGAACAGCATCTAGTAAAGATGAGGTCGAGCGTATTGCCTGCCTTGTGAGTAGGGGGAAGGTGAGAGGGTGAGGTCAAAAGAGGAGAGGAGTGGAAAGAAGGAGGCAGAGAGGAATGAGTCAAAGGTAGACGTGGGGAGGTTAAAGTCGCCCAGAACTGTGAGAGGTGAGCCGTCCTCAGGAAAGGAGCTTATCAAGGCATCAAGCTCATTGATGAACTCTCCGAGGAACCTGGAGGGCGATAAATGATAAGGATGTTAAGCTTGAAAGGGCTGGTAACTGTGACAGCATGGAATTCAAAGGAGGCGATAGACAGATGGGTAAGGGGAGAAAGAGAGAATGACCACTTGGGAGAGATGAGGATCCCGGTGCCACCACCCCGCTGACCAGAAGTTCTCGGGGTGTGCGAGAACACGTGGGCGGACGAAGAGAGAGCAGTAGGAGTAGCAGTGTTATCTGTGGTGATCCATGTTTCCGTCAAGGCCAAGAAGTCGAGGGACTGGAGGGAGGCATAGGCTGAGATGAACTCTGCCTTGTTGGCCGCAGATCGGCATTTCCAGAGGCTACCGGTGACCTGGAACTCCACGTGGGTCGTGCGTGCTGGGACCACCAGATTAGGGTGGCCGCGGCCACGCGGTGTGGAGCGTTTGTATGGTCTGTGCAGAGAGGAGAGAACAGGGATAGACAGACACATAGTTGACGGGCTACAGAAGAGGCTACGCTAATGCAAAGGAGATTGGAATGACAAGTGGACTACACGTCTCGAATGTTCAGAAAGTTAAGCTAACGTAGCAAGAATCTTATTGACTAAAATGATTAAAATGATACAGTACTGCTGAAGTAGGCTAGCTGGCAGTGGCTGCGTTGTTGACTTTGTAGGCTAGCTGGCAGTGGCTGCGTTGTTGGCACTACACTAATCAAGTCGTTCCGTTGAGTGTGATAGTTTCAAAAGTGCTGCTATTCGGGGGCTAGCTGGCTAGCTAGCAGTGTTGATTACGTTACGTTGCGTTAAAAGAACGACAATAGCTGGCTAGCTAACCTAGAAAATCGCTCTAGACTACACAATTATCTTTGATACAAAGACGGCTATGTAGCTAGCTATGTAGCTAGCTACGATCAAACAAATCAAACCGTTGTACTGTAATGAAATTAAATGAAAATGTGATACTACCTGTGGAGCGAATGCGACCGGGTTGTTGAGTGAGGAAGTTCTATTCGGTAGACGTTGGCTAGCTGTTGGCTAGCTAGCAGTGTCTCCTACGTTAAGGACGACAAATAGCTGGCTAGCTAACCTCGGTAAATTAAGATAATCACTCTAAGACTACACACTCTAAACTACACAATTATCTTGGATACGAAGACAGCAAAGACAACTATGTAGCTAGCTAACACTACACTAATCAAGTCGTTCAGTTGAGTGTAATAGTTTTTACAGTGCTGCTATTCGGAAGACGGTGGACGTTTCCTAGCTGGCTAGCTGGCTAGCTGCTGGGCAGATAGCAGTGTAGACTACGTTAGGATGACGAAATACGATAATTACGCAATTATCTTTGATACAAAGACAGCTATGTAGCTAGCTAAGAAGAAATGGCTAAGATTAGACAAATCAAACCGTTGTACTATAATGAAATGTAATGAAAAGTTATACTACCTGCAGACCGAAGCGCTCGGATGCGACCGCTCGCTCCAACCCGGAAATGTTGGCCTTTCAGTTAGGGATTCTCTGGTACTTTTGGAATATTTTTAGCCAGTAGTTCTGAAAGTAGTGCCCACAAGCAAAAGGTGGTCCCCGAAAATTGTGTACAACATCACATATGTGCATATATTTTCTCTCTCGCTCTGCGGTGTGTGATTCTTTTTAGCTGTCAACAAAGAAAATGCTGTCCATTTGGTGTATTGAGCAATACTCTAAATGAAGGTTCTGTAATGAAGAGGAGGAGGACATAATGCATCTGTTTTGGTACTGTCAGACAGTGAGCTTGTTTTGGCTACAGGTTCAAGGCTGGCTTTCCCATCACTCCATCAAACTACGTATTAACCCCCAACTCATCATCTTGGGTGACCTCAATGTCCATATCCCCTCAATTAATGACACAATACTTCTGCTAGGTAAAATATTAATATTCAAAACACAAAGTTCTACATCTCTAACACCCAACCTGTTTAAACAATTAATTAGCAATTCCCGGGGCCACCCACACATAAAATGAATGCACACATGTCTGTAAGTTGCTTTAGATAAATGTGTCTGCAATATTATATTATTTGGGTAGCCTGGCAATATTTATTTGAGAAAGTCCACAACATTGTTATTGAACAATATACATTAAAATGAACATATGCTACCATAAGGGTCAAATGATCCATATGCAATAGAGTGTAAGAAAACACATTTTTTTCCTTGTTTATTTTTGTATTAGGCTACTACACCATGACATTGCTGATAACTGTCTTGTCCAAATGTGTTGTATCATGTGTGTTTGTCAGTTTGAGTATCGTCATGTATTATACATCGTCCTTCATTTTTATGGTTGTCTTGTCACTGTCATTATCGACTTGTTTGTATTTTGTTTAAAAAAAGAATATAGCAAATATGGTTCCGTGCTCAAGACACACTTCAACTTGTGCTGCTGACATTGCCATTGGTTGACTTAACATGCAAATATCAACCTGAAACATGAGTAGCACGTGTTTGTCAGAGGAGAACAAAATGATATGAAATGCTATTTACAGTAGTATATACACTGTACATGCATACAATGGTATATGTGGGATGAGCACTAACACTGTTTTCTTTGTGTTCTGAAATACAATAACAGTCTTGTAGCATCAAATAGTAATGGCTTATTATGCATTTCGATAAAAGTACACTATATATGCAAACGTATGTGGACAGCCCTTCAAATGAGTGGCTTCAGCAATTTCAACCACTGAGAGGAAAATAAAATTGAGCACACAGCAATGCAATCTCCATAGACAAACATTGGCAGTGGAATGGCCTTACTGAAGAGCTTAGTGACTTTCAACGTGGCAATGTCATAGGATGCCACCTTCCAACAAGACAGTTCGTCAAATTTCTGCCCTGCTAAAGCTTCTCTGGTGGAAACGTCTAGGGAGCAACAACGGCTCAGCCGTCAAGTGGTAACCCACACAAGCTCACAGAACGGGACCGCCGAGTGCTGAAGCACGTAGGGTCTAAGAATCGCCTGTCCTCGGATGCAATACTCACTACCGAGTTCCAAACTGCCATTGGAAGCAATTGTTCATTGGGAACTGCGCAATACCAAGCATCGGCTGGAGTGGTGTAAAGCTCGCTGCCATTGGACTCTGGAGCAGTGGAAATGCATTCTCTGGAGTGATTGATCACACTGGGTTTGGTGGATTCCAGAAGAACGCTACCTGCCCGCAATGCATAGTGCCAAATGTAAAGTTTGTTGGAGGAGGAATAATGGTCTGGGGCTGTTTTTAATGGCTCGGTCTAGGCCCTTTAGTGAATGGAAAACATAACGCTACATCATACAATGACATTCTAAACGATTCTGTAGTTTGTGGCAACAGTTTGGGGAAGGCCCTTTCTTGTTTCAGCATGACAATGCCCCTGTGCAAAAATCGAGATCCATACATAAATGGTTTGTTGAGATATGTGTGGAAGAACTTGACTGGCCTGCACAGAGCCCTGACCTCAACCCCATCGAACACCTTTGAGATGAATTGGAATGCCGACTGCGAGCCAGGCCTAATCACCCAACATCAGTGCCCAACCTCACTAATGCTCTTGTGGCTGAATGGAAGCAAGTCCCTATAGCAATGTTCCAACATGAAAAGCCTTCCCAGAAGAGTGGAGGCTGTTATAGCAGCACATGGGGGGGACCACTCCATACTAATGCCCATGATTTAGGAATGAGATGTTCAACGAGCAGGTGTCCACATACTTTTGGTCATGTAGTGTATTTATTTTCTTTATCGGGAAAGTGATATTTCGTAGGGATATTTTTATAACACTGTGTTGTATTACCCAATGGTCTGCCTAGTTTTTACTCCAAGGTACTGAAATCTAACTGCCATGTGGTGACTGTCTGTTTCCCTTCCCTTGCAGCGAGGCTGGCCACGGTGCCTTTGTGCCATTCACCAAGCTGTTGATGGCCTGGGAGTGATGACATCACAGTCTCTATGGTGGAGGGTCACATCTGGATGAATCATTTGAACTCTTTGGCATCAATCACGAATGGTCTCTGAAAGAAAACTTACACTACCGGTTAAAAGTTTTAGGACACCTACTCATTCAAGGGTTTTTGTTTATTTTTACTATTTTCTACATTGTAGAATGATAGTGAAGACAACATGCTTCGAAGATCATAGAATTGTCAATATCGGCCCTGTATTAAAGACCAACATTGTCTAAAGAAAAAGAGAACAAAATGATAAGAAATACTATATACAGTAGTATATACTGTACATGTATACAATGGTATATGTGGGATGAGCACTAACACCGTTTTCTTTGTGTTCAGAAATAAAATAACACTCTTGTAGCCTCGAATAGTAATAGCTTATTATGCATTTCGATTAAAGTACACTATCCAGTATATCTTGTTCATGACATGGTTGATAGAAACATGTGGTATTATGGATATGCAATGCACCTTTAGAGTCTCTCAATGACTACTAGAACATACAGTGCTGTGAAAAAGTCTTTGCCCCCTTTCTGATTTGATCTGTTTTTGCATATTATCAGATCTTCAACCAAAAGCTAATGTTAAAAGGGAACCTGAGTTTACAAATAACAGAAAAAAAGGTATACTTATTTGAGTAATTATGGAACACCCAATTCCTCTGTGTGAAAAAGTAATTTCACTCAATAACAGGTTGTGCCACCTTTAGCTGCAATGACTGCGACCAAATGCTTCCTGTAGTTGTTGATCAGTCTCTCACATCGCTGTGGAGGAATTTTGGCCCACTCTTGCCTGCAGAACTGCTTTAACTCAGCGAAATTTGTGGGTTTTCAAGCATGAACTGCTCATTCCAAGTCCTATCACAACGTCTCAATTGGGATTAGGTCTGGACTTCGACTACGCCATTCCAAAATGTCAAATGTGTTGCTTTTTAGCCATTTTCATGTTGACTTGATTGTGTGTTTTGGATCATTGTCTTGCTGCATAACCCAGCTGCACTTCAGCTTCAGCTCACAGACGGATGGACTGACATTTACCTATAGAATTCTTTGATACAGAGCAGCATTCATGGTTCCTTCTATTAAGGCAAGTCGTCCAGGTCCTGAGGCAGCAAAGCATCCCCAAACCATCACACTACCACCACCATGCTTGACCGTTAGTATAAGGTTCTTACTGTGGAATGCATTGTTTGGTTTTTGCCAGACATAATGGGTATCAGTTGACCTGTGAATGCTGTACAATGAGAGATTTATACTCTTATATTAAAAATCATGATTTATGATACCGTCAAAACTGCTGTATCATGTGATTTGCATTTCTAATTCAGGACCCCAAAATAAAAGCTCACACTCATGAGGTGTCATAACATACATAGATTCTGGAGAAATCCAAGCACTCTCCTTAAAGGGATAATTTACTTTTTTGTTGAAGTTTTAGTTTATTTTCGTGAAACTATCCCTTTAATGCTGATGTCAATGTGAGGACTTATTGAATGACCAAGATGAGTTTCATCAAGCTGTTGTTATTACTGGATTATTGGTTATTGTACAAATGTTTGATAATAGGGATCTCCAAACAGAGTTCCCATTAAGTGTTTACACATGGGACTATAAAGAAGTGTCTCAGAACTAAGTTATGTGGTATACTATGCATAATGCTCCATCTATTCATACCCAGCTTCCAATTAACTCATTCAACCCTTCTTCCCTGCAACTCTTCCCCAGGTTGTTGCTGCAAACGAGAACCTGGTAAAATAAGGGTAAAATATATATACAGTGCCTTGCGAAAGTATTCGACCCCCTTGAACTTTGCGACCTTTTGCCACATTTCAGGCTTCAAACATAAAGATGTAAAACTGTATTTTTTTGTGAAGAATCAACAACAAGTGGGACACAATCATGAAGTGGAACGACATTTATTGGATATTTCAAACTTTTTTAACAAATCAAAAACTGAAAAATTGGGCGTGCAAAATTATTCAGCCCCCTTAAGTTAATACTTTGTAGCGCCACCTTTTGCTGCGATTACAGCTGTAAGTCGCTTGGGGTATGTCTCTATCAGTTTTAAACATCGAGAGACTGACATTTTTTCCCATTCCTCCTTGCAAAACAGCTCGAGGTCAGTGAGGTTGGATGGAGAGCATTTGTGAACAGCAGTTTTCAGTTCTTTCCACAGATTCTCGATTGGATTCAGGTCTGGACTTTGACTTGGACATTCTAACACCTGGATATGTTTATTTTTGAACCATTCCATTGTAGATTTTGCTTTATGTTTTGGATCATTGTCTTGTTGGAAGACAAATCTCTGTCCCAGTCTCAGGTCTTTTGCAGACTCCATCAGGTTTTCTTCCAGAATGGTCCTGTATTTGGCTCCATCCATCTTCCCATCAATTTTAACCATCTTCCCTGTCCCTGCTGAAGAAAAGCAGGCCCAAACCATGATGCTGCCACCACCATGTTTGACAGTGGGGATGATGTGTTCAGGGTGATGAGCTGTGTTGCTTTTACGCCAAACATAACGTTTTGCATTGTTGCCAAAAAGTTCAATTTTGGTTTCATCTGACCAGAGCACCTTCTTCCACATGTTTGGTGTGTCTCCCAGGTGGCTTGTGGCAAACTTTAAACAACACTTTTTATGGATATCTTTAAGAAATGGCTTTCTTCTTGCCACTCTTCCATAAAGGCCAGATTTGTGCAATATACGACTGATTGTTGTCCTATGGACAGAGTCTCCCACCTCAGCTGTAGATCTCTGCAGTTCATCCAGAGTGATCATGGGCCTCTTGGCTGCATCTCTGATCAGTCTTCTCCTTGTATGAGCTGAAAGTTTAGAGGGACGGCCAGGTCTTGGTAGATTTGCAGTGGTCTGATACTTCCATTTCAATATTATCGCTTGCACAGTGCTCCTTGGGATGTTTAAAGCTTGGGAAATCTTTTTGTATCCAAATCCGGCTTTAAACTTCTTCACAACAGTATCTCGGACCTGCCTGGTGTGTTCCCTGTTCTTCATGATGCTCTCTGCGCTTTTAACGGACCTCTGAGACTATCACAGTGTAGATGCATTTATACGGAGACTTGATTACACACAGGTGGATTGTATTTATCATCATTAGTCATTTAGGTCAACATTGGATCATTCAGAGATCCTCACTGAACTTCTGGAGAGAGTTTGCTGCACTGAAAGTAAAGGGGCTGAATAATTTTGCACGCCCAATTTTTCAGTTTTTGATTTGTTAAAAAAGTTTGAAATATCCAATAAATGTCGTTCCACTTCATGATTGTGTCCCACTTGTTGTTGATTCTTCACAAAAAAATACAGTTTTATATCTTTATGTTTGAAGCCTGAAATGTGGCAAAAGGTCGCAAAGTTCAAGGGAGCCGAATACTTTCGCAAGGCACTGTATTTTTCAAAATGTGCATAGTGTGTACAAATTACTCCAATCTTGGGTTGTAATTTGGATGAATGATTGATCATTGCGAAATAAATCCTACCCATTTCCTCAAGCAGAGCATCGTTATGAAAAAAAGTTATCCTCATTTCCTGCAACTATTTATGAACTATCTTTATGAGCTTTATGGCTTTTTTGCCCTTCTGCGTCACTGTATTCACAGATCTACGCTAAAAAACAAAATCCAGATGTTAATCCGTCTTTCTGTGACCGCCAATAACTTCAAAACGAATGTGATTCCTACAATTAAAAGTTTTGAATTTCTTTGTAATCGTTACTAACAAGCGGAGATTATAACGATGCTTCAAATTAGATGACTGTATTAAAAAGATAAATACATTAAAGGCTTTTAAGTTAATTTAATGTTCATTTAATCAAGCTTTATTTCACTATTTGTATGCTACTGCCTGTTATTTTTGCCACAATATATTTCATGATATGTAACCCTAACCCTAGACCCCAACTCTAACACTAATTCTAACCTTAACCCTTAACCTCCTACAAATAGCCTTTGACCTTGAAGGGACCAACAAAATGTCCCCTGTTGGTCACATTTTTGTTTGTTTACTATTGTTGTGGGGACTTCTGGTGGTTTTGGAACAGTGGCTTCTACCTTGCTGCGCGGCCTTTCAGGTTATGTCGATATAGGACTTGTTTTACTGTGGATATATATACTTTTGTGCCGATTTTCTCCAGCATCTTCACAAGGTCCTTTGCTGTTGTTCTGGGATTGATTTGCACTTTTCGCACCAAATTACGTTAATCTCTAGGAGACAGGACGCATCGCCTTCCTGAGCGCTATGACGGCTGCATGGTCCCATAGTGTTTATACTTGCCTACTAATGTTTGTACAGATGAACGTGGTACCTTCAGGCGTTTGGAAATTGCTCCCAAGGATGAACCAGACTTGTGGAGGTCTAAAATGTATTTTGTGAGGTCTTGGCTGATTTCTTTTGATTTTCCCATGATGTCAAGCAAAGAGGCACTGAGTTTGAAGGTAGGCCTTGAAATACATCCACACGTACACCTCCAATTGACTCAAATGATGTCAATTAGCCTATAAGAAGCTGCTAAAGCCATTACATTATTTTCTGGAATTTTACAAGCTGTTTAAAGGCACAGTCAACTTAGTGTATGTAAACTTTTGACCCACTGGAATTGTGATACAATTCCAGTGGGTCAGACTATAAGTGAAATAATCTGTCTGTAAAAAATGGTTGTGTCATGCACAAAGTAGATGTCCTAACCGACTTGCCAAAACTATAATTTGAATGACTCTGTATGTAAACTTCCGACTTCCAACTGTACAGTCAGAAATAATTGTTTGTTTCTACAAAGCCTTCACAGTCTTGACAATAAAGCAGCCCATTGCCCTGAGACATGGCTGACTTCAGTAAGGTCTACAGTCATGTCTCAGGGCAAGTAGCCTTGTGTCACTTAGGGCAAGGCAGCCCCCCATCTTGGTATCTCTATAAGTCAGTGAACTCAGAATATGCCATGAAAATGCACTACAGGCACATACCTGTACAGATCTAACAGGGGAATATTAGTGGGAGGTTTTCAAGTACCTGCAATAGAATTCCTTAAAATACATGGCAAAGGGAAACTCATAGGTCTTGGGAGTTGGGTCTGCACCCACAAGATCTGAGGCTGCATGTTACCGGCTTTAAACAGAGAAAACTGTCTGGAATTCAGCTTGTGTGTTTTGATAAAGCTTGCAATGTGAGTCAGTCGCACAAAGGTCAGATTTTAAAACCTATGCTGGATTTTCAAGGAATATAGGGTGTGTCTATGGGATAGAGTGAGGAGGCTGATCATGATACATGTTAGCTTGGCATATTCAATAAGGAGGCTGAGCATGATATTTGTTAGCTTGGCATATTCAATAACTAGCTTCATCAAATCTGGCTTGAGTCTAAGCCTTAAAGGCCCAATCTTGCTACATCCATTTTTGAATTTATAAATGAATGATATATACACCCATTGATTCTTGAATAATATAATTTATTAATGCCTCATCAGTTCAACTGTAGTACCCCATCAGAACCCAAAATAAAAGTATTATTTTATTCTAATGTTTGTAAACGAAGTCAATGTAAACAAACACTATATAGCCTCAAAACATGGTTGAAGCTATCATTTTGATATCATGGATGGTCAGTCCTTGCATCCATAGCTTTTTCTCTGAATTTGAGTGGGGTTATATTTCTCCAGCCCCATTGCTCAGCTTTTTATCGAAACAGGGGCTGGGAGCCTGCTTTGTTATTGTTTCAACTGCTGATTGCCCCTTCAAAGGGACACTTAAGGCTCTATTCAATCAGATCTGCTTCAGTCGACATCTGCATAGCGGTTGTTTTGGCGGTGTCAAAGGTGGAACTGTGTTAGAGCTGTAAAATCCACAAGCGGCTTTTGGCATTATACCTAAAGCGGACATTGCCATTGGTTGCACTGAGTCGCATTAAGAGAAATCCCATGCAGCCTTGTTTACAAGTTCGAACACTGGAATTAGCCTACACTTTCTCATTCTGAACTTCTAACGGGAGTGGAGCATGTGAGGCTTCCTGACAATGACCAAGAGCAGCTGATCACTGATTTGACAGCTCCAATGCAGTTACACCTCTGATACCTCCAAAATGTCAGCTATGCATGCGGATGTCGGCTGTTGCCGGTTAATGCTTGATCTGATTGAATCTAGGTCTCACCCCACATTTTAACCTCCTGTTCAGCACCATAATGAACATGTCTAATAATGTTTTTGTGGATTTACACTTTAAGTTAACTGTATGACATTCAATTAAATGAAGATTCTTTGTTACACTGTGGGCCCATTTACAGAATGACAGGGACAGAATGTTCTTCTAATATGCCATCACAACATGTCTAAAGTATCTACATGGCATATTTAAATGTTATTTAGCTAACCTATCGTAGCAGGTGTAAAATAAACGCCTGAGTGGGACACCCCACATTCGGGTCATGACGAGAGAAAAAAAACTGTTGGGAGACATTCTATTTTGCACTGTTCAACCAATCCAGTAAATGTGGGGGAGGAGTTAAGATAGTCTCGCCTTGTTAATATTTTGGATGGAAACAACTTCAAAGAGCAAGCTAGCTAACAAACGTGCCGTGGCTAGCTGCTAGACAGGTATCAGCTAGTGTTGTCTAGCGATAATGGAATAATCTGGGAAAGTTGTCACTAACAAAATTGGTATGTGGTTTCTGTCGACTTTGTGGCAAGAATTTCATCTCGCTGAAACCTACATGAGTGTGGCTCTCCAGGAACAGGGTTGGAGAGCCCTGAGCTATGGTCATCATCAGATCATCATGGAGCATATGACTCTGAGGCACTAAAACAATGAAAGTGCCATATCATAGTACAGTAGCTTGAGACAAAATACAGAGACATGACATTAGAAAATACAGACACAGGTATATTTCAAACCTTTAATTTTTGTGTAATATGATTCCCCAACATTCAAAACTCAGTGTTTAAGTGGTATATAAATTAATAACATGAGTGAGTAACCCTTTATTACAGTCGGGTAAGTACTAGGTACTGGTAAATACTTGGCAACAAATTGTACTATTTGGTATAGTAGCTATTTGTAGTCAGAAGAAACAAAGTAGTCTACTCTAAAAATACATAAAAATGGCTGAGAAATAAAATGCCTCGTGTTCCCTGCCAATTATTTCAAGTACCATGAGGTTATAACTGCATTAACCTGATATGAAGCTGGTAATACTATATGATAGCATAATAATAACAACATTCTAACTTTAAATATCTATCTAGTACTTACCGTGCTGTTAAATAAAGTTACCAAAATGGGTTTAAAATAAAAAAGTTTAACAATTTGTTTAGACCAAGAACTCTACTCTAAATGTCCATGATATTTGAATTATACATTTTCCATGTTTAGGCACTTAAAAAAGAAGCTACAAAGTGTTGTCTATAAGCATACAGCGAAGACAACTATCATAGAAACATTGAAGTAATTGTCCAGTGAAAATCTCACTTTTAAAAAGTTTATATTCTGTTAATGGATAGGGCTGAACAGCCAGTGTCATATCAACAGAAATCCCAAATTTAAAATTCCTCAAATATAGAAGTATTTCACACCATTTTAAAGATACACTTCTTGTTAATCCCACCACAGTGTCCGATTTCAAATAGGCTTTACGGCGAAACACCACAAACAATTATGTTAGGCCAGAGCCAAGTCACAGAAAAACACAGCCATTTATCCAGCCAAAGAGAGGAGTCACAAAACTCAGAAATAGAGAGAGAATTAATAACTAACCTTTGATGATCTTCATCAGATTACACTCATAGGAATTCAAGTTACACAATACATGTATGTTTTGTTCGATAAAGTTCATATTTATATAAAAAATTCTCAGTATACATTGGCGCATTATGTTCAGTAGTTCCAAAAAGATCTGGTGATTTTTGCAGAGAGCCACATCAATTTACAGAAATTCTCATAATAAATGTTGATGAAAATACAAGTGTTATGCATGGAACTTTAGATACACTTCTCCTTAATGCAACCGCTGTGTCAGATTTAAAAAAAGCTTTACGGAAAAAGCAAACCATGCAATAATCTGAGTACGGCGCTCAGAGACCAAACAAGCCAAAAAGATATCCGCCATATTGTGCAGTCAACAGAAGTCAGAAATAACATTAGAAATATTCACTTACCTTTGATGATCTTCATCAGAATGCACTCCCAGGAATCCCAGTTCCACAATAAATGTTTGTTTTGTTCGATTATGTCCATCATTCATGTCCAAATAGCTAAACAAATCCAAAGTCACAAAGCGCGACATCTAGTGGAAGCCTTAGGAAGTGCAACATGCTATCCCACTGTATCTTCAATAAGGAATAAGTTGAAAAACGACCAACATCAGAATTCCCATTTCCTGGTTGGATTTTTTTCTCAGGTTTTTGCCTGCCATATGAGTTCTGTTATACTCACAGACATCATTCAAACAGTTTTAGAAACTTACGAATAATAAGCATATATTAGCAACTGGGACTGAGTAGCAGGCAGTTTACTCTGGGCACCTTATTCATCCAAGCTACTCAATACTGCCCCCAGCCATAAGAAGTTAAGTTAACTCACACGCAAATAAATGTTGTTCACTCATATGTGGTCAAAGCATAAACTGGAGAAAACACCAAAAAAACAACAACCTTAAACTCAAACAGACAGTTTAAAAATGCTTGCTATTTCCACATATAGGATGAGGTCATCGTCATTGAGCTTAAGCTGGCCAATCAGCAGTCTATTCGCATGAATATTTTTTATACCGGTATACGCCCACACCATTCTGTTGTTGGGGTACACCCACACCATTCCAACACAGAAAAGCTGCTTTTTAACATACTTAAAAACATTTTGGAAGGAAAACTAAAATCACTCAAACTGTATTGTAATTAATTATAGGTCATATTTCATAGAAATCTTGAAACACTGGACAGTTACTTTAAAAGATCTATTGGATTTACCCAGTCTTTGGTGATATAAGAGACCTTCACAGGACATACTGTACATATTACATAACACATTTTTATACATTATCTTGATGAGAACATCACATTCTGGTCTATGGGAGAATTACAATATTTGGGTCAATGACAAGGTGCTTTTCCAACATTAATTCAGTTTCTTTGGCAGCTTCTCTAACTTATTCTGTTGGTTAGAAGGATACTGTATAGTATTTGGGGTTCTTTGGGCGTAGCTTTATACACGGAAAAAATGTATACCATTGTATTTCTCACTGCATAAAGAGATGGAATAAGGAATATGAGACAGGAAATACATTATGGCCATCAGAACCACAATATAAAAAACATAATAGTAAAAGGTGTAATTTCAGACAAGGACATTATTTGAGACAATTATTTCTTATTACATGAGAGCTGAATTTCAGACAAACGAGAGATCACATACGGTATATCCCAAATGATGATACAATATGCATCAACAGTCAAACACTCTAGATTCACTTTTGCCGTAGTATTGAGTCTAGAGGCAAGATTTGACTACACTGTTATAAATGTATACAACTTTCAATAAATTTCAAATAATCCAGTTAAACACGACAGGGGATTCATCCCAATTCTCTACACTTCTCCCAAACTGTTCACACACAACCTGTCATGGATTTAACATAAGCTATGCAAGCACATGACTGCTAAGGAAGGACAACATCAACAATAATACATTGCCCTTTCAATCAGTTACAGTAAATTACAAAGGAAAAGAACAAGAGAATAATTACCCAAGGCACATTTTCACACAAGTATCCCATTGAAATCAATTAATGATTTACGTGGACGTTAGAGTTGTGCAAGTTTCTCAACCCTGAATGAACCCCGTAGACAAGATGCTTAGAGGCATCAGAAGGCCCCCGCATCAGATTTGATAATTGAGGATCTCTGCAGCCAGCTTCTGGGCATCCATCAGGTTAGGGAACATCCCCATGACCGTATCTACTTGGTGGGGGTTGAAGATGGCCTGCAGTTTCTTACGGAGCTCCTCTCTGTCTGTGTCAAAGGCAGAAGGTGGAGGTGGCTGGGCCCAGGAGTTGAGTTCCTGCTGATTCCTGTAAGAGGAGCATAAGTGGGGGGCCCCATGCGGGGTTGGGGGGTGATGGTGGGGGCTCGGGGTGAGGCTACACGATGCCCTAGCCTGGGGGACCCCGCCATGGAAGGGGTCTGACCAGTACTTCTGGGGGTGCTGATGGGGTGGAAATTATGTGCCCCCACCCTGCCTTGCTGGAAGTTGCATGGGAGGCTGTAGTGGTGCATGTTGGGTGGGAACAGAGGAGGCGAGTAGGTGTCATACCTTGGCTGGGATTGGGACTCGAGGTGTGGGTTGCTGTGGTGCTGCTGCTGGGGACCTGTGAAGGGAGCCAAATGGAAACAACACCTGCAGGGCTGGAGGCTGTCCTGGGCCAGCCTCTCTGGATGCATGCCTGGATGTCTGGAACCCTGTTGTTTCTGCTGCTGCCTGGGACTGAAGGCCTTGCTGTGGCCTTGGGACACATCTGAGTACTGGCTCTCATAGGTGCCAAAACCAGAGTCCATGCACTCATGGGAGATGCTGGCATAGGGGAGGTCAGTAGTAGCGTAGGGGGAGAACATACTGCGCATATTGGGCCAGTCCATTTGTCCTTGGTCTACTGCTGTGGGGCTGCAGGCCTGCTGGTTCCTACTGGAGTGTGGCCCATCCCAGGACAGAAACATGTTCTCAGTTACCTGGCTATTGGGACCCTCCCTCAGGGAACCGCGATGCTCCAACGTCAGCCTGTGCTCCAGGTCATTCTCCAGAGAATAGGAGGGAAAGGGGCTCGGGTCGGCCTGGGGGCCCCTCAGGTGTGACGTCGTGTGATTCCGGTCCTCTTTTACTGAGGAGAGCCTTGCCTTCTCCCTGAGCTCATCAGCCAATGAGCAGTGAGATTGGTGAGTGCGCTCAGGGTGGTAGAACTTACACTTTACGCCATACGTGCACTTTTTACCTGAAATAGAAAACATAAATTAGTTACTAAACATGACAGTTACACTATTTCTAACTAAATCTAAAATAATACAATTCTACAGGAGAGTATCTTGACTCTTCACAAAGAGTCTCAGATTAGAAGTGCTGATATAAAATAATTTATGCCTAATGGAGACCTGATCCTAGATTAGTACTTTGTTTTGTCTTCTGCTTCAACAAGACAGTTCAACAGTGTTCAGACAATATAATTAGAACCCTATGGTATCTCATACATACAGTGCCTTGCGAAAGTATTCGGCCCCCTTGAACTTTGCGACCTTTTGCCACATTTCAGGCTTCAAACATAAAGATATAAAACTGTATTTTTTTGTGAAGAATCAACAACAAGTGGGACACAATCATGAAGTGGAACGACATTTATTGGATATTTCAAACTTTTTAACAAATCAAAAACTGAAAAATTTGGAGCGTGCAAAATTATTCAGCCCCCTTAAGTTAATACTTTGTAGCGCCACCTTTTGCTGCGATTACAGCTGTAAGTCGCTTGGGGTATGTCTCTATCAGTTTTGCACATCGAGAGACTGAATTTTTTTCCCATTCCTCCTTGCAAAACAGCTCGAGCTCAGTGAGGTTGGATGGAGAGCATTTGTGAACAGCAGTTTTCAGTTCTTTCCACAGATTCTCGATTGGATTCAGGTCTGGACTTTGACTTGGCCATTCTAACACCTGGATATGTTTATTTTTGAACCATTCCATTGTAGATTTTGCTTTATGTTTTGGATCATTGTCTTGTTGGAAGACAAATCTCCGTCCCAGTCTCAGGTCTTTTGCAGACTCCATCAGGTTTTCTTCCAGAATGGTCCTGTATTTGGCTCCATCCATCTTCCCATCAATTTTAACCATCTTCCCTGTCCCTGCTGAAGAAAAGCAGGCCCAAACCATGATGCTGCCACCACCATGTTTGACAGTGGGGATGGTGTGTTCAGGGTGATGAGCTGTGTTGCTTTTACGCGAAACATAACGTTTTGCATTGTTGCCAAAAAGTTCAATTTTGGTTTCATCTGACCAGAGCACCTTCTTCCACATGTTTGGTGTGTCTCCCAGGTGGCTTGTGGCAAACTTTAAACGACACTTTTTATGGATATCTTTAAGAAATGGCTTTCTTCTTGCCACTCTTCCCTAAAGGCCAGATTTGTGCAATATACGACTGATTGTTGTCCTATGGACAGTCTCCCACCTCAGCTGTAGATCTCTGCAGTTCATCCAGAGTGATCATGGGCCTCTTGGCTGCATCTCTGATCAGTCTTCTCCTTGTATGAGCTGAAAGTTTAGAGGGACGGCCAGGTCTTGGTAGATTTGCAGTGGTCTGATACTCCTTCCATTTCAATATTATCGCTTGCACTGTGCTGCTTGGGATGTTTAAAGCTTGGGAAATATTTTTGTATCCAAATCCGGCTTTAAACTTCTTCACAACAGTATCTCGGACCTGCCTGGTGTGTTCCTTGTTCTTCATGATGCTCTCTGCGCTTTTAACGGACCTCTGAGACTATCACAGTGCAGGTGCATTTATACGGAGACTTGATTACACACAGGTGGATTGTATTTATCATCATTAGTCATTTAGGTCAACATTGGATCATTCAGAGATCCTCACTGAACTTCTGGAGAGAGTTTTCTTCACTGAAAGTAAAGGGGCTGAATAATTTTGCACGCCCAATTTTTCAGTTTTTGATTTGTTAAAAAAGTTTGAAATATCCAATAAATGTCGTTCCACTTCATGATTGTGTCCCACTTGTTGTTGATTCTTCACAAAAAAATACAGTTTTATATCTTTATGTTTGAAGCCTGAAATGTGGCAAAAGGTCGCAAAGTTCAAGGGGGCCGAATACTTTCGCAAGGCACTGTATATCTCTATGGTTGAGATCCTACCATAAGGACAGAGTTGGCGTTTGTGTTCTGGTAGTAGAGGCTTCTTCCTCAGGAAGTTCTCCAGACTGGGACCATGACGACCAAGCGGGTCATCTGGGGGCATGAATCTGGGCCGGAAATGGGTAATATTGATCAGAAAACAATACAGGCAGAGAAGTGATAGAGGATCGAATCTAATCGATTAGAACAATAAGACACGGTGCAGGCAGAGGGAATGTTTCCTTTTCATATCTGAAATAATTACATTAACACAGGTCTCATGAATCATCCTCTAACCATACAGGAGTGGTCACCAACCTTTTCTGAGTCAAGATCACTTTGAGTCAAAATGCAAGCGGAGATCTACCACAGATTTGTTTAAAAAAAACATAAGCCTATGCAACATTAACCTATTAAAAACAGTAGTGTAACAATTAGGTTTATGCATTAGGCTATAGGCCCAATACCTTATCACCGCATATTGGCTTTGCTTGAAATTGGCTGGCAAATGTATTGTTGTTCGCACCATTTTTATACATTTTAGGTAGGCTATACGATCAGACCGGTAATAGACCAGATGTTGTATTACCTGTGAGGCACAGCTGAGTGAGCTACATTTATATGATAATTTATTTTACTGGGTTGATTGTGCCTGCATCTGATGGTCAGTCTCAGTGGAGGGAGAGAGCAGCAGACTGAAGGTTCGCCTCTTAACGCCTCTTTCCATTTTCTACGCTGACCAAAAAGGGACACGTCTTCCAGCTGATGGAAAAACTCGAGTCGCACCACATTATTTCTGCCTCTGGACAAATACATGTTGTTAATCCTTTTATGGTGATTTTTCAGTAACATATTTATTGCGAAATATTAATGTAATAAAACAGAATCATTAAAAGCTTCAAAGGAACCTGTAACCACACCTGTATAGCATAAGAAAAGCCAATATACAAAATAAATACACACATTGTAATCTAGAAGCATGCCTGGATAAGAAGTGTCAGAATCAATATAATGAATGTACTTATGACTATAGCCTAGAGGGTGCTGATATAATCTACTTGTGACTGCAGCCTGGCAGGGGCCCCTATTACCTTTTAACCAAACTGTCATAGTTGCGCCACCAATATAATCGGTTCAGTGATTTGTAGAGTGTTAAATGATTTGTAGAGGCGGGAAAAAGTCAGCCTCAAAGAAAGAACTTAGGGTTGGAAATAATTGTGGCGCAAAGCCAAAAAGAGTTCATAATTTACAGCCACTCCTCTCTATGTATGTAATGTAAGGATGAAACTGTATAAAAAGAGTGTGCTAAGGCTGGGAAAAACAGTTGATCCATGAACCAGCTCGGCTTTTTACTTTGTAATAAAGTCTACTTTGAATTCACAAGCTCTGGTATCTGAGAAATATTATTGGACCAATATTCCTACGACACTTTCAACGGAGAAAGTTAAATATTCCTCTATATTAAAAAATACCCAAGCCGCTAATAATAACCATGCAAGCCTATCGATACACCTTTCTACTCATTCATTACAGCTGCAGTGCTGGTTGTAGCGCAAGTGGAAGTGGTATGAATGTGCATTTTATGGCTTATAAAAGTGTTGAATATTTTTTATATTTTTAAGTGTTGACAGTGCTGAGTAAGAACTTAAACATGAACACACTCATAAAAAAAACAGCTCTTCGCTGTATTTGTTGAGTCATGGTTTTAAAAGTTCTTAAATATCTAAATATAAACTTTGCTGTAGCTTTCTTTTATGCTTGCCACATTACTACAGACATGGTATTCTGAGCCATCCGATTGGTAGGCCTATAGTGCACTTGATTTACTCTCCAGGCCCGCCGGGAAGGCAGAGTTTGTACCTTCAGACACATGAAATGTTTTAAAAATGGAACACTTCACCTACCTGGCATGCAGGGCAGCTGAATCGGGTGCACCTGCCGCCAACAGCGCGAGACTAATAATATAAAAATAGGAACGCAAGGTTTTGTCATTGAGTTTTTTACAGAAATGTTTGGCAATCGTCTAGGAATGCCTTGGAGATCAACCAGTTGGTGACCATGGCATTACAGTATATTACACTACTACAGTATCTGCTCTAAAAGGTCAAATCTGCTTTTCGGAACCACGTTGCTCGCTATTTCTGGGCTGAATCCTGACTAGAGATGTAACAAAAGTCTTCTTTGTCTGATGATGAGTAGGAAGGATCGGACCCAAATGCAGCGTTGTAAGTGTCCATGATAATTTATTATATCAGAACACGAGAAAATACAAAATAACAAAGTGCAGGAAAGAAATGAAAATCTAAACAGTTCTGTATGGTGAAAACAACTACCCACAAACACCAGGTGGGAACAGGCTACCTAAGTATGGTTCTCAATCAGAGACAACGATTGACAGCTGCCTCTGATTGGGAACCACACCAGGCCAAACACATAGAACAAACATAGAATATAACACACAGAACAAACATAGAATGCCCACCCCAACTCACGCCCTGACCAAACTAAAATAGAGACATAAAAAAGGAACTACGGTCAGGACGTGACAAGAGAACTATGTACATGACTCAAATTGTTCTACATATCTACCCTTGACATCAATGCATGATTAATACATGTTTTTTCAGAGAGTTAAAAACCTGTTTAAATACATCTCTCCATTTCTCATGTTTCTGTCCAAAAATCAGTATTTATGACAGATGTTACCTGCTGAAACCCCCCATACAACATGTATGATTCCCCTGCCTGCGTGGGATTGAATTCCGGCCCCACTGGCCTCTTCACCATTGTATCTTCTCTCCATCAATCTCCCCTTAATGCATGCCTGTCACTGTCATTCCCCCCATTTAAACAATAAATACATCCAGTACTCACTTGTCATTGACGAAAGAGTACATAAGCAGCCTCTCCTCGATACAGCGCTTCCACTCCGGACGCTCTCCCTGGAGGTCCCTATAGGTGTCGTTTGACACGATCACGCCGCCCGACTCGTAGGCCAGCTTCACAATAAAACGGTCGTCGTAGCAGACCACCCGTTTACCACCGACGCGTCTCGAGGGCGTGAAGACAACTATCTTCTTCTTCTCTAGCTCCATTAGAATGTGTTGGTCTGGAAATAAACGTACAGATGTTTCACCAAGTGTTTTATTATGTCCTAGTCATGTGCCTTTATTCATAAAGCTTCTCAGAGTAGGAGTGCTGATTTCGGATCAGTTTTGCCGTATAGATAATAATGAATAAGATTACATGGACAGCTGTTGCTGGCGATGTAAGAAGAAGAGATGGTTCGCTTTATGTTTGGTCTTTCATCATATTGGAATTCTGTTTGACACAAATTATTCCACTGCCTTACCTTGTCTTCTTAGTACCCATTAACATGACTAATATTTCAAAACAACGTATTCTATACCTTTGCATGATGAACAAGCCAGGTGACACTATGATAAGAAAGGGTCGCATAACATTGCTTCAATCAAATATGGCATAGTGTGCCAAATCAAACAGGGGACACGCAAAACACAAATCCATCAACTGTGGATCCCTGAGACAAAACACAGAGCACAAAACCATCAATCGTTTAAAACAAATATTACATGACAGTTTAATTATTACATAAGCTGTTCAAACTTCACAACCCAAATATCACATAACATGGAAACCTCCCAGCAGACTAAATTAAAGCATTGACAAATACATCCAAAATTAATGTTAAATAAATGCACCTGTGTGCACAGTGTGAAAACGGACAATGGAAATTGTTGAAATAAACTAAATGGACAAGCTAAAGGCAACAATGTCCAATAAGCCAACTTTGGAAAGATCTGGGGCCATATTCATATGGTGTCTCAAAGTAGGAGTAGTGATCGTGGATCTGGTCCCTCCTGTCCATGTAATCTTATTCAATATGACCTAAAAGTAATGTATTTTTTCCTAGACCAGCGCTCCTAATGATACACTTGAATATGGACCCTGACTTAAATAAGTGTGAGACAGAGCTCCATATTGAACAATTTCCTTGAGGTTTTTAGAGACTACTAATTGACTAAAGCCTGAAATGCACTCACAAATGTCAACTGTCAGTGTCAAAAATGCTTTGATTGTTCAGGTAACAACAATCACTTGACATGTAAACCATAACGCTCTGATTGATTAGAAACAGTTAAAGACTCAGTTTCAGACAGTAACCTGAGTGTGTGAGAAAAACAGTTGCATTTATTTCCTGGTGGGGATTTCCCAATTCCTGGTAGGATTGACTGTTGCGGTTATTTTTACTTCCTGGTTACTGGGACTGAAAATGTAACTTTTGGCTTGCTTGCTCAACCTCAGACAACGCCACTGAACCATGCAAGCAGTGGGCACCAGGTGATGATGTGTCAGCTACAAATAGTGGTCCGATCTACTGCACACTGGCTTTGTTAGTGGTTACGCTGGGTTAACACAAACACCTCCTAACAGATAGCCTTCAGGTACATGGACAAGAGTCACTGCTGTGTTCGACAACATGATGTGGGTTGAAGCAATGACAATTGGGAACATTTATTTAGAATTTTTTCAGAAAGCCTAGAGTATGACGTCAGGCAGTATTTCTTGATTTCAGCATTTGTCCAATACTACCCTCTGGTGGAGTTTCCCAATGCCTTTTGCCTCAGTCTCATATTACAGACACATCATATGACTGGAAACATACTGTAGGTGCAGTGAGTGTACTTACCAAAACCCCTGCATATAAACGAGATAAGGGAATGTATTGCATTATTTTAAAGAAATAGTCACAATGAATACTGTATTGTATTTAATTCTATTGTGTTGATTTTCTGTGTCTAGTATTTTTATGTATCGCTGACCTCACAAAATGAATTTCCATAGACAAACCTAATCCTGGACTAAAAAGAGAGAGATCAATCCCGGAAACTGTCCGTAAAAGCATTGTTTCTTGTTGTACATGAACATAGTTTGTGTTTTCAAAATCCCCTGGCATTAAAGAATTCCTATTCAGAAACAGAGACTAGTCTCATTCGAACTATATTGCATTCGGAAAGTATTCAAGCCCCTTGACTTTTTCCACGTTACAGCCTTTTCTAAAGTGCATAAAAAATAAATCTCTCCTCATCAATCTACACACAATACAACATAATGAAAAAGAAAAAACAAGTTGAGAAATTTTGGCAAATGTATAATTTCTGAAATAAGTATTCAGACCCTTTACTCAGTACTTTATTGAAGTTGTCATGCCCTGACCTGAGAGCTTTTTATGTCTCTATTTTGGTTTGGTCAGGGTGTGATTTGGGTGGGCATTCTATGTTCTTTTTTCTATGTTTTTTGTATTTCTTTGTTTGGCACGCTTGGCACACCTGTATTTTGGGAGTTTCTCCTATTCTTCTCTGCAGATCCTCTCAAGCTCTGTCAAGTTGGATGGGGAGCGTCGCTGCACAGCTATTTTCAGGTCTCTCCAGAGATGTTTGATCGGGTTCAAGTCTGGGCTATACCACAACTTGACTCCAATCAAGTTGTAGAAACATCTCAAGGTTGATCAATGGAACCAGGATGCACCTGAGCTCAATTTCGTGTCTCATAGTAAAGGGCCTGAATACTTATGTGAATAAGGTATTTCTATTTTTTTTTAAATTTTTATACATTTGCAAAAAAATGGGATATTGTGTCTAAATTGAGGATTTTAATTTATTTAATACATTTTAGAATAAGGCTGTAATGTGGAAAAGTCAAGGGGTCTTAATACTTTCTGAATGCACTGTATTTGTGAATCTCACCTGTGATGGGGACATCAGGCCTGGGCTGCTCCTTGCGCCAGGAGGGCACAAACACAATGACGGTTGAGTGACCTCTATCCAGGAAATAGATCACTGCCAACTCAATTCCCTTACAGGAGAACACTTCCTTGTTACCATGACTGGAAGGGAGACAAGAGAGCAGGAAATGGGATAAGTAAATATGTCACTACTTTCTATGAATCAACAAACATTTCTAGTGAAGAGGGCAGATTTAAAAGGAAGGAGAGAGGTGAAGGTGCAGTTTTATGTCGATCTCTGATTGTTTCATTGTTAAAAAGGTTGAGCAAAGTTAATCTGACCAAATAATTTATCCTCTGTCTACAAATCATTCGCTTCAGTGGCAATGCAAGCGAATGACAAGATTGGCATAGTTATTAAAAAAATACAGGAACACAGGTATGCAGCTCAAACAGTACTCTTTCTGAGTAGTAAAGTAGCATGACATCATTAAAGTAAAGTAGCTGTTATAAGATAATAACATATGACAGTATGACAGCTATACTGTACATCAAGGTCCTATTTTACGTACATTACCGTTCAAAAGTTTGGGGTCACATAGAAATGTCCTTGTTTTTTAAAGAAAAGCAATTTTTTTGGTCCATTAAAATAACATCAAATTGATCAGAAATACATTGTAGATATAGTTAATGTTGTAAATGACTATTGTAGCTGGACACAGTTGATTTTGAATGGTATCTACATAGGAATATAGAGGCACATTATCAGCAACCATCACTCCTGTGTTCCAATGGCATGTTGTGTTAGCTAATCCAAGTTCATAATTTTAAAAAGATAATTGATCATTAGAAAACAATTTTGCGATTGTTAGCACAGCTGAAAACTGCTGTCCTGATTAAAGAAGCAATAAAACTGGCCTTCTTTAGACTAGTTTAGTATCTGGAGCATCAGCATTTGTTGGTTCGATTACAGGCTCAAAATGGCCAGAAACAAAGAACTTTCTTCTGAAACTTGTCAGTTTTTTCTTGTTCTGAGAAATGAAGGCTATTCCATGCACGAATGCCAAGAAACTGAAGATCTCGTACAGTGTTGTGTTCTACTCCCTTCACAGAACAGCGCAAACTGGCCCTAAAAAGAATAGAAAGAGGAGTGGGAGGCCTCGGTGCACAACTGAGCAAGATGACAAGTACATTAGAGTATGTAGTTTGAGAAACAGACGCCTCACAAGTCCTCAACTGGCAGCTTCATTAAATAGTACCTGCAAAACACCAGTTTTAACGTCAACAGTGAAGAGGCGACTCCGGGATGCTGGCGATCCATTGGAACGTGCCATTCGAACACAGGAGTGATGGTTTCTGATAATGGGCCTCTGTACGACTATGTAGATAATCCATTAAAAAAAGAAATAGCCATTCCCCGCTACAATAGTCATTTACAACATTAACAATGTATACACTATATTTCTGATCAATTTGATGTTATTCTAATGGACAAAATGTTCCTTTCTTTCAAAAACAAGGCCATTTCTATGTGACCCCAGTAGTGTATATCAATGCTAAATAACCCTTGCAAAGAGACCTTTGAACAATAAATATAAAATACAGATAAAACAAAAAAACACTTTGACAAAACATGAAAACATTACATGGTACGGTGAGTGGGTGAATTCCTTATATTATAAAATACATTTTACCAAGACAAATATGATTCTTCATGTTCTAAATCATTCAGTTGGGTCTTTCTCTCACATATCATTAACATTATATCCAAAAAGTCCGATTTCGTATCCTAATATATCCAATAATAAGCACTGAGCTCTTTTGCCAGAGCGTTGACGCTCCTTGCTGCAACTGTTTTGGATTTTACATGTAGTGTTCTTCTGCAAAGTTGTTTCTGTGGGTCTCAAAAAGCATAATTAGCATGACACGAGCGGAATTCAAATGTAAAAGGCTTTGAAAATAAAAAAGCTTGCGGTAGGCCTACACTCGGTGCTGTTGACATTTCACCAAACTTTTTGTGAAAATTGTTGTGAAATCTTCGAAAAGTAACAGGAATTTCGCATTAATATGAAAAGTGTAAACTAAAATACAACATGTCATGTCTCAAAATTGATATCCATCCTACCTCTACTGTTTTATGTCCTCCGGATTCGAGAAGAAAGATGACGAGTTCAACGTTGAGCCGGTCAGTTTGCCTCAATTTTCGCACATCATCCAGCCTAACTGACGCAATGCTATTTTCCAGATTTTTGAATCCTTTTTCAAAACAAAATATTAAAAAAAAAAATGTTATCTGACTTCCATTGTTTTAGCAACCCTAATCTTGGCCATCCTACAAGGGAAATCAACTGAACGGATACATGGGGTTTTGACCATTGGTTTTCTTATAGGAGTGTCTACACAATTAACATATTATTTCACCCATTGGTAAAAAATCTATTTTTGATTGGACACCCTACATTTTTTTGTTGTCATTTAGCAGACACTCTTATCCAAATAAATGAGGGTCAAGTGCCTTGCTCGAGGGTACATCAACAGATTTTTCACCCAGTCGGCTTGGGGATTTGAACCAGCAATCTTTCGTTTACTGGCCCAATGGTTTTAACTGTTGCCACTTGTGAATCTGACATTCCTTTGAACATACACGTGGATTGTGTTTCCTTATTGGTTTATGAATTGAATCGAGTCCAAACATACACTGTATACTCAAATAGCTAGGTAATAAAACTGTAATAATGGAAGTTCTAAAATGTTGGCTTGGCTCCATCCATGTAATAAGGAGACGACAGTTAAAAATGGTTGTAATTGCAAACACTTGAACTAAGAAGACATAATAAAACTGAGTGACAATGTTGTCTGGCCTGTTCAATATGAACTCTATCCTGACCATATAAACACTGCCTTGACACATAGCTATCACTGGGAACCAGTGCAAGGCAGAGACTTGCGTAGGAGATTTGCATATAGCGCAGCATTAACCTTAGCAAAGGCATGCACAGGCATGGATACTACCTCTTCAAACCTAGCTGACAAAATTATTAAGGTGTATGAGAAGAGCTCGTGGTTCTTGTGTTGCAGGGACATAGTTCAACAGCTGATAATGAGTTGTTGTAGTTTACAGGTATTTTTGCATAGCTGGCTGTCATTATCATTGTGATGTACAACCAACCACATGAGGAGAATATAATACAGTACATCTGCTTCATCTAATTTCTCAACCACAATAACATCTAACCCTTACAGGGCAGGACTGTCATGAACATGACATACAGGCGCGCATGCACACAGCTGAACTCATTGAAACACTTCAATTGAATGCTAGCTCTTACAAACATAACAAGAATAATCCCTTCCTCTCTTCTCGACTCGCTCACCTCATGGCCACATTGCTGCCGTCAATGACGATAGGTTTCAGTCCACTGTCTGTGTCCCTCCTGTCTTCCAGTAATGAGACTGGTCTGTCTCCTGGGGAGCCATGGGTCCTAGAGGAGGCCATGCTGGAGCCTGTGTGGCTTTTGGGGCCAGTAGTATCTTCAACACTCTCAGGAATGGTGGAGTTAGAAGTACCAGTGCTGGCTCCGCTACGGACCAACTCCCCCAGTACAGAGTTGGTGTCTGTACTCAGGCCTAGCTTCAGCAGGGCGGCCCGAACCTCCATGGGGGAGTAGCCCAACTTTCTGAAGAAGTCCACCCTGAGTTGGAGCTCAGTGGCTGAGGTCTGGAGACTGGGAAAGGCCTGGTCCATCTTCTACTACTGTCAGTCTGGGCTTTCCTGTGCAGCTGTTCAGCTTGGGAGGGTTATGGCCTATTTTTCATGTTGATACGGTTGCCTGGATTGAACAGAGAGAGACTTTAGTTAAATTCAAAGACAATGTTATGCAAATATACTGAACAAAAATAGTCCAAAGAACATTCTTTTTGATGATCATCCAGGTGATTTTCGGCAAACCTGAGTCAACTTTATAGATAGCAGTTCTCCCATTATGCCTGGCGAAAACCAAACACTGCATTCCACAGTAAGAACCTCATACCAACGGTCAAGCATGGTGGTGGTAGTGTGATGGTTTGGGGATGCTTTGCTGCCCGAAGACCTGGAAGACTTGCCTTATAGAAGGAAAAATGAATTCTGCTCGGTATCAGAGAATGTCAGGTCATACGTCTGTGAGCTGAAGCTGAAGCGCAGCCGGGTTATGCAGCAAGACAATGATCCAAAATCCACAATCAGGTCTACATGAAAATGGCTAAAAAGCAACGAACTTAAAGTTTTGAAATGGCCTAGTCAAAATCCAGACCTAATCCCAATTGAGATGTTGTGGCTGGACTTGAAACGAGCAGTTTATGCTTGAAAACCCAGAAATGTCGCTGAGTTAAAGCAGTTCTGCAGGCAAGAGTGGGACAAAATTCCTCCACAGCGATGTGAGAGACTGATCAACAACTACAGGAAGCATTTGGTTGCAGTCATTGCAGCTAAAGGTGGCACAACCAGTTATTGAATGTAAGGGGGCAGTTACTTATTCACACAACGGAATTGGGTGTTAAATAACTTTGTTATTTAAAAACAAAGAAAGTATCCATATTTGTAAACTCAGGTTCCCTTTATCTAATATTAGGTTTTGCATCAGCATCAAAAATAGAGAAAATCAGAAATGGGGCAAATACTTTTTCACGGCACTGTAAAAATGTTGTGTCAATTTCTAATATCTTACTGAGTTACAGTTCACATAAGGAAATCGGTCAATTTAAATAAATAAATTAGGCCCTAATCTATGGATTTCACAAGACTGGGAATATAGATATGCATCTGCTGGTCACAAATACCCCCCCCCCCCCCCCCCAAAAAAAGGTAGGGACGATAATCTGAAAACCAGTCAGTATCTGGTGTGACCACCATTCGCCTCATGCCGCGCGACAGATCTCCTTCGCATAGAGTTTATCAGGCAGTTGATTTGGCCTGTGGAATGTTGTCCCACTCCTCTTCAATGGCTGTGCGAAGTTGCTGGATATGGGCGGGAACTGGAAAACACTGTTGTATGCGTCGATCCAGAGCATTCCAAACATGTTCAATGGGTGACATGTCTGGTGAGTATGCAGGCCATGGAAGAACTGGGACAATTTCAGCTTCCGGGAATTGTGTACAGATCCTTGCAACATGGCTGTGCATTATCATGCTGCAACATGAGGTGATGGCGGCGGATGAATAGCACGACAATGGGCATCAGGATCTCATCACTATATATCAGTGCATTCATATTGCCATCGATAAAATGCAATTGTATTTGTTGTCTGTAGCTTATGCCTGCCCATACCATAACTCCACCGGCACAATGGGGCACTCTGTTCACAACGTTGACATCAGTAAATCGCCCACACGTCTGCCATCTACCGGTACAGTTGAAACCGGGATCCATCCATGAAGAGCACAAGTCTCCAGTGTGCCAGCGGCATTCGAAGGTGAGTATTTGCCCACTGAAGTCGGTTACGATGCCGAACTGCAGTCAGGTCAAAACCCTGTTGAGGACGACGAACATGCAGATGAGCTTCCCTGAGACAATTTCTGACAGTTTGTGCAGAAATTCTACGGTTGTGCAAACCCAGTTTCATCAGCTGGCTGGTCTCAGACGATCCCACAGGTGAAGAAACCAGATGTGGAGGTCATTGGCTGGTGTGGTTACACGTGGTTTGCGGTTGTGAGGCCGGTTGGAAGTACTGCCAAATTCTGTAAAGCGACATTGTGGTAGAGAAATTAACATTCAATTCAGCTCTGATGGACATTCCTGCTGTCAGCATGCCAGTTGCACACTGCCTCAAAACTTGAGACATCTGTGGCATTGTGTTGCACATTTTAGTGTCTTTTTATTGTCCCCAGCACAAGGTGCACCTGTGTCATGCTCGTGCTGCTTAATCAGCTTCTTGATATGCCACACTTGTCAGGTGGATGGATTATCTTGACAAAGGAGAAATGCTCACTAACACTTTTACATACAATATTATGGTTAAGCGCCCTGCTCAAGTCGACAAATTTTTCACCTAGTTGGTTCAGGGATTTGAACCAGCAACTCTTAACCGCTAGGCTACCTGTCGCCCACTAACAGGGAAGTAAACAATGTGTCCACATAATTTGAGCGAAATAAGCTTTTAGTGCATTTAAAACATTTCTGGGATCTTTAATTTCAGCTCATGACACCAACACTTTATATTTTTGTTTAGTGTAGTTTGGCCGACATTTTGTATTATGTTAGAGTAATATGCAAATAATTCAGTTGACAACTTGACATATTGACTGTACTGCATTACATGTGTATTACTTTTCAGGCCTAATATCTTTGTATTCACATTAGGCTAAAGTGTCATAGGTCTACAGCAATTGCAATCCGTTTTTAGTGTATTGCAATGTATCACAGAAACGACACAATTAAACTGGTAAACCTATTGTAAACTTCCCAAATGTTATTCAACATTACCATAGCCTGAAGCACCCTGGACGAATCATGGAATCATGCAAATAACTAGATGAATCCCGAACCAATATAAAATGATTTACCCATGTAAATAATAAAATAGCATATACAAAAACTACGTTACATTACAAAGGCCGACAATGCAGAGGCAGACAACGGATTAGTGTATTCGTTTGTACAGGAGAGCCTGGCGCCGTGTTTTTCTCATGACAGTGGAATACAAGTACAGGTGACACGTAAATCAGAGTCATATGACGTTTCAGTGAAACTAACATAGCAAATCATTAGCTTTGTACAAATACAAAACACTGACAATGGCGTTTAGAATTTACCTTAACTTTCAACTAGTTTCCCTCGTCGCGGTGCTCCATTTTCACCTTGACCACACATTTTGCATTTCTGATGTACGCTATGGTTATTACTTCGCGGCACCTCCCTCTCTCGTGCTCAAAAGTGTCCTTCCTTTATTCCTGTGTGGCCACGGCCCCAACTTGTTAAAGTCCTCCCAAATTACATTCAAATTACAGCCTACGTTACTGTAGAGCTACATTTTCTCAGTCCTAGCCGAGAAGTCAAATTCAATTCTTGAATTTCTGAACCTGAAACTAACCCTGCCCTTATGCTTTCACTGTAAAGTCTGATTTGTAAATAAATTCACCAAAATTATGGACATCTTATATCTATAGGTGCTGAGGGTGCAGAATAAAAAATATATAATAATTGAACGAAATAAGGCCTCTAATTGGACCAGCTACAACCCCCCTAGTGATGATATAGGCTTGACCTACAGCGTAATTTTTTTTATACAGTGATAAGTATCTGCCCTCGTGGGGTGTAGGCTCTAGTTAACTATAATTGATATACGTTATGGTACAGAACAGTTTTTCCCACTAGATGTCACCCTTTACATTGTCTCATGCTGGGTTGATGCACTCCTTAGGCCTACCTTGCAAGGAAATATCAAGCCAAAGCTATCGTTTGTGTGTGTTTTTTGAGTATGTCAATAGGCTGCATGTGGGTTTCAAGTTTGGGGGAAGCTATTTTTTTCAGCTAGAGGAACATTCTTTAGCAGGACACGAGAAAAATGTAGAGTTTTATGAACACATTTCATGCAATTCTACAACACTTTTACTTGCCATAACTGGAGACGTGAGCCTAATCTTTAATACCACAAAATGACAGGGTAGGCTGATTTGCTGAAAATGACAAACTGAGATCAATAAAAACAATATTGTCTTGAATGCAACCATCTAATTGAGGCCTATGAAAAGGGGAGACATTGTAGGCTATGTAGTCTATCTAGCCTGGATGAGGACATTATTGTCCCAAAATAACTTGCCACTGACTCACCCAATGATAAAGACAGTGAATATGCGCACTCACCGGGATATGTCAACAATCAGCTCAGATATTTGCTGCTTGCTTGCCCAAACTGCACGCTTCCTAAATGGCGAGCTTCCCGGCTGTATGTGCTGGTAATTTAAAACAATCCACCGCTATTTTTTTTTAAAACAAGATAATAATCCTCTGTTGCTAAATCATGCTCTCTAGTGTAGTGTTTTGAAGAATTTTATTTTTTTGTGTATAGAGAGGACTATATCATTTTGGCAAGTTCCATTCAATTTACTTAAGGGAAGCTTAGCTTATTGGACATGCCGCCTATGAATATGTGTAAGGCTAAAGGAGTAGCATTAAGGCTGGCTTGAGTCAAAAACAAATGTGTATTGTATGTGTGTGATTTGTTACTTCAAGGGTTAGGAGAGGTTAGGCAAGTGTGTGGATGTGGCCAGTTTGTCTGTGCATTTCAGGTTAATCAATTTGTTTGGTAGGTACCAGGGAGGTAGCACTTTAGTTCAGAGTGCTAAAACAACAGGGTAACATCTGGAAAGTAATATGAAACAACAGCGAAATAAGACTGCAATGAGCAGGTAAAAACGAGGTAATAACCTGTTAATAGTTACTATTTAGCAGCTAAATACTGATGTAAAGTTACAGTTGAAGTCGGAAGTTTATACACACTTAGGATGGAGTCACTAAAACACGTTTTTCACCCACTCTACAAATTTCTTGTTAACAAACTATAGTTTTGGCAAGTCGGTTAGGACGTCTACTTTGTGCATGACACAAGTACGTTTTCCAACAATTGTTTACAGACAGGTTATTTCACTTATAATTCACTATATCACAATTACAGTGGGTCAGAAGTTTACATACACTAAGTTGACTGTGCCTTTAAACAGCTTGGAAAATTCCAGAAAATGCTTTAGAAGCTTCATATAGGCTAATTGACATAATTTGAGTCAATTGGAGGTGTACCTGTGGATGTATTTCAAGATCTACCTTCAAACTCAGTGCCTCTTTGCTTGACATCATGGGAAAATCAAAAGAAATCAGCCAAGACCTCAGAAAAAAAATTGTAGACCTCCACAAGTCTGGTTCATCTTTGGGCGCGATTTCCAAACGCCTGAAGGTACCACGTTCATCTGTACAAACAATAGTAGGCAAGTATAAACACCATGGGACCACGCAGCTGTCATACTGCTCAGAAAGGAGACGCGTTCTGTCTCCTAGAGATGAACGTACTTTGGTGCGAAAAGTGCAAATCAACCCGAGAACAACAGCAAAGGACCTTGTGAAGATGCTGGAGGAAACAGGTACAGTAAAATGAGTCCTATATCGACATAACCTGAAAGGCCGCTCAGCAAGGAAGAAGCCACTGCTCCAAAATCTCCATAAAAAAGCCAGACTACGGTTTGCAACTGCACATGGGGACAAAGATTGTACTTTTTGGAGAAATGTCCTCTGGTCTGATGAAAGAGTGTATGTAAACTTCTGACTGACTGGGAATGTGATGAAAGAAATTAAAGCTGAAATAAATCCTTCTCTCTACTATTATTCTGACATTTCACATTCTGAAAATAAAGTGGAAATCCTAACTGACCTAAACCGGGAATTTTTACTAGGATTAAAGGTCAGAAATTGTGAAAAAATGGAGTTTAAATGTATTTGGCTAAGGTGTATGTAAACATCCGACTTCAACTGTATATACATTCCTCTGATTGTTATGTAGAAACAATTATTCTTTACTGAAGAACTTAGCAAAAGTTATATAGTAAGTATTTAAGGCCATTTACCCTCTTCCCAGCAGCACTGTTTATACTTATTAAGAATGTACTTGGAACTTTTGTAGAAAGACTGTTATTTAACAGAATCATTTGAGAAACGACATCATACATGTACTGTATGTGGTCTAACCTCAAAACGTACCCTTTGTGTCTTTGGTTATAGTTGGGTAGTTACCTTATTGCTGCTGTCTTGTTTCGCTGTTGATTCCTATTACTTTCTGTGTATCACCAAGTTATTTCGGCACTGTACTTAAGTAACTATTATGTAACTTGTCATTTCTTTATAGTTTCACCATAGTTTCAGTATACAGTGGGTTCAAAAAGTATTCAGACCCCTTTTCCACATTTTGTTACATTAGATTTATTCTAAAATGGATTAAATTACTTTTTTTCTTCATCAATCTGCACACAATACCCCATATTTAAAAATACAAATCTGAAATACCTTATTTACAAGTATTCAGACCCTTTGCTATGAGACATGAAATTGAGGTCAGTGCATCATGTTTCCATTGATCATCCTTGAGATGTCTCTAAAACTTGATTGGAGTCAACTTGTGGTAAATTAAATTGATTGGACATGATTTGGAAAGGCACACACTTGTCTATATAAGGTTCCACAGTTGACAGCGCATGTCAGAGCAAAAACCAAGCCATGATGTCAAAGGAATTGTCCGTAGAGCTCCAAGACAGGATAGATCTGGGGATCGGTACCAAAACATTTCTGCAGCGTTGAAGGTCCCTAAGAACACAGTGGCCTCCATCATTCTTAAATGGAAGACGTTTGGAAACACCAAGACTCTTCCTAGAGCTGGCTGCCCTGCCAAACTTAGACATCGGAGGAGAAGGGCCTTGGTCAGGGAGGTGACCAAGAACCCGATGGTCACTCTGATAGAACTCCAGAGTTCCTCTGTTGAGATGGGAGAACCTTCCAGAAAGACAACCATCTCTGCAGCACTCCAACAATCAGGCCTTTATTGCAGAGTGGCCAGACGGAAGCCACTACTTAGTAAAAGGCTCATGACAGCCTGTTTGGAGTTTGCCAAAAGGCACCTAAAGGACCTCCAGACCATGAGCAACAAGATTCTCTGGTCTAATGAAACCAAGATTAAACTCTTTGGCCTGAATGTCAAGCATCACGTCTGGAGGAAACCTGGCACCATCCCTACGGTGAGGCATGTTGGTGGCAGCATCATGCTGTGGGGATGTTTTTCAGCGACAGGGACTGGTAGACTAGTCAGGATCGAGGGAAAGACAAACAGAGCAAAGTACAGAGAGATCCTTGATGAAAACCTACTCCGGAACGCTCAGGACCTCAGACTGGGGCGAAGGTTTTTCACAATTCCAACAGGACACAGCCAAGACAATGCAGGAGTGGCTTCGGCACAAGTCTCTGAATGTCCTTGAGTTGCCCAGCCATAGCCCAGGCTTGAACCCGATCGAACATCTCTGGAGAGACCTGAAAATTGCTGTGCAGCGACGCTCCCCATCCAACCTGAAAGAGCTTGAGAGAATCTGCAGAGAAGATTGGGAGAAACTCCCCAAATACAGGTGTGCAAAGCTTGTAGCGTCACACCCAAGAAGACTCAAGGTTGTAATCGCTGCCAAAGGTGCGTCAACAAAGTACTGAGTAAAGGGTCTGAATGTTTATGTAAATGTCATATTTATTTTAATTTTTTTGTGGACATTGAGGAACTTGAAGCTCTCGACCCACTCCACTACAGTCCCTCGGCCCTTCGTTTCCTGTAGTCCACCTATCAGCTCCTTTATCTTACTGACGTTGAAGGAGAGGTTGTTGTCCTGGCATCACACTGCCAGGTCTCCGATAATATATATGTAACAAAAAAACGATAAAAAAAGTAAGTGTAAAACAAAGTTACTTTTGTCCTCCGAAGAGGGGGTGGATGGGCCAATAAAATAAATAAAGAGTATGCAAGTGGGGTTAGTGTGAAGAGTTTCCCCTTACACTGTGAAGAGAAGTGTCTAGAGTATTACCATAATAATAATAATAATAATTAAATGTTTTATAATTGTATTATTAAATGTTTTGCCATCTTCCATAGCTTGAAGACCATGCCTTTCTACAGAGATGGAAAATGGTAGCAAATAGCAAAAAGGTGGACTGCAAGGCTGTGCAAAGTTAAATAAATAAATGACTATAGTAAGTGACTAGGTGCCAAATAAAGTAAAAGTGTTGAAGTTCTCATCTTATATTAAACAAAAATCTGCCAATTACAAAATATTACTATTATAATTATTTCTGAGAAACTGTGTACATTTTACTTGTGGATCACTTAAAAAAAAAATCTAAAATCAAGATGTGTCAATTTGTTTGTCTTACATGCCATTTAAAAAACAACGACCCCAGCCACCCCAGTCATAGACTGTTCTCTCTACTACCGCATGGCAAGCGGTACCGGAGTGCCAAGTCAGGACAAAAAGGCTTCTCAACAGTTTTTAACCCCAAGTCATAAGACTCCTGAACAGGTAATCAAATGGCTACTTTTATTGTGTGCCCCCCCCCACCCCTCTTTTACGCTGCTGCTACTCTCTGTTTATCATATATGCATAGTTACTTTAACTATACATTCATGTACATACTACCTCAATTGGCACGACCAAACAGTGCTCCCGCACATTGGCTAACCGGGCTGTCTGCATTGTGTCCCACCCACCACCCGCCAACCCCTCTTTTACGCCCCTGCTACTCTCTGTTCATCATATACAGTATGCATAGTCACTTTAACCATATCTACATGCACATACTACCTCAATCAGCCTGACTAACCGGTGTCTGTTTATAGCCTCGCTACTGTTATTTTCAACTGTCTTTTTACTGTTGTTTTATTTCTTTACTTACCTATTGTTCACCTATACCTTTTTTTGCACTGTAAGTAAGCATTTCACTGTGAGGTGAAATACCTGTTGTATTCGGCGCACGTGACAAATAAACTTTGATTTGATTTGAGATATTGGGCTGCAGGCTGCAGTCTTTCTAGTGGTTAAGAGTGTAGGGCCAGTAACTGAAGGGGTGCTGGTTCCAAACCCTGAGCCGGCTAGGTGAAACATCTGTGGATGTGCCCTTGAGCAAGGCACTTAAACCTAATTTATCCTGTAAATCGCTCTGGATAACTGTCTGCGAAATGTGTAAAAATCATGATAATCTAGCAAGCTGTGTTTGAATAAGACATCGGATTACCACATTGAATTTAGAACGTTTGGTTTTATATAGCTAATAAGAAACCAAATAATTAATTAATCACTACAAAAAATAAATGCATGTGTCTCGTCCGCCTCTAAAAGCCGGTTGGCATTACGCTTCATATGATTGGTCGAGTAGGCGGGTCTTCCGATTTTGTGGCTGTGGTAACTAGTGATGACCCAGAGAGACGGTTAAACCATTCTTTGATTAGGTGATAAGCGGCAATCTTCTGTGTATAAAGAGACGCGGGAGGGCAAAAAAGCATCTAACAACATGCACAAGTGGCCTGTGGCAGGCATTAGATTATGAGTGTTTCTAAGTGCAACATTAACAACTATGGTTTTGGGAAACAGCTCTGAGATTTAACAATGCTCTTACGAAGGTTCTAAAGATGAATTGAACCTTGAGATGCTTTGTGGGAAACGAATGGGTTGTACTACAACCCTGGTTTTATGAATGAAGAACGAGAGTTCTTACTATGCTATACTTAAGTGATAATGCAGAAGCCGGTGTTTGGAGAATATATTGGCATGGGTGTTTATATATGGACGCGACCCAGTCGTTTGTTCTACCTGTTCCATTGCTAAACTGGCCGGCAACGTTAGTATCCCTTGCTTGCTAGCTATCCAACTGCTGGATGCTAGAAATGTACCCATTGGTTAAAATATGTGTTTTTAATTGGACACCCTAAAATACACCAGAGCACTTGTAAATACACACCTCCCTTCTGTACGCATCGAAAGAGTGCATGCTGGTTTGATATATATATTTTAATTTATTTAACCTTTTTTTTTAACTAGGCAAGTCAGTTAAGAACAAATTCTTATTTATAATTGTGTATAATAGGACTCCCGATCACGGCTGGTTGTGACACAGCCTGGGAACAAACCAGGGTCTGTAGCGACACCTCTAGCACTGCAATACAGTGCCCTAGACTCCTGTGCCACACCGGAGGCCAATATTACTCCAGACAAAAGCAATCCATCAGAGAGTGATTCTCAATTGCAAAAGGCAGACATGAAATTCACAGCACTTGAATGCTGGAAATTCACAGCATTGATGAGAATCTGATAGATTGCATTGGTCTGGAGTAGTCAGACAAGCATGCACTCTGAACCCTAACTTTAACCACAATGCTAACCCTAACCTTAAATTTGACCAAAAAGCACATTTCTGTTTTCATAAATGTTTATAATATAGACCATTTTGACTTTATGACTGTGGTAACTAGTGGAAACTGTGCGCTCACTCTACTCCTTCTCTGCTTTGAGGCTTAAAGAGGGGAGGTATGTATTTGTGAATGCTCCGGTGTATTAGCTAAAAGTCTATAACATGTTAATGTACAGTTCATAAAAAGTCCTAATGTTGTTGTGATACTAGCGAACTATTGGTGAGGAGCAACCATATAAGGAGAAACGCTTGTAACTCCATAACTACTAGAACTGCCATGACTTGATATTACAATTATTATTATAATTTCAAATATTCAAGAATAAAAAATACATTTTCAAATGAATGCTAGGGGTGCCCCGCTCAACTATAAGTTCTGTTGTTGTGAAGTGGTATCGTCTAGGAGCAACAACGGCTCAGCCGTATAGTGGTAGGCCACACAAGCTTACAGAATGGGATTGCCGAATGCTGAAGCACTTAGCGCATAAAAATCGTCAGTACTGTCGTAGCTGAATCAGAATTAGTTAGGTAACATAGATGAATAAGATGTTTTATTTACTTTATACTTGTCATTAGAATGTCTTCTTTTGGATTATACTGTTGGCAGTTGCATTTCCCTCTCTCTTCTCTAGGGAAAAGTCACTTGGGGCCCAGAGAGGGGAGAGGTCAGGCTTGTCTTTTACATGTCTGGTAATAGGCAGAATATCAGAAAGGGAGAAGTCAGGTTTGAACATTGTCTTCATAATGAATATTTACATTTACATTTAAGTCATTTAGCAGACGCTCTTATCCAGAGCGACTTACAAATTGGTGCATTCACCGTCTGTACTCCAGTCACTCCCTCCTTTTCCCATTGGGGGGAGGAGGATGGCAGTGTCTGGAACCATTGTATGTCCCCTCTGATGTTGAAACTTATCTTTCATAGTATATGACCTAGAGGCTCACTCCTCTCAGTGAGCTTGTCCAGGGGTGGGTTGTATTTGAGATGGGAGTATCTATAATTGACAATTGATATATGCCATTGGATGAGGTAATAGGAAATACCAAGAACGAGAAGTAGAACCTCGTCTTAGAGAGCAAACTGAACGATAATTTATAGCTAATGCTATCTGGCTATCTCCTCTTTCAAGTAAAATGCCCTTTGTGAAGTTTATAAGATCTGTGGTTCGTCATTGTGAGTTGAGAGGGGTGTATCTTGGCTATAAAAGATGAAGTATTCATTTGTAAGCACTCTCAGAATTCATTTATAGACACTGAATTGATCTGAGAGTCAAATGGCTATGGTGAAGCGCAAATTTTTAAAATATGAAGTTTAAAGTATAACTCTGACTTGTGTGTGGTTTGTAAACTCTCCTTTCACATAGTAATACAGGAAATTACCACGACAGTACTCGGTTGCAACACTCACTACCGAGTTCCAAACTGCTTCTGGAAGCAACGTCAGCACAATAACTGTTTGTGGGAGCTTCATGAAATTCGTTTCCATGGCTGAGCAGCCTCCCACAAGTCTAAGATCACCATGCGCAATGCCAAGCATCGGGTGGAGTGGTGTAAAACTCGCCGTCACTGGACTCTGGAGCAGTCGAAACACTTCACCATCTGGCGGTCCAACGGACAAATTTGGGTTTGGCGGATGCCAGGAGTACGTTACCTGCCCCAATGCATAGTGCCAACTGTAAAGTTTGGTGGAGGAGGAATAATGGTCTGGGGCTGTTTTTCATAGTTCGAGTTAGGCCCCTTAGTTCCAGTGAAGGGAAATCTTAACGCTATAGCATACAATGACATTCTAGACGATTCTGTGCTTCTAACTTTGTGACAATAGTTTGGGAATGTCCCTTTCCTGTTTAAGCATGACAATGCCCCCGTGCACAAAGCAAGGTCCATACAGAAATTGTCTGTTGAGATCTGTGTGGAAGAACTTGACTGGCCTGCACAGAGCCCTGACCTCAACCTCCCCGAACACCTTTGGGATGAATTGGAACGCCGACTGTGAGCCAGGCCTAATCGCCCAACATAGTTGTCCGACCTCACTAATGGTAATGGCTGAATAGAAGCAAGTCCCCGCATCAATGTTCCAACATCTAGTGGAAAGCCTTCCCAGAAGAGTGGAGGCTGTTATAGCAGCACAGGGGGGGGACAAACTCCATATCAATGCGCATGATTTTGGAATGAGATGTTCAACGAGCAGTGACAGGTGTCCACATACCTTTGGTCATGTACTGTTGTCTATCAAGTCTGTACTATGAGCCTTGATGCTTGCTGAGGAGAGGTGTGTAGAGCATAGAGAGGCTCGACATTGTATGTAATTGCTTTCCATTGCATTTATTCACTGCAGTTATTTAATCTCATCCAGTAATAAAATACCCTAACCGGCGGCAGTGTGCCCTGTCCAGAAAATCTACATGCACAATGCAGCTACACTAACAATAAATTAAGTTCCATTAATGAACATAGCAGCTTAATTACTTGTGCTTGTGTTCATCTGTCTGTGGAGAAATTGCATGACATTAAATCTGATGTACCTAAAAGTAAAGTTATAAAGAAAGGAACAGTGAAGTACATGGTTTGCTTTAGCATAGTGGGTACACTGGAACTACAGTATAAAGAAATGACCAGTTCCTCAAACATTTCTGTTAAATAAACATAAAATCTAGAAAAATTCCAAGTACATTCTTAATAAGTACAGACAATTGTCACGATCGTCGTATTGAGTAGACCAAAGCGTAGCGTGGTGTGAATGCATACTTTAACGATTGACGAAAAACACGAAGTACACTAAACAAACAAAATATCAAAACGACCGTGACCACTATAACTACGGCGTGAAAACATGCAACATCACATAGACAATAACCCACGAACCACAATACAAAACAGGCTACCTAAATATGGTTCCCAATCAGAGACAACGATGAACAGCTGCCTCTAATTGAGAACCAATCTAGGCAACCATAGACATACATAAACACCTAGATGGTAAACCACCCCATAAACCTACAAAACCCCTAGACAGTTCAAAAACACATACATCACCCATGTCACATCCTGACCTAACCAAAATATATAAAGAAAACAAAGAATACTCAGGTCAGGGCGTGACAACGGTGCTGCTGAGAAGAGGGGAAATGGCCTAAATCACTTACTACATAACTTTAGCTTATTAGCCTCTATTATTGATAGTTCTTCAGTAACACATTTTAGTGTCTTCATAACAATCAGGAACATTCATATAACTTTATGCCAGAATTTAGCAGCTACATACTAACTATTAACAGGTTATTACGGCGTTCGTTGCCGTCTCATTTCCCCGTTGTTTCCTATTACATTCTGGACGTTAACCTGTTGTTTTAGCACTGTAAACTAGGTGTTACCGGTAGCGGTATAGTTGTTTATGTACGTGTGCATGTGTGTCTGCACACACATACATAGGGTTAATGGCACTGTCTGGTTGGAGGTCATTCTGTCGTGTCCTAGGTTAATGCCGTGTACTGACAGGAGTTCCGGAGACTGGAGAAACTAATCAGGGCCAGTTGCCAGGCCAATGCCTTCATAGAGGTCCCACACCACTGGCCACAAATCTCTGCAGGGAGGGTTGATATTACTGCAGAGCAATGAGCTAAAACCCAGATAGGATGACTTCCTCCACCCTGCACCACTCTCTGACCCAGCCTCCAGCCCCTCTACTCAACTAAGCCCCTCTCTATCCCTCAACTAACCTGGCAACCACAGGGAGAGTGCAGGCCTTTTAGTATGTTTCATTAGCAGGAGAGAAAATATAATGATACAATGTTAGGCTTCCTACAAGTGTGTTACTCTCTATGTAATACTGTAAACATGTTTGTGAAGCATGTAGAGACTATACTTTTTGGAATATCTCCTGTTATTGCATCCAATGATTCTAGATATTCAATGTATTGGCCTGTAAAAATATAGTAACCTTGTAAGGGCAGGATATTTATCAGCAGAAGTCAAGGCAGGTGTAAGTGCTCAAAGTGTAGATGTATTTATGTGATCCAAATGTGAAGATAATACAAAATATACAGCACATCTTCATCTTAGATTTACAATATAATACACTGGCAACAGCAAAAAGGAATAGCCTCTGAATCAGGGTTAACCTGTCCTAAACAGAAAGGACACAGTGTATGGGTAATACTGCAGAGCCTCCCCTTAAGAAACCAAATCAGATCTGCCTTACAGGTACACAAACAGGTAGGCCTAAAACCGCCACATCCTCAACTACGGGGTAAAACGTAAGGATTTGGCTTAGATTGTTGACAACATGTAAACTACACTACTCAAAAAAAATAAAGGGAACACTTAAACAACAAATCAAATCAAATGTTATTTGTCACATACACATGGTTAGCAGATGTTAATGCGAGTGTAGCGAAATGCTTGTGCTTCTAGTTCCGACAATGCAGTAATAACCAACAAGTAATCTAACTAACAATTCCAAAACTACTGTCTTATACACAATGTAAGGGGATAAAGAATATGTACATAAGGATATATGAATGAGTGATGGTACAGGGCAGCATACAGTAGATGGTATCGAGTACAGTATATACATATGAGATGAGTATGTAAACAAAGTAAACAAAGTGGCATAGTTAAAGTGGCTAGTGATACATGTATTACATAAGGATGCAGCCGATGATATAGAGTACAGTATATACGTATACATATGAGATGAATAATGTAGGGTAAGTAACATTATATAAGGTAGCATTGTTTAAAGTGGCTAGTGAAATATTTACATCATTTCCCATCAATTCCCATTATTAAAGTGGCTGGAGTTGGGTCAGTGTCAATGTCAGTGTGTTGGCAGCAGCCACTCAATGTTAGTGGTGGCTGTTTAACAGTCTGATGGCCTTAAGATAGAAGCTGTTTTTCAGTCTCTCGGTCCCAGCTTTGATGCACCTGTACTGACCTCGCCTTCTGGATGATAGCGGGGTGAACAGGCAGTGGCTCGGGTGGTTGATGTCCTTGATGATCTTTATGGCCTTCCTGTAACATCGGGTGGTGTAGGTGTCCTGGAGGGCAGGTAGTTTGCCCCCGGTGATGCGTTGTGCAGACCTCACTACCCTCTGGAGAGCCTTACGGTTGAGGGCGGAGCAGTTGCCGTACCAGGCGGTGATACAACCCGCCAGGATGCTCTCGATTGTGCATCTGTAGAAGTTTGTGAGTGCTTTTGGTGACAAGCCGAATTTCTTCAGCCTCCTGAGGTTGAAGAGGCGCTGCTGCGCCTTCTTCACGATGCTGTCTGTGTGAGTGGACCAATTCAGTTTGTCTGTGATGTGTATGCCGAGGAACTTAAAACTTGCTACCCTCTCCACTACTGTTCCATCGATGTGGATAGGGGGATGTTCCCTCTGCTGTTTCCTGAAGTCCACAATCCTCTCCTTAGTTTGGTTGACGTTGAGTGTGAGGTTATTTTCCTGACACCACACTCCGAGGGCCCTCACCTCCTCTCTGTAGGCCGTCTCGTCATTGTTGGTAATCAAGCCTACCACTGTTGTGTCGTCCGCAAACTTGATGATTGAGTTGGAGGCGTGTGTGGCCACGCAGTCGTGGGTGAACAGGGAGTACAGGAGAGGGCTCAGAACGCACCCTTGTGGGGCCCCCGTGTTGAGGATCAGCGGGGAGGAGATGTTGTTGCCTACCCTCACCACCTGGGGGCGGCCCGTCAGGAAGTCCAGTACCCAGTTGCACAGGGCGGGGTCGAGACCCAGGGTCTCGAGCTTGATGACGAGCTTGGAGGGTACTATGGTGTTAAATGTTGAACTGTAGTCGATGAACAGCATTCTCACATAGGTATTCCTCTTGTCCAGATGGGTTAGGGCAGTGTGCAGTGTGGTTGAGATTGCATCGTCTGTGGACCTATTTGGGCGGTAAGCAAATTGGAGTGGGTCTAGGGTGTCAGGTAGGGTGGAGGTGATATGGTCCTTGACTAGTCTCTCAAAGCACTTCATGATGACGGAAGTGAGTGCTACGGGGCGGTAGTCGTTTAGCTCAGTTACCTTAGCTTTCTTGGGAACAGGAACAATGGTGGCCCTCTTGAAGCATGTGGGAACAGCAGACTGGTATAGGGATTGATTGAATATGTCCGTAAACACACCGGCCAGCTGGTCTGCGCATGCTCTGAGGGCGCGGCTGGGGATGCCGTCTGGGCTTGCAGCCTTGCGAGGGTTAACACGTTTAAATGTCTTACTCACCTCGGCTGCAGTGAAGGAGAGACCGCATGTTTTCATTGCAGGCTGTGTCAGTGGCACTGTATTGTCCTCAAAGCGGGCAAAAAAGTTATTTAGTCTGCCTGGGAGCAAGACATCCTGGTCCGTGACGGGGCTGGATTTCCTCTTGTAGTCCGTGATTGACTGTAGACCCTGCCACATGCCTCTTGTGTCTAAGCCGTTGAATTGAGATTCTACTTTGTCTCTGTACTGACGCTTAGCTTGTTTGATAGCCTTGCGGAGGGAATAGCTGCACTGTTTGTATTCGGTCATGTTACCAGACACCTTGCCCTGATTAAAAGCAGTGGTTTGCGCTTTCAGTTTCACGCGAATGCTGCCATCAATCCACGGTTTCTGGTTAGGGACTGTTTTAATCGTTGCTATGGGAACGACATCTTCAACGCACGTTCTAATGAACTCGCACACCGAATCAGCGTATTCGTCAATATTGTTATCTGACGCAATACGAAACATGTCCCAGTCCACGTGATGGAAGCAGTCTTGGAGTGTGGAGTCAGCTTGGTCGGACCAGCGTTGGACAGACCTCAGCGTGGGAGCCTCTTGTTTAAGTTTCTGTCTGTAGGCAGGGATCAACAAAATGGAGTCGTGGTCAGCTTTTCCGAAAGGGGGGCGGGGCAGGGCCTTATATGCGTCGCGTAAGTTAGAATAGCAATGATCCAAGGTTTTGCCAGCCCTGGTTGCGCAATCGATATGCTGATAAAATTTAGGGAGTCTTGTTTTCAGATTAGCTTTGTTAAAATCCCCAGCTACAATGAATGCAGCCTCCGGATAAATGGTTTCCAGTTTGCAAAGAGTTAAATAAAGTTTGTTCAGAGCCATCGATGTGTCTGCTTGGGGGGGATATATACGGCTGTGATTATAATCGAAGATAATTTTCTTGGTAGATAATGCGGTCTACATTTGATTGTGAGGAATTCTAAATCAGGTGAACAGAAGGATTTGAGTTCCTGTATGTTTCTTTCATCACACCATGTCTCGTTAGTCATGAGGCATACGCCCCCGCCACTCTTCTTACCAGAAAGATGTTTGTTTCTGTCGGCGCGATGCGTGGAGAAACCCGTTGGCTGCACCGCCCCGGATAGCGTCTCTCCAGTGAGCCATGTTTCCGTGAAGCAAAGAACGTTACAGTCTCTGATGTCCCTCTGGAATGCTACCCTTGCTCGGATTTCATCAACCTTGTTGTCAAGAGACTGGACATTGGCAAGAAGAATGCTAGGGAGTGGTGCACGGTGTGCCCGTCTCCAGAGTCTGACCAGAAGTCCGCCTCGTTTCCCTCTTTTTCGGAGTCGGTTTTTGGGGTCGCTGCATGGAGTCCATTCCGTTGACCTGTTTGTAAGGCAGAACACAGGATCCGCGTCGCGGAAAACATATTCTTGGTCGTACTGATGGTGAGTTGACGCTGATCTTATATTCAGTAGTTCCTCTCGACTGTATGTAATGAAACCTAAGATGACCTGGGGTACTAATGTAAGAAATAACACAGTACAAGTGCCAATCAAAAGTGCCCCTGGGGTCATGGAGAGCTAGTGGTTGTTTGCCCTTCTGGAACACCAATTTAAATGGAGATACAAATGAATAGTGATCTTTCCCAAAATGCCTTCTCTAAACTGAGTCACATTTGACCCCGACCACCATCTTGCACATAACCTCTCCCGGCTGCCTGTGGCAAAATGTGTGTTGGAGTACAAGCAGAAGGACCACACTTATAGATTTAAGTGAGGGGGCAGGAGAAAGTGTGTGTGTGGTTTGGAGGGTACCAACCCTTGTAGATCTCATTAACTAGAAAACTTTCACCATCTGATGCTATCTAGCACCGAGATCTCTACTTTCTACTTAAGAGTCAGAGGTGGGTAGGAGCACCATGATCTGTACAGGGATCAGGGTGGTGTGAATGGACAGTCCTTCAGGAGCAAAGCCGTGGTAGATCTTGGATGACCAGCTTAATAAGATTGAAGGGCCCAAAATGTTTTCTTTAAAAAACAGATTCATAATAGAATAGTTTTGATTTGGCCTCATTTTTCATATCGCTCATTAAGAAATGCTAGCGGCCATGACTGAAGCCAAGAGCAAGCAAGAGTTGTGTTGGATATGTGGTTTGATGTGGGTGCTTCTTGGGTGTTTCTTTGCCTTTCAATCACAAAAAGACAAGGGCAGTAGAGAGTAGTGACAGTGAGGTAAGCTAAGCTAGCTTTGCTATGGAGAGAAGTTTTAAAGTTGAGGACTTCTCCCCTCCTGACTCGCCATCTCGATGGTCAGCTAATTGAGTTCCAATGACGGACTGGCCATCTGGAACACCGGGATTTTCCAGGTGGGCCGCTTGATAATTGGGGCCGACGCAACGCAAAATATAAATAACCCCAGCTCCCGCTTAAATAAAAATAACCAAATGCTGTGTGTCTGACTAGCCCAGGCCAGTGGGCTGCCGGCCCTCTGCGGTTGGGTATTACATCTGTCAGCCTCTCTCTCCCATCCAATTACTTTTGGTCCAGTCCATTCTAACTTACCTGCCGCGACAAGGGCACCATGCTAGTGTTCATTCCCCCTCCTCCGCCCATCTAAAAAGGTAACCAGAACTGTGTGTGAGTGGTGGCAAGCAGGAAGAGAATCAAAACAAAACTTTATTCATAAAAAGCACAAGGAGCTGATTGTGGCATTACTGAGGTTGAATGGCCTTATTCAAAGCTAAGTTTAATGATTCATTTATCTCCATTTAAATATGTGGCAGATGGGCCAAGGCCAACTCGTCGGCTCTGTGACTACTGTTATACAGGTGGGAAAGTCAAAATTCAGGCATATTGGTGCTCTTCAGGGCCTAAAATGTACTTTTTGGTCCACCAGCCACTGTGTCAGGTAGATTTAAAAATCTACCAGCCACTACATTTTTTACCAGTCAAAATATTTCAGCAGCAGAAGATTGTCCATGCGATCCATAACGGGCGCGGTCCCAAACGAAAACAACCACGACGTAGAGCGATTACACCGATGATTGAGTTAAATACTTTATAAACTACACACGCTGAAAACAAACAAAACTTCTGCAGCACAGCCCACACAATCAAACTGTCGCGCCACCCAAGAGCTCCTCCCCAAAGAGCTGAACGAGCTCTCTTTATTTCCTCCTTCCTTACTGCTCATGCGCTCTTAAAGTGGCAGCGCACGGTGAAGGCTCCGAGCAGATTTCTCCACAAGCTCATCCAGGATGGCACACAATGCGAGCTGTGGCAAGAAGGTTTGCTGTGTCTGTCAGCGTGTCGGCGTAGTGTCCAGAGCATGGAGGCGCTACCAGGAGGCCAGTACATCAGGCCAGTACATCAGGAGACGTGGAGGAGGCCGTAAGAGGGCAACAACCCAGCAGCAGGACCGCTACCTCCGCCTTTGTGCAAGGAGGAGCAGGAGGAGCACTGCCAGAGCCCTGCAAAATGACCTCCAGCAGGCCACAAATGTGCATGTGTCTGCTCAAACGGTCAGAAACAGACTCCATGAGGGTGGTATGAGGGCCCGACGTCCACAGGTGGGGGTTGTGGTTACAGTCCAACACCGTGCAGCACGTTTGGCATTTGCCAGAGAACACCAAGATTGGCAAATTCGCCACTGGCGCCCTGTGCTCTTCACAGATGAAAGCAGGCTCACACTGAGCACGTGACAGACGTGACAGAGTCTGGAGACGCCGTGGAGAATGTTCTGCTGCCTGCAACATCTTCCAGCATGACCTGTTTGGCGGTGGGTCAGTCATGGTGTGGGGTGGCATTTCTTTGGGGGGCCGCACAGCTCCATCCACCAGGAGTTGGTGGATGCTTTAGTCCAGGTCTGGGAGGAGATCCCTCAGGAGACCATCTGCCACCTCATCAGGAGCATGCCCAAGAATTGTAGGGAGGTCATACAGGCACTTGGAGGCCACACACACTACTGAGCCTCATTTTGACTTGTTTTAAGGACATTACATCAAAGTTGGATCAGCCTGTAGTGTGGTTTTCCACTTTAATTTGGAGTGTGACTCCAAATCCAGACCTCCATGGGTTGATACATTTGATTTCCATTGATAATTTTTGTGTGATTTTGTAGCCAGCAAATTCAACTATGTAAAGAAAAAAGTATTTAATAAGAATATTTCATTAATTCAGATCTAGGATGTGTTATTTTAGTGTTCCCTTAATTTTTTTGAGCAGCGTATATTTTGTCTCCCAATGTTTAATGAAAACATAAATACATTTGCACAATGAGCTCTTGTTGTCTCTCAAATACATTGTTACTGTTGTCGGTTAGCTAGCTAGTGCATTTTTTTGCCATATTAGCATAGAAACAAAGACATGGTATCAATGACAAGATACAACGAGCTGAAACGATCCCCCACATGACAGCTTTGTTGATAGCTATCTGACCATTCAGAATAACACGACAAGGCCTTCATCGTTGCGCAAGCATAATTTTTGTGACGTTATCAGAATACCCATCTACTATATGCCCGACCCAGGACCATACCATTACCAAATTGGCATTAACCAATAAGTTGGTGTTAAAGGACATTTCCAATTCTTCATTACATTTGTAAATTAGTGTAGCCCTTTCCTGCAGTCAATTGACCAAGTGGCCTCATGGGTGGAATGTTATTCATGTTTTCAGAATTTCACATTTAATAAACAATAAATGCAGAAAATCCGGAATGAACACTATGTGACCCTGATTTAGCCCTCTGCAGTAAAAGGTTCAATCATAATATTTAATCAGAGTTCACACACCGAGTACTTTTCATAATTTTCTCTCTACACAATTCATTTAGCATTTTACCATTGGTTAAAATATGCGTTTTTGTTTGGACACCCTATAATACACCAGAGCACTTATAAATACACACCTCCCCTCTGTACGTATCAACGCAGAGCAGGAGAAAGAGTGCATGCTGGTCTGATATTACTTACTGGTTTCAAAGTAGATTTGTTTAAGAAACACTCTGTGTGACCCTGATTTATTCCACTGCAGTAAAAGGTTCAATCATAATATTTAATCAGAGTTCACACACCGAGGACTTTTCATAATTTCTAAACTCAAATTAGTAGACTGAAAACTTGACGCTCAGGCCTCATGTCAGGTATTTCTATGCATGCCTTACTTAAAAGAAAACTCCACCTAAAAACTATGTTTTCGTATTTGTTTAATTAGTCCATTGTTGATATAGTCCCAAAATGTTCCGTAAGTTTTCAAGATATGTAACTTTCAAAATACAGAAATCTGGCCAGTATGATGCAACATTATCATATGCAACATGCATCATACGGCCAGATTTCTGTATTTTGAAAGTTACATAAATTGAAAACTTGATTGCTGACATGCAAAACATTTTGGGACTATATCAACAATGGACTAATGAAACAAATACCAAAATATAGTTTTGGGATGGAGCTTTCCTTAAATACAAGACAGAAACCAGATACATGCACAGATGAAGCACTCCAAACAAAAGACATTGAGTATGTTTAAAAAAAAAAGTATTTATTTTTTATATATTTTTAATTGAATATCCAAAATGATACAACATACTTGCCATGAAGCTGCTTAGCAACTACACCACACCAGTCATCCAACAGACTCCCATTCAGAGCAACACACAGAAGCATCCAGGGTCAACTCCCTGCTCAAGGGCACGTCGACAGATCTCCCACAAGGCCCCAAAAAACGGGGACGCAAACCCTCCAAGATCCCCCCACAGTTCACCATAGCTGTCCCTCAACCATCTGAGACCCCTCCCAAATAAAAAATACATAAAAAATACATAAAAAATAAAAAATAAAATGAATTCCATTCCACACCCCCAATAACCCCCCCAATGTACCAACAACCAAAAAAACAATGGACATCAATGACAACTAAAATCAAACAGCAAGGCCAACTCTATATGTTTGAGTTCATGTCTGGCACTATTAACATGTGTGTGTGTCCGTGTATGTGTGTATTTGAATGAGAATGTGTGTATATGCATGTGTACAAACACCTGCACGGCATCAGCATCAGGCAAACTGGCATTAGCTGTAAAAACACTGCCCTCAGTGTCATTCAAACTTACTTTTTGTTATGCTTTATTTTGACTTTATTCTTCTATACTTTATCTTTGATCATCATTCTATCTCCTGCCCAGCAACTCCACTCCCACTTGTCTACAATTCCACTTCCCAACCCTCAGCTTCCCTCAGCCCATCCTACCTATCTCTGCAACATATATCTTTCAACTATGCTGTGATGTTTAACGTACAATTTCAATCTAATCGACTAGAATCCACAGATTATGAATTGAAGATACATTTTTTTACCTAGAGTATTACTATATTAGTAATTGACTGACTCGGTCTCTCCAGATCTCCAAACAGTACTATTTCTAGGGTCAATTTTAGATTAGTGTTATGCATTTTCAGCCATTCCTGAACCTGAGACCAGAAACAGGCAACCTGAGGGCAATACCAAAATAAATTGTCTATTGATTCTGTATCCTCACAACAAATACTGCAGAGCTACGATGATTTTATGCCCCAAATAATCAACATTTTGTTGGTGGCAAGAATTCTATATCATAATTTTAGCTGAAAAGAACGGAGTCTTGAATCTTGCTTCATTTTATGTATCAACTCATACACTCTGTACCAAGGAATCGGTACATCAAAAATCTCTTCCCAACTATTTTGCAATCTGTATGGCACAGTTGTCAACATACTGGTCCTCAAATTAAACTGGTATACTTTCCTATAAATGCTATTTTTATTCCTCCGACAGTTTTGATCCTTTATATTGGACAGATAGACCAGTTCCCTACCTCCTTCTGCTGCCATCTGCCCCCTCCATTTTTGGGGTAATCAATTGGTTGTACTCTTGGATTGAGCAGACCTTCCTGTACAATTCTGATAACTCAATGAAAGACATAAGTCTACCATTCCAATTTACAATATAATTTAAGAACAAAATACCCTTTTCAAACATCTTTCCCATAAATAGAGGTATTTTATCAACCAGCACATTTGAGTTCAGCCATATTATTTGTTGTAATATTTGTTCTGTCTTTTCAGGGGGATGAAATTGATATTGTAGCCAGCTCTGCAATGCTTGTTTGAAAAAGCGAGCTACTTTGAAAAATGTATAATTTTCCATTAATTGAAAATGAGACATTGCAATCTGCACAAAGGTAAAAAAGGCCCTTTTAAAACAATGGAAGAGCTTGTGTTAGGGTTCAAGTAAATCTTTTGAATTAAGTGAAGCTTTTAGAGAGAGGTTTAGTGCTGTTATATATAATCATCTCAACCCACCCAATTCATATTCATTATATAGATAGGTACGTTTTATTTTGTCTGGTTTGAAGCCAAAGATAAAGCAAAATATTTTTTGCTCATACGATTTGAAAAACAAATAATCAGGATTAGGCAGTGCCATAAGTAAGTGAGTAAACTGAGATATGACTAAGGAGTTAATCAGAGCAATTTTTCCATAAATAGACAGGTATTTATCTCTCCATGGTTGCAGGTTCTATTGAAATTCATTGTGGAGAGCTTATTAATATATTAATATATTGTTTTGTGATATGAATACCAAGTATGTCTACTTCATTGCCAGCCCATTTTATAGGTAAACTGCAGGGTAATGTAAAAGTTGTATTTTTTAAAGAACCAATATGTAATATTGTACACTTATCATAATTAGGTTTTAGTCCAGAGAGTCCAGGAAAGTGATCTAGATCTTCAGTTAGACATGGCAGGGATCTAGCTTGCGGAATTAATATAAAACTTGAATCATTGGCTTGAGTCATCAACTTGAGCCTTTGTTTTTAAGCCTTGCATTTCTAATCCTCTAATGTTGTTATTAGATCTGATTTTAATAGCTAGCATTTCGATGGCCATGACGAATAGATATGGTGACAGCGAACACCCTTGTTTAACTCCTCTTGACAATTCAAAACTCAATGAGAAGTAGCCGTTTGTCACGCCCTGGTCTTAGTATTTTGTGTTTTCTTTATTAATTTGGTCAGGCCAGGGTGTGACATGGGTTATTTATGTGGTGTGTTTTGTCTTGAGGTTTTTGTAGGTTATGGGATTGTGGTATAGTATAGTAGTCTAGGAAAGTCTATGGTTGCCTGGAGTGGTTCTCAATCAGAGGCAGGTGTTTATCGTTGTCTCTGATTGGGAACCATATTTAGGCAGCCATATTCTTTGAGTGTTTCGTGGGTGATTGTTCCTGTCTCTGTGTTTGTTTGCACCAGATAGGGCTGTTTTGGGTTTTCACGGTTATTGTGTTTATATATTGGTCGTATTTTTCATCTTCATTAAAGATGTTTACAAATAACCACGCTGCATTTTGGTCCTCCTCTCCTTCGACGGAAGAAAACCTTAACACCGTTATTTACTATTTTACAACTGGGGTTGCTATACATTACTTTTACCCATTTTATAAGAGAATAACCAAAATTGAAAAAATCCAGGCATTCATATATCAAATCCAGTCTTACTTTATGAAATGCCTTTTCAAAATCCGCTATAAATACCAGGCCTGGCATCTTAGATGTTCTATTATTTCTAGTAGTTGTCGTATATTATCTTCAATGTACCATCTATGTAAAAAACCTGTCTGATCAGGATGAACAATAGCTGGTAAAACCCTTTTAATTCTGAGGGCTATGCATTTCACTAGTATTTTTGCATCACAGCATTGAAGTGTAAGGGGCCTCCAGTGTTTTTAGATAGACTGGATATTTACATTTGCCATCTGGGTCTTCTTTTAATAATAGTGAAATCAGACCTTTCTGCTAAGTACCTGACAGACTACCATTTCAATAGGAGTAGTTAAAACAATCTAACAATGGAGCTTTTAGTATATCAAAAAATACTTGATATACCTCTACCGGTATGCCATCAAGCCCTGAGTTTTTTCCAGACTGAAAAGATGTAATAGCCTCAAAAGTTATTCCTCTGTAATTTGGCCTTTGCACTGATATTTTTGTACATTTGTTAATGTAATTTTTTTTTTATTATTTGGAAAGAATTCCTTACAGTAATCTTCATTCAGTGGGAGAGGATGAGACGGAAAAGAGAACATCTGCTTAAAATATTTAGCTTAATCTATTAAAATATAATTTGGAGAATCATAAATGACTCTGTCAACAAAAAATATTTTTGTTAGCATTCCTGTGTTGGAGATTCAAGAAGAATTATGTGCATTGTTATCCATATTCTATCCAGTTTGCTTTATATTTGTAATAGATTACATTAGATCATTCTTGAATAAGTTCCTCAAGTTCTTGATGTTTTTCTTGAAACTTATTTTGTATCTCAGTAGTATTGTTTTTCTTGCTATCCTCCTGTACTATTAGTTCAAGTATTTCCTTTATTTGTCTTGTCTCTTTAGCCAGATTTTTTTTTTTTTTTATTATTGATGAATATTGAATTGAACGACCTCTGAAGGTACATTTAAAGGTATCCCAAACAATAAGTGGATTTTCTGTTGCTATATTATACTGGACAAATTCAGTTATAAATTATTTTATCTTTGTTAAAAATAAGCTGTCCTCCAGTAAACTTTGATTAAATTTTCAATATCCCCGTCCACATGGAAATTCTGTAAGAGTTATGTAAAGCCCAATTAGATGATGATCCGATTGCATTTTGTTTCCTATTGAAACATTTTTAACCTTTGATGCAAGAGAGAAAGAGACAAGAAAGTAGTCAAGACGACTAGCTTGATTAAGTCTCCTCCATGTATATCTCACTAGGTCGGGATTTTTTAGTCTCCAAATATTTTCTATTCCTAATGTGTCCATAATATTTGTGATTTCCTTAAGGGCACGGTGATGATAATTTGTAGAGTGATTTCCTTTACAGTCCATTTGTAACGTCGGGTGAGTGATGAGTGAGGAGTCAAATGCAGAGAGCGAAGTGAACGGGAAAAACGCTTTAATGTCCTTCAAAATGTAACAGGTCCAAACATGGGTGAATGCCGTAAAACACTGGCGCTAAAACGAACCCAAAACCTAGTTACAAACACTGGACAGCGAAAACCCACAACAAACACGACACATCACCAAACGTAACAAACCAAACAAGCCCGCACAAACACCAGCGGGCAAAACAAACTTAAATAACACCCATCCCAAAACCCCAATAAGGAACAGGTGAAAACAATTAGACAAAAACAAATGAAAAGGAAAAAGGGATCGGTGGCAGCTAATAAACCGGCGACGACGACCGCCGAGTGCCACCCGAACAGGAAGGGGAGCCACCTTCGGTGGTACTCGTGACACCATTGAGGTACTTAACACTGTGTTATATTCTCCTACCATAATGATTTGATCATTTGTTGCCTGTAGGTTCAATAAATTGGTATAAATATTTTCTAAGAAGTATGGATCATCCTGATTTGGACTATATAGATTAATGAGCCAAATCTCTTTTTCGCCCACTTTCATATTCAAAAAGATCCACCTTCCTTGCGACTCATTCCTAACTATTTGCACATTCAGATCAAATTTTTTGTTAATAAATATCATCACAGCTCTTGAGTTCCTTTGTCCATGACAGAAAATAATTTTACCACCCCATTCCTTTTTCCATGCAACTTCATCTAAGGATGTAGAGTGAGTTTCCTCTTAACAGTATGTTATATTCCTTTTCTTGTAGCTATGTAAAGACGGATCTTATTTTTTAAAATAATCTGCTAAACCGCTACAATTATAACTGGCTATACTTATTTCACCCCTTACCATAACTATATACTATTATCAGTCTAAATTGACCATAATCAGTGCTTGTAAAGTTACTGCCATCAGAGCTATTATGACAGTCAAATCTAGTGCTTTCAAAAGTCTGATATTTAGAATTCAAGAAATAGGTTCTAGCAATATATGTTTTATTCCCTTGCCTGTGAGCCAATGCCACAGATGTTAGTCAATTGAGACAATATATTATGTGTGTAGTAAATCTGAGTAAGTTGATGTGTATGATATTGGATGTGATTTAGTGAGAGCGTGTACGATGTCTGTATAAGAGTAAGACTATAATGTGTGATGTCCAAATAAATAAGAACTCTGACAATTTGCACGGATGAGTGTCTATGTGTGTAACATGTAGTGCATATAGCCTTAATATTCATGATGATAATTGTGCTCCATATTGTATCACCATCATAGTTCCATCGTAATTACCTTTAACATCATTGAAAAACACATCCCAGCATTTCCATAGCAATTGACGTTTCACATGATCATGAAAGAGACCTTGCATTACTACAGAGATGGCTTCACTACAGTACCAATGTATCCTGTACAATATGTTATTATTCCCCAATGTGTATGTTTACATGCACACTAATAATTCAATATGAAACTGATTATGGCAGTAGGCCGAGTATGGCAATAGTCATGTAAACACTTTACTCTGATTATCTTAATTGGCGTAAGTTCAAAATCGAAGTAAGCATCTGCCGATTAAAACACCTGGTATTCTGAACAATCTTTTGAATTATTAGGACATGCAATTAGCTTAATCGGCATTCCAGAAGTGCATTTGATCGGCACATGTGTCAGCACCGTTAGCGCAACCCTCCCTCTTATGCAAGCAAGTGAAAACTATTTTTAAGATGCATACTTTCAGTTTTCCCATACAAACTTTCTGTGTCCGAACTCAGAATCAATTTGGCTTCGCAAAGATAACATGGTTGCTGTGTACAACGTTTCCTTTGATTGACGATTTTCTGCATTTTATTTACCTTTAGGGATCTATGTCCCTAAACCGGGACGGTTGTTGCTCAACATGCGATAATGTGACTAGAAAACGTTGTATACACCAGCCAACTTTCCGGGACATAGACATATCTTACATGGGCAGAAAGCTTATATTCTTGTTAATCTAACTGCAGTGTCCAATTTACAGTATATCATACTATTGTTTTAGGATAGTGCACAACAACAAAACACTTATCACAGGACCTGGTTTGATACATTCACCTCTGAAGTTAAATAATGTACTTAAATTCAGTAATCTTGCTCTGATTTGTAATCCTGAGACTCCCAGAGATAAAAATGCAGCATAGTTTTGCTTGACGTGTGAAAGTTAGCGTATTTTCTGTAGGGAAGCTAATGATTCATCATGTATGACATTCCTGGGAGAGTGTAAACATTTTTTTTTATTACCATAGCATAATTGTATGTTCTCTATAGTTATGTTCTTGAAAATGTGTAAATTGACCAATTCGGCACATTTGGGCAAACTCCTGGCAGACTTGATACAAAATATTGTGTAGTGATGTAATTATTCACTGGATGAGTCTGAAACTTTGCACACACATTGATGCCATCTTGTTGACAAAATCTAAGTTACACCAAGCATCCTAACTCAATATGTGGCCTTTCTCTTGCATTTCAAAGATTATGGAGGGAAAAAAAAGGAAAACGATCTAATGTGTCATGTTCTCCTACATTAATTTCACATTTCCACAAACTTCAAAGTGTTTCCTTTCAAATGGAATCAAGAATATGCATATCCTTGCTTCAGGTCCTGAGCTACAGGCAGTTAGATTTTGGTATGTCATTTTAGGCGAAAATGGAAAAAAAGGGGCCGATCCTTTTCACCAGGAAGCCTAGATTTCAAACTATTGTATTAATCTGACTATCCACAATAATCCAAGTTTCCACTACGAGAATGAGACCAGTAAATTAATGTGATAACTGTAAGGTTCTGCTTTTCTTTTCTTTGTCAACCTTGTGTTCTTTTTCTTTGTGTTCTTGAACGTAGCCCTGTATTTCTTGAACGTAGCCCTGTCTTTCATTTTTGTTAAAACCTCTTAGAGCTCCCCCTCTATACTGCCCCCGTTGGAGAAAGTGCGTGCCCATAGTAAACTGAAAATATTTTCCCCCAAAATTGCTAATATATGCATATAAAAAATATTATCGAATAGAAAACACTCCAAAGCTTCTAAAACCGTATAAATTTTGTCTCTATGTAAAGCAGAACTCTCAGCGCATGCATTCTCCCAAATGCTCTCTTGTCATGGAAAAAATTGGCCCAACTTTGACGTCATCGCACACGCACTTCCCAAACAGCTACCGCTCTGGGAACAGTCTGTACGTGTTCAGCGCGAAGCCTGCTTTCAATGGGGCTTCTCATTGTGAGAATCGCGCGCTCACGGGAGTTTGAGCGAGCCGAAACCTCTCGGCCACGCGAAAAAAAAGGTGACTGTTACGGGCGCTCTGGCCGGGTGATGTCTTTTCCTCAGGATCGATTTAACGACGTGTGTGTTTCTGTTCGTCCTCACGATTTCTGTGCACCTTTATAACATGTTAAAGCTTAATTATGAACATAGTTTGACAAGTTTACTCGACATATAATATGTAATTTTGACGTTTTGGTGCGCATCCACTTGAATTTTGCCTACATTTCGACCGAAAGGTGTCGTTTTTGAGAACCGAAAGACACAGACTTGAAAACTAAACGCTGTTTTGGTAAGTATAATCCCTTCCAGGTCTTCTGATGGAAGAACAGCAAAGGTAAGGGAATATTTATGTGGTAATTTTGGGTTTCTGTCGACTCCAAGATAGAGGAGCCATAATGCTACCTTTGGAGCGCCGACTCCTAGTATAGCCTAGTGAACGCAACCTGTAACGTTAAAAATAAATGTAACACAGCGATTGCATTTAGAAGAAGTGTATCTTCCTATACATATGTAAAACATGCATATTTAGTCAAAGTTTATGATGTGTATTCCTTGTTAGCTGACGTTATCTGCCGGAGCTATCGGCATTTCTCCTGACATTTTAGTAGCATTTTTTGAACGATGCGTCATTGTAAACAGAGATTTATGGATATATATTGCAGATTATTGAAAAAAAATGAATGTACTGTGTAACATGTTATATTACTGTCATCTGATGAAGATTTCAAAAGGTTAGTGAAATGATTTTTCTTTTAATCCTGCGTTTGTTGATTGCATATTTTTTCCTACTTGGCTATGCAAATGAGCTATGTCTGTGGTGGTGGTTTGACATAAATATGTGCTATGTTTTCGCCGTAAAACATTTTAGAAATCTGACTTGCTGGGTAGATAAACAACTTGTTTATCTTTCATTTGAGCTATTTTACTTGTTAATGTGTGGAGGTTAAATATTTTTAGGAATATTTTTTCGCATTGTGCGTTATGCTAATGAGCTTGAGCCGTAGTCACGATACCAGATCCGGGATGGGTCGGACTATGAGGTTAATTGATTTCACCTGCGTTCGTTTCTCACCTGGTCTCATCAGCTCCCTATGTAGTTCAATACTTTCTGTTTGGATGGTTGTGAGGTATTGTTTGTTTTTGACTACTGACCTGTGTTTGACCATTGCCTGCCTGTGACCATGATTCCTGCCCTTTGTGAAGGTTTAATAAACATCTGCTGTGCTCTGCGTGTGAATCTACACCTTTCCTGAGTATTTATTACAATAATATTTTCATGAGCAGAAATTACCGATGTAATAAAACACTAACATTCTAGATTAGGCTACTGCTAATGCAGAGATTTAACGGTAAATTCAATACTGGTGATATAGTTAGTGTGGAATTAATCAATATTTAACAAACAAATTGGAAATAATTCACACAATGAAACAATGAAAGTGTGCCCCAGAATTGGCGGGAGGCAGCTAGAGAGTGGACTACATTTCTGGTGAGATGCCTAAGCGCTCACTTCATCACAAGGCCTTTATGCTCAATGTTGATTAAATGTTGTCCAGAACTTTCGATCAATTATCAAATTGGATTTCTGTTGGAAAAACAAGTTAGGGATCCCTCTGTGAGTTTGGATCACTTTCAATTACCTTTTGTTGTCTGCCTAAACTAGCCTTGATCATCTAGCTGACAGTAATCTTATAGCAAAGTCCTACCATTTGATTCTTTGCAGTATGGATGAGGCCCGTGAGAGTATTCTGATGAAATACACCAGCTCTAATAAGCTGCTTATTTAGATATTAGACTAATGGAATTGCATACACTACAATGTCAAACCAGTACAAAGCATTGTAGGCCTATACGGATTTCTTGGATGCAAACTGGCCTCAAGTGTACAATTTGTATAGTCAAACCGCTTTTAATCCTAGGTCACAATACATTGTTCATTATGAATAATAAAGAGGTACATTGAAATAAGTTTTATTTATCATGTAGTTTACTAACAACCAATAGTTTCAGTAGGCCACTTCTGTTAGGAAATGGTAGTTCAGAGTATTTATTTAATGAGACAGCAGTACCACATAATAACATTTCTGCCACCAGGTTATTGAGAGTGTGAGCTGGCTGATGTTTGATTGAGATGAGGTCGCTGATGTTGTTGGGGCTCAATCCGTTCAAGGCTTTAAATACAAGCATGAGAATTTTGAAGTCGATCCTGTAGTTGACCGGTAGCCAGTGGAGTTAAGCCAGGATTGGAGTGATGTGGTCTGACTTCTTGGTCCTGGTCAGGACCCTGGCAGCTGAGAGGACATGCCTAGAGGACATGCACTGATGTCCTCTAGGCAGCTAATTAGTGATTTTATGTGCATTATTATCAACTTCTTGTTTTTTGGAAGCTAATCAAGTACTGAATACAAAAATATAGTTATTTAAACTGAAAACGTTAATAAACTAGACGACATATTAGCTTATTTCTATAATCAACGAGCTATAGTGCCTTGCAAAAGTATTCATCCCCCTTTGCGTTTTTCCTATTTTGTTGCATTACAACCTGTAATTGAAATGGATTTTTACTTGGATTTCATGTAATGGACATACACAAAATAGTCTAAATTGGTGAAGTAAAATAAAAACTGATTTAGAAAAATTCACAGAAAAGTGAAGTCTCAGTATATATACACTTGTTCTGAAAGGCCCCAGAGTCTGCAACACCATTAAGCAAGCGGCACCATGAAGACCAAGGAGCTCTCTAAACAGGCCAGGAGCAAAGTTTTGGAGAAGTACAGATCAGGGTTGGGTTATAAAAAAATATCTGAAACTTTGAACATCCCACAGAGCACCATTAAAAATATGAAAGAAAGGAAAGAATATGGCACCACAACAAACCTGCCAAGATAGGGCCACCCACCAAAACTCACAGACCAGGCAAGGAGGGCATTAATCAGAGAGGCAACAAAGAGACCAAAGATAACCCTGAAGGAGCTGCAAAGCTCCACAGCGGAGATTGGAGTTAAGCCGTACACTCCACAGAGCTGAGCCATTGCTTAAAGAAAAAATAAGAAAACATGTTTGGTGTTCACCAAAAGGCATGTGGGAGACTCCCCAAACATATGGAAGAAGGTACAGATGAGACGAAAATCGAGCTTTTTGGCCATCAAGGAAAACGCTATATCTGGCGCAAAACCAACACCACCCATCACCCCGAGAACATCATCCCCACAGTGAAGCATGGTGGTGGTAGCGTCATGCTGTGGGGCAGGGACTGGGAAACTGGTCAGAATTTAAGGAATGATGGATGGCGTTAAATACAGGGAAATTATTGAGGGAAATCTGTTTCGGTCTTCCAAAGATTTGAGACTGGGACGGAGGTTCACCTTCCAGCAGGACAATGACCATAAGCATACTGCTAAAGTAACACTCGAGTGCTTCAAGGGGAAACATTTGTAATGGCCTAGTCAAAGCCCAGACCTCAATCCAATTGAGAATCTGTGGTATGGCTTAACAATTCCCACACCAGTGGAACCTATCCAACTTGAAGGAGCGGCAAAAATCCCAGTGGCTAGTGTGGTGGAAAATCGGTTCTATATGACGCAATCAAGAACTTTGTGAAAATCAAATAGACTTTTAATACAACAGTATCGCAAGCCGGAGTGGTCCGCGGAACACACACACTTTTTCAGAGCACTCGCTCTGAGTTATACACATACCACATAAGTCCCTCCCATATGCAAATGAAGTTACATCCCAATCCGTGCATCCTGCTTGTTCAGCCCAATAACGCCCATATCTGCTTTCCGTCAGATTATAATGATGACAAGACCCTTGCTTTGACCTAAAGATAATATACGTCCCTCTATCCTATGGCCTATGCTTTGACCCTGTAATTAACTCCATGTGTTCTTTTGTATGTGTGTCTTTTATCTCGGATCAGCAGACTGTGTGTCTCCTCTAGTTTTAGTGTGTCCAGCTGTCCTGGCGCCCATGTGTCGCCTTATCTTCATATGGTTGTCTAAGATCAACAGACTTATGTGTCTCCCCTGTCATATGTGATTTATGTCTATAATCCATCAGTTGGTCATTTGGCTGACCCCCTCCTTTGTATATCCCTCTGACCTTTGTATGTCCAGCTATTCTAGGCGTCTATGTGTCTCCATTTTTCGTGTTTCCAGCTGTCCCATACTCTCATGGCCTTACTCTGGCTTCCTGTCCTATACAATAGATAATGTCTTTTACCAGAATGGCAAATGTACTCTATGAGTGTATCTTTCTCTTGTGTTACAATATTTATGTACATAATTTCTCCCATACTAGATGTGCCAAGCTTATAGAGACATACCCCAAGAGACTTGCAGCTGTAATTACTGCAAAAGGTGGCTCTACAAAGTATTGACTTTGGGGGGGGGGGGGGGGGGTGAAGAGTTATGCACGCTCAAGTTTTCAGTTTTTTTGTCTTATTTCTTGTTTGTTTCACAATTAAAAATATTTAGCATCTTCAAAGTGGTAGGCATGTTGTGTAACTCAAATGATACAAACCCCCAAATCTATTTTAATTTCAGGTTGTAAGGCAACAAAATAGGAAACATGCCAAGGGGGTAAATACTTTTGCAAGCCACTGTAATTATTTGGATTCCAGACTAGATCTTCCTCTCATCTCCTGGACCGAAGGCTGGACCAAAGATGAAGAAATGGCAGCAACTTTCCTCCATTACACAAAATGATTCCAAATAAGTTTTTAACTGATTAAAACAACCCTGTGCAAGGAGCTCAATAACAGCCTTATCCAATACAGGGTCCTACGGAAAACATGCAGACAGCGAGGTCAACAAGAAACTGATCAGCAAATGAAAGCCTATTGTGTGCTCTTGCAGTGTTCCAGAGTTGGACAATAAAGATCACTTGCCAGTTCTGCAGGCTGATCCTCAGGCAATTGACTTCACCCACTCCAAGCACAGTGGACCAACCAAATGCAATGAATCTGTTTCCACCAATGCCTCCACACGTTTTGCACTCTACAATCTAGAATCCTTAAAGAAAATGCTCTGTGTATGAGTTTATCTCTGACAATGATTTTGACATTATCTGCCTCACTGAAACATGGCACAGAAAGGGTGACGTTTACCATCTTAATGAAGCAGCCCTGCCTGGATACAAATACATTGAAAATGTACGCAGCCACCGCCATGGTGAGAGCCTTGCAGTTTTATGCAGAGACTGCTTTATATAAAACCCACTGACTGTTGCTTGAGTGCCTTGCTTTTAAATGGAAACAACCAAATCCTCTCACTGTTATTCTTGTTTACTCCCCCCCCAAGACAAGCACCTCTTATCTCTGAATTGTCTGAACTGATAACCTAATGTTCCCACCCACAACCGTGAACACACATGGACTTATCACTGGCAATGTCTCTGACTTGGATGTCATCGAGCTAGGTGTCTCTGACCACAAGGCTCTGACTGCTCCAACTCCTCTCCACTGCCCAAAGAGGACAATTGAATTCCACAACCTGAGGAAACTTAACCTATCCCTCTTTCAGGAACAGATACAGCCCACTGCAGTGAACTAGCCCTCGATGACATGGTCAATCTGTATAACAACATTCTGAGGAATACTCTGAACATCCTTGTCCCTGATAAAACTCCTAAAAGTAACATTCCAACACTTGTCTCCTTGGTTCACTGATGAACTCCACAGAATGAAGACTCATGGCCGTAAGCTTGAGAGACTTATATTTGTCAACAGCCTGATAAACAAGTCCCTGCTGACATGAAGAGGTAGCATCGATCTTCAAAACAATTGCAGTCACCCCCTTACAAAAGAAACCCAACCTTGACCAGGAAATCCTATCCAACTACAAGCCCATCTCCAATCTCCCCTTCCTATCAAAAGTACCAAAGAAAGTGGTTGCAAACTATCTTTAATCACATCTATCATCTAATAAATTGTATAAGGTTTTCCAGTCTGGCTTCCGGACCTTGCAATCAAACGAAAAAGCTCTGGTTAAAGTTACCAACAACTTACCGATGGCTGCTGATTCTGGATCTCCTAGCATCCTCCTCTTAGATCTCAGTGCTGCTTTTGACACGGTAGACCACATCATCCTGCTGCGGCACATCAGTGAGCACACTTCTGTCTGAACTGTTGAACAGCTTTGAACTGGTTCTCTCTTCCTACCTCTCCAATAGAAAGCAAAACATCACTATTGGAGGGTCCAGATCAGAGGAGTCTGCAGTCGCATGTTACGTCCCACAGGGTCTATCCTATTTTTCATTGACATGCTCCCCCTCGGCCAAATTCTCAGAGATTATAACATAAATTTCCACTGCTGCTCTGACGATACCCAGGTCTACATTAGCACCAAACCGGACATCATTTCTGCTCTAGCAAAACTTCAAATAAATAATTATAGAGTAAACTACCAACGCTGCCACTAGGCACCACGGCTACCATGGAATCCCATGAAACAACGTTGTTTCCACATCATTTGAACAACAAAAAATAAAAGTCATAACATGGAATCAATGTGGAATCAACATGGAAAACTGATTGGAGTTTGTCATATTCATCCACCTCTGGCCTGCTCGCCTCCCTACCACTGAGGAAGTACAGTTCCCGCTCAGCCCAGTCAAAACTGTTCGCTGCTCTGGCCCCCCAATGGTGGAACAAACTCCCTCACGACGCCAGGACAGCGGAGTCAATCACCACCTTCCGGAGACACCTGAAACCCCACCTCTTTAAGGAATACCTAGGATAGGATAAAGTAATCCCTCTCACCCCCCCTCCCCCTGAAAAGATTTAGATGCACTACTGTTCCACTGGAGGTCATAAGGTGAATGCACCAATTTGTAAGTCGCTCTGGATAAGAGCGTCTGCTAAATGACTTAAATGTAAATGTAAATATTCACGCTAATTGACAACTCTATCAAATGTAAATTAAAACTAGATGTTGAACTGATGGCTGTGTCCACTTGGTGTGCTCTCAATGTTAATCTGAGGTTTTTCTTGTTTGGAGCTGATCAAATGAAGGGTGTGGTTAACTCTCACTCTGTTATTGGTTTGGGACTTTCAGATGTGGTGGTGAGAGTCGCTCGTTTGGTGTGTTTCTGTATATAGAGACAGGATGGACTGATGTTGACTGATGGACTCAAGTGCTTTGGACCCAGACATGGCGAGTGTAAGCTAATCAGTAGAGTTAGTAGTCTGGCTAACTGTTTTCATAACACTACAGAAATAGTCATGTTGTTCAATGCTGTAACCAGTAGTTATGGTAGGCCTATTCAATTTTCACTTACAACAAGAGCAGCAGTGGGGCAGACTACTCATTGTTGCTTCCACCCCTTATCTTGTAAAAATAAAATAAAATTTGATTTGTCACATACACATGGTTAGCAGTAATCTAACAACAACTACCAAGGAATGAATAAGAATATGTACATAAAATATATATGAATGAGCGATGGCCGAACAGCATAGGCAAGATGCAGTAGATACATATGAGATGAGTAATGTAGGGTATGTAAACATTATATAAAGTGGCATTGTTTAAAGTGGCTAGTGATACATTTATTACATACATTTATTCATGATGTACTTGTTAGGGAAGTGCTCCCGCAGTGGGGATCAAATCAGCGGAAATTTCAAGTGCGCCACGTATAGTTTTTGATAAAACTCAAACTTTCATTAATACACACATACAAGGTACTGAATTAAAGCTACACTCGTTGTGAATATATCCACCGAGTCAGATTTGTAAAATGCTTTTCGGCGAAAGCATGAGAAGCTATTATCTGATACCATGCACCCTCAAAATACTGCAACGTCACCTAAAACGACAGATTTTGCGTTAGCCGTCGCAAACAAAAACGCTGAAATAAAATATAAAACATTCATTACCTTTGACGAGCTTCTTTCTTGGCACTCCTAGATGTCCCATAAACATCATTTAGGGTCTTTTTTCGATTAAATCGGTCCATATATAGCCTAGATATCGATCTAAGAATACTGTGTGATTAACGAAAAAAATTAGCATTTCATAACGTAACGTCATTTTTTAAAATTCAAAAAGTCGACGATAAACTTTCACAAAACACTTCGAAATACTTTTTTAATGCAACTTTAGGTATTAGTACACGTTAATAAGCGATAAAATTCATCAGGAGGCGATGTGAAATGTTTAGCTTGTCCGTGTAGAAAAAGATGTCTGAAAACGGTCGACCAAAAATCTGGGCGGAGACAGCAGGGAAGGAGTTCCCTTGTTTGGGTTAGACCAAGAATCAATTGCGAATCAAATGACATGACTCTAGACAACCTGTGGAAGCTGTAGGCAATGTAAACTCGGCTCTATTTAATTCGGTTCACTTTGAACAATTGCCTGTAGTCGCGGAAGGATATATTTTTTCATTTTCAGCGAACAGATTTCCCTGCACTTTGCGATGAAACGCCCGTTCTGTAAATGGCACAGCCGTGATTTAAACAGTTTTGGAAACGTCTGAGTGTTTTCTATCCAGACATACTAATCATATGCATATACTATATTCCTGGCATGAATAGCAGGGAGCTGAAATGTTGCGCGATTTTTAACAAAAAGCTGCGAAAATTCGCAACAGCCTTAACAGGGAAGTCGCTAGAGATGAGTCAGTATGTTGGCAGCAGCTACTCAATGTTAGTGATGGCTGTTTAACAGTCTGATGGCCTTGCGATAGAAGCTGATTTCCAGTCTGTCGGTCCCCGCTTTGATGCACCTGTACTGACCTCACCTTCTGGATGATAGCGGGGTGAACAGGCAGTCGCTCGGGTGGTTGTTGTCCTGGATGATCTTTTTGGCCTTCCTGTGACATCGGGTGGTTGAAGAGGCACTGCTGCGCCTTCTTCACCACACTGTCTGTGTGGGTGGATCATTTCAGTTTGTCCGTGATGTGTACGCTGAGGAATTTAAAACTTTCCACCTTCTCCACTACTGTCCCGCTGATGTGGATAGGGGTCTGCTGTTTCCTGAAGTCCACGATAATCAAGCCTACCACTGTAGTGTCATCTGCAAACTTGATGATTGAGTTGGAGGCGTGCAAGGCCACGCAGTCATGGGTGAACAGGGAGTACAGGAGAGGGCTGAGAATGTACCCTTGTGGGGCCCCAGTGTTGAGGATCAGCGGGGTGGAGATGTTGTTACCTACCCTCACCACCTGGGGGCGGCCCGTCAGGAAGTCCAGCACCCAGTTGCACAGGGCAGGGTCGAGACCCAGGGTCTCGAGCTTAATGACGAGTTTGGAGGGTACTATGGTGTTAAATGCTTAGCTGTAATTGATGAACAGCATTCTTACGTAGGTATTCCTCTTGTCCAGATGGGTTAGGGCAGTGTGATTGCGATTGCGTCGTCTGTGGACCTACTGGGGCGGTAAGCAAATTGGAGTGGGTCTAGGGTGTCAGGTAGGGTGGAGGTGATATGGTCCTTGACTAGTCTCTCAAAGCACTTCATGATGACGGAAGTGAGTGCTACGGGGCGATAGTCATTTAGCTCAGTTACCTTCGCTTTCTTGGGAACAGGAACAATGTTGGCCCTCTTGAAGCATGTGGGAACAGCAAACTGGGATAAGGATTATGTCCGTAAACACACCAGCTAGCTGGTCTGCGCATGCTCTTAGGACCTCGGCTGGGGATGCCGTCTGGGTCGGCAGCCTTGCGAGGGTTAACACGTTTAAATGTTCCACTCACGTTGGCTGCAGTGACGGAGAGCCCGCAGGTTTTGGTAGCGGCACTGTACTTTCCTCAAAGCGAACAAAGAAGTTGTTTAGTTTGTCTGGGAGCAAGACATCATGGTCCGCGAAGGGGATGGTATTCCTTTTGTAGTCCGTGATTGACTGTAGACCTTGCCACATACCTCTCATGTCTGAGCCATTGAATTGCGTCTCTATACTGACGCTTACCTTGTTTGATTGCCTTGCGGAGGGAATAGCTACACTGTTTGTATTCGGTCATGTTTCAGGTCACCTTGCCCTGATTAAAAGCAGTGGTTCGCGCTTTCAGTTTTGCGCGAATGCTGCCATCAATCCACGGTTTCTGGTTGGGGAATGTTTTAATTAACGCTGTGGGTACAACATCACCGATGCACCTGCTAATAAACTCGCTCACCAAATCATCAATGTTATTGTCCGACGCTATGCGGAACATATCCCAGTCCAGTCCACATGATTGAAGCAATCTTGAAGCGTGGAATCCGATTGGTCGGACCAGCGTTGAACAGACTTGAGCATGGGCACTTCCTGTTTTAGTTTCTGTCAATAGGCTGGGAGCAACAAAATGGAGTTGTGGTCAGATTTTCCGAAAGGATGGGCTTTATATGCTTTGCGGAAGTTAGAATAACAATGATCCAGGGTTTTGCCAGCCCAGGTCGCGCATTTGATATGCTGATAAAATTTAGGGAGCCTTGTTTTCATCCCCAGCTACAGTAAATGCAGCCTTAGGATATGTGGTTTCAAGTTTACAGAGTCAAATTAAGTTATTTCAGGGCCGTCGATGTGTCTTCTTGGGGGGGTTATACACGACTGTGATTATTATCGAAGAGAATTCTCTTGGTAGATAATGCGGTCGGCATTCGATTGTAAGGATTTCTAGGTCAGGTGAACAAAAGGACTTGAGTCCCTGTATGCTGTTACGATCACACCACGTCTCGTTAATCATAAGGCATACACCCCCGCTCTTCTTCTTACCAGAGAGATGTTTGTTTCTGTCCTCGCGATACGTGAAGAAGCCAGGTGGCTGTACCGACTCTGATGACATATCTCGAGTGAGCCATGTTTCCGTGAAACAAAGAACGTTACAATCTCTGATGTCTCTCTGGAAGGCAACCCTTGCTTAGATTTTGTCTACCTTGTTGTCAAGAGACTGGACATTGGTAAGTAGTATGCTCGGGAGCGGTGCGCGATGTGCCCGTCTACGGAGCCTGACCAGAAGACCGCTCCGTCTGCCCCTTCTGCGGCGCCGTTGTTTTGGGTCGCCGGCTGGGATCCGATCCATTGTCCTGGGTGGTGGACGAAACAGAGGATCCGCTTCGGGAAAGTCGTATTCCTGGTTGTAATGTTGGTGAGTTGACGTTGCTCTTATATCCAATAGTTCCTCCCGACTGAATGTAATACAACTGTATGTAATACAAAGATTTTACTACCCAAACAGTACTGTGCTGGCTCTGTAATTCCCTTTCACATTGTCCTTTCCAGCACGGTTCTAGCAACTATGATGCATGTGTAACCAGGCCAGCCCAGTACAACTCAGCTTGGCTTGGCTCGGCTCAGTAGTGTAAAAATGGTTATCCCGCAGATTGCATAGTTTCAACATCAAATGCCCCCTTCCCAAATAGCTTTGAAGGAGAGACATTTGTTCTCCTTAAGTCATATCTTTTTAACACAGCAGGCTTAGTTTGGCAAGGTTGGTTGAACCTGAGACAGTTGATCGAGTATTTGCCAAGCCTCATTGTGCAGTGAAAAACGTTGGATCTGGTCTTGGACATCCGGGCTGATAAAACGGTCTCTGTAGTTTTCCGCTACTGGCCGTCTCTTGAAATTTCAATGATGGCCAGAGCTAGTTGTCTGTCACAAAAATGTATTTTCCTATGATTTCTTAAAAAGACCCAAAAGAGATGAAAAGGGAGTCCTTTACCTAGAGTCTATCTTGTGCCACATGTCTCAGGGTGATTCACGGTTTCCAATTAAGCCAGGGTTTGAATAGTAAAGTAAATCAGCCATGGCGACTCCACCCTTTGTGCCACCGGATGACTCAAACACTCTCTGACTGAACCTTCAAATGAACATATCCCTCACATTAATCTTGTTAATTTCATGCTCTCGACACCCTAGCGCTTTCCCTACGTAAATCACAAAACCTAGTACTCTCTCACATTGTGTGAGTTTGGATACGGACGGAGGTATTGTAATGGGTTGACACTGCACATAGAAATGAACATTTCTCAAAGCATTGAGTTCTGGATTGGTGTTGCTTTCCCACGTGAACTTAAAGTAATACTTAACCCAAATTCCAAATGTGGTTTCCCTTACCCTGTAAGCAGTCTATAGACAAGGTGAGACGTCAAGCCTTCACATTACCGTATGATCAATAATACTTTCTTTGAAAGAACAGACAGACAACCTTGCTCAATCTAACACATAACTTTAAAAGGGATTTGTATCAGCCAGCAATATGTCATTACTAAAATACCTTTTGTTCAGGTGTGTCAGATTCAAATGCTATTCCAGCCACAGCAGGTGCAGCCTCAGTGTGTAGCTTCACTCATGAGCAACATTAATAGCTCCTGTCGGCCTGATGCAGAGGTAATTTAATATTTCCTGTTATTCTACATAACACACACACGTATACCGCCCTGTGTGATACCAACTCAGGTAGTCAGGAGGCAACACATGGTATTCATTACCATTGATGTCAGAATCCAGAACTCGTAGTGATCACTGCCCCTCCTCCAGTCTGTACTGTTTAAAGCTGAGTTTTTTTTCTGCCCAGCTGTTGGTCTCTCCACACTGGGTAGACTGTGATGATTAATTCACTCTGCTGGGATCCTGGGGAGAAAACCGAATTGTTTCTCAACAATGGATGTGTACAGTAGGTCTTGTACGACACTCTTGTACTATATTTGTGTGCAGAAACATGGACCAAAACACAGCACAGTGAGTGCACTGATTTGGGCACTAGTGTAATTCAAACTCAAACATGCATGCCTAACATGCATCTAACCATTATTTACAAAATATGACATGACAGTTGATTATGGATGGCATTACTGTCATGCCAATGGATGCAATACAATAGTTTATTACAGTCAGAATATCTTGTTCTTGTTGGAGGCAACCACATTTATTATTCACCCATGGTGGGATATTGACAACGTTGTATGCACCACTCTGTATGGTGTGGGCATTGGTTTGCTGTGAAGGTTGCCACCATGGGGTGACTGTTGCCATTAGCTGTTAGAATTCTGATTCGCACCCAGCAAGAGTGATTTCTCAGGGGTGCAGCTGCCAACTGGCAGGGCCAGTCTAAGCCTGAGCCTTGCTTTGTCCTGCCCTCCACTGGCAAAGCCTAGTCCGTCTCAGAAGCACCACACATCTACCTGTCAACATTGACTCTATCACCCCTGTCTGTCTGTCTGTCTGTCTGTCTGTCTGTCTGTCTGTCTGTCTGTCTGTCTGTCTGTCTGTCTGTCTGTCTGTCTGTCTGTCTGTCTGTCTGTCTGTCTTCTTCACTGGCTCGGCTGATAACCAGGGTCATCTAGAGCCAGGGCCATGCCTGGACTGACTGAATGGAAAGGGCAGAATGGCAGATACCAATAGTAGCCTACAGCCAGGTTGTTTTTGGCCTATATTTTTATATGAGCTAGATGAGAGGCTTTTAACTCTAACCAAATCAAATCAAATTTTATTGGTCACATGCACATGGTTAGCAGATGTTAATGCGAGTGTAGCGAAATGCTTGTGCTTCTAGTTCTGACCATGCAGTAATATCTAACAAGTAATCTAACAATTTCACAACAACTACCTTATATACACACACAAGGAATGAATAAGAATATGTACATTAAAATATATGAATGAGCAATGGCCGAACGGCATAGGCAAGATGCAGTAGATGGTATAGAGTACAGTAGGGTATGTAAACATTATATAAAGTGGCATTGTTTAAATTGACTAGTGATACATTTATTACATCCAATTTGAATTATTAAAGTGGCTAGAGATTTGAGTCAGTATGTTGGCAGCAGCCACTCAATGTTAGTGATGGCTGTTTAAGAGTCTGATGGTCTTGAGATAGAAGCTGTTTTTAAGTCTCCCGGTCCCAGCTGTGATGCACCTGTACTGACCTCGCCAACTGGATGATAGTGGGGTGAACAGGCAGTGGCTCAGGTGGTTGTTGTCCTTGATGATCTTTTTGGCCTTCCTGTGACATCGGGTGGTGTAGGTGTCTTGGAGGGCAGGTAGTTTGGCCCCGGTGATGCTTTGTGCAGACCTCACTACCCTCTGGAGAGCCTTGTGGTTGTGGGTGGAGCAGTTGCAAAACCAGGGATCACTCACTTATTCCTCCCCATTGTGCCGATTGGCACATAGGGCAGCAACCAAGGAGTTTGATTTCTGGTACATTTCAGGGATATTTGATTGAAATGCCAACATAGAGAATTCAGTCTGAGGTGTCCACTTTGGTTGCCCGGTGAAGACAGTGTGACATTAAGCAGGTCAAGGAAGAAGAACCAGGGGGCGGAATGATAATAGAAATGGGGTGATGCACTTAAATCCTAGGATATGATACGAAACCAGGGGAGGGGACCATAAAATAGCTATTATTTCATCCGGCAAGGCGAAATTAATGGCAGACGTTAGCGGGAAAAGCAAGGAAGGCCCTAGTTTGAAACAGGGCCATTGTGGGACCTTCGTATGATTAATGAATGTCTTTCACATTGACAACTCACTTCTCTCCTAGCACTATTAAGACCGCACAAAAAAAGATTGATAGCTGATCCATTCCTTACAATGCTATCACCATTTTATTGTGTGTGCTTTGAGGTCATATTGTACTGTTTTGATGGGGTGCTTAATCATTTATTGATAGTGGGATATACTCCATTGAGAATACACTAAAGGAGTGATATTTCTCTTTTGTGGTTGGTAATCTTTCCACAAAGAGCTTTAAACCCTATCTCGGGCTTTAGTTTTCCCAATGGATGATGTGCAAAATTGTAATTCGTTCTTCTCGTTACAACCCAAACAAGCAGCCATTCAATCAGCATCTGCCAGGTTTTATTTGCACAGCTCCACTTCACTTGTCAGTTGTTGGCCATGAATACATTTTGGTAACATTTTGAATGATTAAATGCTTGGAGTAGTCCATGGTGTTCACCCTATAAAAGCTGTTTGGCAGGTTTGCCTGATACAGAATAAGCCTAGTCCTGGACAAAAATAATTCACAATTGAAATGTATAGCGCTTTTTAGCCCAGGACTAGACTTAACCCTGTAAGACCCAAGTATAGATTCAAATGAGGAAACATTTTATTAGCTTGCAGAAATATTTTTAATAGGCCTCTGATTATCAGGGTCGGTGTCCCGTCCATAGGACGGTTGAGCTAATGTGATTAGCATGAGGTTGTAAGAAACAAAAAAAAATCCCAGGACATATACATATCTGATATGGGCAGAAAGCTTAAATTCTTGTTAATCTAATTGCACTGTACAATTTACAGTAGCTATTACAGTGAAATAATACCATGCTATTGTTTGAGGAGAGTGCACAATTCTGAACTTGAAAATGTATGAATAAACCAATTAGGCACATTTGGGCTGTCTTGATACAACATTTTGAATAGATATGCAATAGTTCATCGGATCATTTTGCACGTACAGTGCTGCCATCTATAGGCTAAAATCTAAATTGCGCCTGGGCTAGAACAAATCATTATGCCTTTTCAAAGATGATGATACAAAAAAACGGTAGTTTTTTTCTTTGTATTATCTTTTACCAGATCTGTGTTATTTTCTCCTACATTCCTTACACATTTCCACAAACTTCAAAGTGTTTCCTTTAAAATGGTATCAAGAATATGCATATCCTTGCTTCAAGTCCTGAGCTACAGGCAGGTAGATTTGGGTATGTCATTTTACGTGTAAATTGAAAAAAAGGGGCCGATCCTTAAGAGGTTTTAAAATAATACGTTTGTAGAATAATTTTCTGGAAATGTTGCAAGAATTTACATGTGTGAGAGCAAAATTACAAGATTATGTTATAATACTGTTAATTCATTGAATAGCTTTGATGAGAACTTTCTCATCTATGTCTGTGTGAACTGAGAGGAGCCTAAAATCCAACAGCTGGCATTCCATAGATAAGATGTGGTGGGTGTAACCGACATAGAGAGAGCCTGGAGGAACAGAACAAAACCAGATGCAGACAGTGTCGAAGTAACACACGTTTATTACTAGAACAGGGGGTAGGCAAAATGACAGGTCAAGGGCAGGCAGAGGTCAGTAATCCAAAAGGTACAGAACGGCAGGCAGTCTCAGGGTCAGGGCAGGCAGAGGTCAATAATCCAGTGTGGTGGGGCAATATACAGGACAGCAAGCAAGCTCAGGGTCAGGGCAGGCAGAATGGTCAAAACCGGGAAAACTAGAAAACAGGAACTATAGAAAAGACAGGAGCAAGGGGGAAAATGCTGGAAGGCTTGACGAACAAAACGAACTGGCAACAACAGACAAACAGAGATCCCAGGGAGACACCTGATGGGGGGTGGAGACAAGCACAAAGACAGGTGAAACAGATCAGGGTGCGACACCCTTAGTGTGTCTAATCATTCTTGCATCTGGGAAACAACACCAGAGGCAGATAAACAGGAGATGTACCCAAAGTGGCTTATGGTTCCCCCCGATCTGCATGGGAGGGGTGGAACCAGCCATGACTTATTTGTAACTGATTTTGTATATAATGTTTCTGCCACCGTCTCTTATGACTGAAAAGAGCATCTAGATATCAGGACATCGATTACTCACCTCGTACTAGAAGAAGTATTTTTTCTTTAACGAGTCGGACGCAAAGGATTAACTCCAGACACCCAACAAGGCCCTCATCCCCGTCATTTGCAGGAGAACGAAATAGAGATATCGGGGATATAGGTCTTGGTGCCTTGTAAGGATCCGACGGCGAGTGGGTAATCTGCCTTTACCATCGATCCTATTAGCCAACGTACAATCACTGGATAATAAAATAGACTAACTACGAGCATGTATTTCCTACCAATGGGACGTTAACTCGACAACATGAATAATTGATAGAGGAATTTATGATTCCTTTATGCTTTAATTGCCAAAACCAATTAGCACTCATTTCTAATTCATTAATGAATTGTAAGTTCATTAATTATGCATGAAGTAGATCGAGACCAGTCTTAAAAGCCAGGTAAAGAGCGTTTAATTCCAGAGAGTACTGAAGCATACACATTTTTCCACAGGTTATAAACTGAACATGACATCATCAGTTTATCCCCCCTCTCTCCGATTCTCACAAGGGCCCATTGTTCATCAGGCCTGGAACGTCTTCCAGACATTTCTTATCTGTAGGACAAGCCATAACCTCGCTCCTCCCGTTAACCTCCCAAGAGGCCCAGACAATTAATTCATTCTGCTTACATTTTCAGTAACAGCTTAACCAATAACTTTTACTTTTCATACCATAACATAATAGTATTAGAATAAATGGTTCTAATCAATAATGTATACATGATTAATCATCTAAACTATAATTTCCTCTAACAATCCTCCCTTTGATCAAATATTATACATTCAATTCTACATCTAGTTTTATTTAATCATAAAAAATGAAAGTATAAACGAACTTAACTAACCTTTTTATAGAGGTTTATCAGATTATCATATAAATAGACACATAATCAACAAATCAATTATAAATGTTTATCCAACTCTTCACATTTCATCAATCAAATCCAACCTTAACTCCAACTGTTTTTAAACCTACAACAGAATCATAACTCCTCTTTCAGGATTTTCTTTTTTTTTTCTTTTTACAATCTTTATTAAAAAACAGTTTAATCATTGAAACAAATTACAATCTAATTCCCCTTCATTTCAACACTATTCTCATCAAACATAAATTCCCCACAAATGACAGATCCAGATTCGTCCACTTCCTCTGTAGACATGCCTTCAGTCCTCCATGGGTCAGAACCTGGAATCGGCCCATAACGCACCATCTGTAGTGTCATTGATCTCTCCAGAGTCCTGGAAACAATAACTTTCATACATACACGTAATCAACCACGTACGTACAAGACTAACACAGTCACACCGGTTAAGGTGGCCCATAACACCACATTTTTCCATAAATACTGTCTACCCAATTTAGTTCAGAGAAGTATCCACCCCAGAGTTTCTGCCAACCCGTGAGCCAGGGTGGTCAAACCAGCTGAGGCTTCGGGCACTGATTCGTCCGGAGCTGTGCTACCTGGGATGTAAGACACGGTCCTGATTACCACGCCCACTTCCTCCTTTTATCTAATGCAATTCTATTATGTCAGGACTTCCAGCTGGTTGCTTCAGTCTGTTCTACAAACCCTTTAATAACCCTTCTGGTAACTATAATTAATCCAGTCTACATTCTTATTGAGAGTAGACCACTCAAATCATGCTAGTATCTGATTTCTTGCCTTGAACTCATCCGGCACACCTCGTGGAACCCCAATGTTATCAATATATACTCTTTCGCCAAAAGACCTAGATGGAGCATCTCTTCTCTCTCGTTTTGGCTAACTTCATGTCTTGGTGTTGTATGAGTGTAAAAGGCATTCCTAACCAGTCCAATCAGTCGGCAATACTGCACAAACTCATTCCCCCGCACAACCACCAGATGTCGACACTGGCCCATTTTATTTTATTGAAGTCCCCAGAGTTCAATCAGCCTGTCAATTCAGACATGGTCTCGTCAGTGGTCATATTCTCTGTACCAACTTGGTTCCTGGGGATATAAATAGTGCAAATCAATACAACTGTCATTATTTGGCATTCCTGCTTTCATGAACAGCTTTACCATACATGCCATTCCCTTAGGGAATTAATTCCGTTCAGTGGAAAAGGGATAGTTGTTAACTGGGGTTTAGCGTTCACACAGGCATAACATTCTTCTTTAGCCACTGATCTGGCCGTATATTGAATCCATTCCAACCATAAGTTGGACTCCCCAAACCCAGTCTCCACCTCTATAACTTAACTGGTCGAAGCCCACATACCATAACCCGAGGTCCTGAGTATTGACCGCCTTAATGTTAATTCGCACCTTTATACAATACTTCCTTTGCTCGGGAACACAGTCCAAAACGCCAACCCTTACTATACTCCACCTGATCCCAAATTGAGTGTATGGGTTTACGTAGCCATCCCTTTCAGTGTGAGCTATGACCTGTGTCCACGATCAATATGGGAACCTGCACTGATATCTCTTCTATTTTGGAACAAAATCCTCACCGTCTAAACCATGGGTCAAATTACCACTCTCCGCATATCTAGTAGGGCGTGCTGTATCAGGAATACGTCACCCACGATAAGACAGCTCAGACGAACAGCTTCCATGTGAAACCCCACCCTTTCCCCGAGAACACATCACTTAGCAAGAGCCAGATACATCTTCACTTCTATGAACAAAAACAGGGGTGACAGGACAGGGAGGGTTACTTCATTCGAGAGATGGCCCCCGGAATTCTGTTAATTCCAGTTCTCCTCCCGAACACTGTTTATTTGTTCGACAGTGATATATGTATCTTACCCCCCCGCAGTGCGATATGAATCCGGGTGGCCCACGGGACTGGATTGAGTGTGTTCACCTGTAGTGCATAAACTCTTGGACATACAGGTTTGGTTAATAAAACAGTTTCTTATTCGTCAAACCAATTAACACATTTTTTTTATTAGTTAATTATCCCGTAGGTCACATCCTATTCTAGAACACTATTTACCCATCCCCCTTTTGTTACCTGGCTCTGCCCAGGTAACAACCTTGCCTTATTCTTATACAATGACTTAGATAAGATTTAGTGAATTATCCTTATGTCTGAAATTCCATTTAGGAGTGTCCCTTTCATTTTCCACATGTCCAATTCTCACTTTTGTCTCCACTCAGTAACTTATCTACCCACTATGTTATCTTTGCTCGTCCTGGCCCCCCTTCTAAACTTCTCTGCTCTCCAACCTTCAAGGTCTCTGCAGTGCGGGGGAGGGCTCCTCTGTCTGCCTAAAGCTATGTTTCTCATGTTTTCCAAATTTGAACTACATGTCTCACTGTTTGGCTCCATCCAAACCCATGGACCCTCTTTTAGAAAAAAAACATGTCTATGAGCGGCTTTTCTCCAAATTCCTTAATCAATCTATCTTAATCCTAACAATAATCCTAACTCCTCATAGATGTCCTATATTCCTGTTAAATATAATACTATTTAAAAACTTATAATCTAATAAATGCTAACCATATTAAAAATCCTTCCTACACTAACAAGCCCTCTCCTTGGGGACCCTCAGTATTCTATCTGACAATAACATGGATTTAATGTGTTGCAAAGTGTGGAATAAAACTTTGGTCCTGTAAAACAGAGTAAAGCAGAACAAAGCATTCTTATAACCCATCTGGTCCTCTCAGCTATTCTTATCCAGCACCAGGTGGGCACCATGCCACCCTTCACGACAGGGAGAACAAACATACATGGGTCATCCTCAGTCAGTCTTATCCTCCCCTCAAAGCATGCTTCACCTCAGCCTCTCCAACTGGAGCATCAAGCAAAGGCATCATGCCTGAAGCCTTCACATCTGTAACAGACTTCTTAAAACACGGTATGATGCAAGCAGCACATCACATCAATAACAAATAATACAAGACTTAGGGTCAGAAATCCAGTAACCACCATACCAGTATACTTACCAAACCAGGCTCCCAACCAGGTGGACAGTCAGACTCCTCTACCCCCGCCATGGTCCTCATCTCAGCCCATTAAGGCCCTTAGATATACTACCATCTGGACTGGTGTTATTAGGGATATACGTACAACATTGTTCGCCGAACATCTTGCAGACTCCCCCCTGACTAGCAAGAAGCATATCCTAAGCAAGTCTATTCTGTATAAGACAGCCACAATTTGTCCCTACCATCAAAACCAGTCTCCGTGCCTAATTGATCAATAGCTGAATAGTCTAACATTAATTACCTGAATGGGATTTTTAGCACAGTGGTGGCAGGTTCGGTCCAGGGGTGGTAGAGGAGTGTGTCCGGCCCTGGTTCGTGTGAGACCTCTGGTTTTGGCAGTACCTTAATAGAAAACACACCCACCGTGTCTGTCCCGGTCCTTTGTAGTCCGGGGGTGTAAGTGCCTGCATCAGAGAGCTTAATAGTTTTGATGGTTAGTAGGATTTCATCACCTTTAAAAAGTTCAACAGTACTCCCAGGTTTCCCCCATATCATGGAAAACCTATCCACCTTTGTGGGATTCCCTATGCCATAAGGATATCCTCTTCTCCAGTCCCAGAACTGTCCCAAGTTGGTTATCATGTAATCCCCATACGGACACCCTCCCCCATTACACAGGTAATGTCCCCCGTCTTTTGACACTCCTGTACACGGGTGTTAAAATCAAACAAAAATACCTCAATTCCTTCCCTGCCCTGTTGGCTCAAAATATGTTATCTTCCCCTATTTATTCTCAATGATGAATATGACTTTCTCTCTGTTACAATACCAACTCCCTAATAGCCCATTCAAAAAAAAACTTCACAGCTAATGTTATAAGACAGAATCCTGAACCACTTTCTCATTTGCGGTTCAAACAGTCATTCTAAACCCTCAACCAAAACTGCTTCATTTCTAATGAATTTACCTTAAAACTAGTAACTCAATATGACTCCATTCATTATACAAATGACTCTCCCCTGAGGCTGATCAGACCTCAGAAGCCAGTCATGACAAGGTCAAAGGGTCATACCATATTAGACATAAAGATCCCTTTATCCTTACAATAGAAATAGTCACCTGTGTGAGCGTGCCTCTAAAACCTAATGACAATTCCCCTTTGACTCAAATAGTCATCTGTGTGAGCGTGCCTCTAAAACCTAATGACAATTCCCCTTTGACTCAAATCATTAATCATAAGTTTTAAACATCGTCTACGGATATGTTTACTTAAATGACCATGCTACCTTTAGATACAATTAACCCGATAACATTATTATTCAATGCATTACTTTTTCTCTCTGCCGCAAATGTCGTACATTTCGCAGTGTAAGGAATCCGTAATTTAATCCCCGATATTTAATAAATATGCATTCGCATTCTCTCATGGCTCCTTTAATTTACTTATCTTGGGTAACTCTTATCCGTTCCGGAACAAAGAGTTCTATCTAAAACCGCCAGAACACACTGTTCAACCAAGTTAAATCAAACCCTAAAATTGACCATAACCATTAACAAATAACCAAAACATTTTTATATCAAATTCTTAAGAGTTACTCGAAACCCCGATACACACACTAACAGCCATACATTTTGCTCCGTTATTCCCAGTCCCTGGTGACAAAAGTGTCTCGCTAGTGACGTCATCATCAAGCGCTCAACCTGCCAATTCGTAGCGACTTCAAATGAATTATAAATAATTCTTGTTCGATTAACCAAACCTAATTTATCACATCTGTTCAAATCCTGAATTATAATTTACCACCCCAACCAACATCTCTAAATTCGCCAATTTTATAAAAGCTTTTCGATGGGCATAAATCATAATTGTCTCTTTGTTATCATTTAGAATCCATTTTGCTCTAAATACCTGTCTCGTCTTTGACTTAGTATTTTAATTACAACTCTATTCCCAATACGTTATTCACTTGTCTAATTACAAACTCAGACCAGCATTAGTGAGTGCTCGCCTTAAAAATGCCTTGTCTCTGGGAACAGGGAAATCCCCTTAACCCAAACATTTACTCCTACAACGACACCCAATAATTCTTATGATCCCTTCACGTCGTTCGTTTTAAATCTCTTGATGTATCATGTAACTTATTTTTCTCTCTTCGAATTGTCGTCCCACAATATTTTTTTCCACTGTCATACACTCAAACCACTGTGATTACCGTGCACTGTCCCTTTAAGATAAGACTTTTCATTTGTTCCCCGCAACGAGAACGGAAATCAGATCATTTTTAGAATACGTTACTTTTTGTTCAAATTCACCGGTGTTACCTTAACCAAAAATCAATAATCAGAAAAACAATCACAACTTCTTACGATTAAACTATTCTTACCTAATTTATAGTCCAAAGCGTTGCACTATATAGCCCCATTGAGTGTCTAGCAATTCCGTTGCTTGGCTATAGACACAAATCTGCCCGCCTTTGTAAAATATATATTCCCTATTCAGATTGAGTTCAGTTTTAAATTCTAATCATCAGAGTAAACCCAACCGAACTTCTCAATTTACTATACCCTAACATTAAACGTACCATGTTTTTGTGTTAAACTTCTCATGTCAATTTTAGCTCTTTTATGGAAATCTTACCAATAGCTTTGACTTTTGAAACAAACATTAGGTCTAACCTTACAACCATAAGCCCAGGGTTTGTAAAGCCCTAGTATTTTCCGGTTGTGTCAGAGGGCTTTTAAAGAACGCTAATAATCATTATCTCACGCCACTAATTGTTAAACTTCCCTCTCGCATGGAACTGTCATGTCTAAACAATATGGCTTTTAATCTAATTTCTTTAGATTTAAGTTTCCCTCTCCTCCTTATTTGGATATTTCCCGTAGTATTAGTTGAATCGGGACGGTGATCAATACTGCCACTATTCACATGACCAATCCAGTTATCTTGCGCTTGCCGTCTCTCTACGCCCAGTATTTGTATAAAATCACCGTCCTATCTCCCAGTACCTATTTAATATCCCTTCTTAATCTCGGGCTGGTGTGCTACTCATGACTAAGTTTTAGTTTATTTTCGGTAGTGCACATTACCACAGGTTATTTTCGAACCTGCTTCAGTGTATATCGGTTATACAAAACCCAGTGTATGATGGTCATACATACCCTGTGGGAATAGCAAGGCCCCCATTATTGATGATTTCTGAAAATTTCAGAACATCAATTAAAGAGCTCAAATCCCCCCAGAATCGAGAATAAAGGCTACTTTACCTGCTGCCGGCTGGGAAAACATTGTTCGTTTGAATCTAGTCACCCTCCCTGTCCTCTGTGATAATACGCAGGCCTGTTTCAATTTTAACATCAATTCAGAGGTCAGGTCTTTAGTAAAACGAGTCAAAAACTCGTCCGTGCACGATTTTCAGCGTATTATCTTCAGGCACAGTGAGCGATATTTAGATCCGGCACATCGAAGGACCAAATTGATAGAGGAATTTATGATTCCTTTATGCTTTAATTGCCAAAACCAATTAGCACTCATTTCTAATTCATTAATGAATTGTAAGTTCATTAATTATGCATGAAGTAGATCGAGACCAGTCTTAAAAGCCAGGTAGAGAGTGTTTAATCCCAGAGAGTACTGAAGCATACACATTATTCCACAGGTTATAAACTGAACATGACATCATCAGTTTATCCCCCCTCTCTCAGATTCTCACAAGGGCCCATTGTTCATCAGGCCTGGAACGTCTTCCAGACATTTCTTATCTGTAGGACAAGCCATAACCTCGCTCCTCCCGTTAACTTCCCAAGAGGCCCAGACAATTAATTCATTCTGCTTACATTTTCAGTAACAGCTTAACCAATAACTTTTACTTTTCATACCATAACATAATAGTATTAGAATAAATGGTTCTAATCAATAATGTATACATGATTAGTCATCTAAACTATAATTTCCTCTAACAATAATTTCATCAGGATAGAAGAGCTGCCTCTGGTAAGACAAGGGGTGGAGGTCTATGTATATTTGTAAACAACAGCTGGTGCACGAAATCTAAGAATGTCTCAAGGTTTTGCTCGCCTGAGGTAGAATATCTCATGATAAGCTGTAGACCACACTATTTACCAAGAGAGTTTTCATCTATGTTCTTCGTAGCTGTCTATTTACCACCACAAACCGATGCTGGAACTAAGACCACACTCAATGAGCTGTACACAAAAAAAACAGGAAGCAGGAAGCACCAGCAACTCGGTCAATGAAGAAGTGGTCAGATGAAGCAGATGCTTAGCTACAGGACTGTTTTGCTAGCACATGGAATATGTTCCGGGATTCTTCCGATGGCTTTGAGGAGCACAATGTCACTGGCTTCATCAGTAAGTGCATCAATGACGTCGTCACGACAGTGACTGTACGCACATACCCCAACCAGAAGCCCTGGATTACAGGCAACATCCGCATCGAGCTAAAGGCTAGAGCTGCTGCTTTCAAAGAGCTATGCCCTCCTGACAAACCATCAAACAGGAAAAGTGTCAATACAGGACTAAGATTGAATCATACTACACTGGCTCCGATGCTCGATGGATGTGGCAGGGCTTGCAAACTACTACAGACTACAAAGGGAAGCACAGCCGCAAGCTGCCCAGTGACACAAGCCAGACGAGCTAAATTACTTCTATGCTCGCTTCGAGGCAAGTAACAATGAAACATGCAGAAGAGCACCAGCTGTTCCGGATGACTGTGTGATCAGGCTCTCCGTAGCCGATGTGAGTAAGACCCTTAAACAGGTCAACATTCACAAGGCGACAGTGAATAGGCGACTCCAGGATGCTGGCCTTCGAGGCAGAGTTGCAAAGAAAAATCCATATCTCAGACTGGCCAATAAAAAAGAAAAGATTAAGATGGGGAAAAGAACACAGACACTGGACAGAGGAACTTTTCTTAGAAGGCTAGCATCCCGGAGTCACATTGAGACTGGTGTCTTGCGGGTACTATTTAATGAAGCTGCCAGTTGAGGACTTGAGGAGTCGGTTTCTCAAACAAGACACTAATGTACTTGTCCCCTGCTCAGTTGTGCACCGGGGCCTCCCACTCCTTTCTATTCTGGTTCGAGACAGTTTGCGTTGTTCTGTGAAGGGAGTAGTACACAGCGTTGTATGAGATCTTCAGTTTCTTGGCAATTTCTCGCATGGAATGGCCTTCATTTCTCAGAACAAGAATAGACTGATCAGTTTCAGAAGAAAGTTCTTTGTTTCTGGCCATTTTGAGCCTGTAATTGAGCCCATAAATGCTGAGGCTAAAGCAGTCTAAAGAAGGACAGTTTTATTGCTTCTTTAATCAGGACAACAGTTTTCAGCTGTGCTAACATCATTGCAAAAGGGTTTTCTAATGATCAATTAGCCTTTTAAAATTATAAACTTGGATTAGCTAACACAACATGCCATTGGAACACAGGAGTGATGGCTGCTGATAATGGGCCTCTGTACGCCTATGTAGATATTCTATTTAAAAAATCTGCTGTTTCCAGCTACAATAGTCATTTATCACACTGTATTTCTGATCAATTTGATGTTATTTTAATGGACAAGAAATGTGCTTTTCTTTCAAAAACAAGTACATTTCTAAGTGACCCCAAGCTTTTGAACAGTAGTGTATTTTTGAAAGGATAAATAATTTTCTGTGTATTCTATGTATGGAGAACGTCTAACTTTTTGTAATATTTGGTTGTCCTTTCTTGTTTAATTTAGAGAGAACTTCCTATCTTACTTCTTTAACATAACATGAATGGTTTTCAATGGCAGTATTCTGACCTCATAAACCACACCTAAAACAATATATACTGTATATATATTCGTTTTTTGGTGTGGAGTTACTCTTGAAGTATGTGGTTGCCTATATTTGCATAATTTAAAGGAAAACAATCTCTCTAATTATCAATATATGAATGTGGCCCAATGTCTCAGTTTGGCCTCCCTTCAAGCCCAAAGTTGCGTTTTTGCAAAACCTCCAGCTCTGGCTCAGAATGTTTGTTTCTCAATGTATTTGTCTACATAATCACTACATCTTAGAGAAGACAGGAATATTTGGAATCATTGACTTGAATGGATAGCCTACGACATATGCTTGTGTAGTGGATCTGTGTGGTCTCATACGTGCGGACAGGTTTCTAATGTTTCAGAGGCTACCGATGTCACAATCATCATACCAGCAGACAACACAGAACAAATACTAATACCAAGAGATACATCTTGGTCTAAGGTGATGCATTATAGTGTTTGACATGATTTTTGAGTTTAGGTTCTGTATAGGAGGCAATTTAGGACACGTATTCTTACAACGTTGGGTCTCACGGAGTTAATCTGTGTATGGAAAACCGTCCCTACTGTACTGAACGAGGTAAACATTGTACAGTATTAAGCTCCTAGTTCTGTGTTTGAGGTGTGATGGTTTCCCAGACACAGATTAAGCCTAGAATCGTTTTTTTAGTCCAGGATACTCACCCCCTTTATTGTACAATTACTGTAAGTGGCCCCTATTTGGATATATTCACATTTGGTTATAATCACTGGATTCCTGTTAAATAATGCTAGTTAAAGTCTGAACACAAAGATGTTGAATCAAATCAAAGAGATTACACATGGTACATGCCATCATGAAATTACTGCCCATTTTAAAGCTTGTGTAATTTGATGGAGGCTGTGAATGATCCCAAACGTTCTAATGGCTGTGTCCTATCAACTTTCCATCAACTTCATCATCAACATATACAAAAAATTAATACAGAATCAAGCACCACCTTCTCAACAATAAGACTTGAACCAGCCAGATTTGCAAGGCATAAGCATTCCTAATCTCCTGTATTCATAAAGCATATTGGTGTAGAAGTGCTGATCTAGGATCAAGTTCCACTGTTCATAATATTAGTATCGTATTATTAAATACTGATCCTAGACGAGAACTCGTACTCTGAGATGCTTTGAGAACATTGGCCCAGGTCTTTTTTGACGCCATCCCACAGGACACAGACCTCACTCAAAGTCGAGTTTTTGATTTACATTTGGTTGAGTTGTCAACTAACGTGAATTAAATGACAGCTGTGATGGAAACAGGCAGTTTCGGTACAATTTTATAAATGCAGACAGATAGTTTGACAAATACAAATATCCTTACCTATCCATAATAATAATATCATCATGTAGACTAGCCTACCCACACAGCCTACACGCTCCATCTGCAAGCTCTTGGCTGTTACGCAGGTGCCAAGACCAGAGTAGGCACATTTTGATATTTAACGCAACAGTTTTGTGACAAAACCATTGGTAGAATTGAAAATGTGATGGAAACACATTGAACTTTAGATTTGTATTCAGTACATGAAAACTTAAGCAACATTTTGTGTGTACTATGTCGTCACGCACTCATTTTCTTCATCAACCAGCCCGTTTGGTGGAAACACCACTGGTGGGAAAATGCACATATTTTCTTTATGCAGATTGTTTTTTGCCAGTTGCATGGAAACCTAGCGAGTCATTCTTTTTTTGAAATCCAATCAGTTTCCCACATTGATTCAATGTCATCACATTTGTTGAAATGACCAGGAAACAACGTTGATTCAACCAATTTATGCCCAGAGGGATGCCTTCCCCTGGAGAACGGTGTGATAACCTCAAAGTAGAAGATGCCAACTGTAAACTAAACGTCAATACAATAATTCCAAGCATCAATTTCTGGTCCTATGCTGTGTTTTGAGGGTTATAGACAAGATTCCTTTAGTGTCTATTTGGTCCGTTTTCTAAAAGTTCTGCGGACGTTACTGCCACAACCTTTTCAGGAAAAAGTGCATTAGTTTTCGAAAGTCATCACATGGTACACAAGGTACAGCATGGTTAGTAAGTTGTAGGTAGTAAAAATGTACTTTGCTAGTGTATCAAAGTTCTGTCGTAACTTTTAAAAAACTAAAATTGCCCGGAGGGTCTTTACCCTGACCCAGTTGAAACCTTGCGGGAGCTGGGAGCAGAGCACCCACCACATAGGCAGGAGCCAGCATCCTCTTGTATCCACTGGAAATGATGGAATATATTAATACCAATGGAGGACTCTGACCTTACACTCAAATTGATGGCACTGAATATGTGCTCAACAAATATGTTTTGAAAAATGGGCAACGAACGCTTTTCCCTTTTAACTCCCCAGTGACAGCACTGGAAATATCTCAAGTACTCAACAACAAGGTAGAAATGAAATGCCAGCTGAGTGAATTTGAGCCGTGCACTCCTATAGGTGCTACTTTGCTCCTAATAAGCCTGCCACGAACAACAGCCAAGGTGGAGCTGCATTTGAATATCCATTCATTGTCTGCTTGCTTTGCTATATCTCGCAATTTACATTATGCTATGCTATTAACACTAGTATTCCAGCAGCATCTCCCCCTGCTTTGAGCTCTTTAGTGTTTTTTGTCTGAATTGGATAATTGTGCTGAGAGCCCCGTCACATTGAGCCTAAAATGGCGGGTTCCAGTTTAATTGTCTATCCCAGGGGTAATTTGTGTGTGACCTCCACAAAGCTGGTCAACTTCCATACAGACGAGCCCTGCATGGTTGGGGAGGGGGGGAAGGGGTGTTTTACTAAGCTAACATATGGAATTCTTTGAAGATGGTCTTATTTGATGAAACATTGAATTAGCCCATAGAAATGCATTGAGTAAAAGAGTCATACAAGGAAAAACAGTCAAAATATAAATCAACAGGAAATTGGTTTGTCCTATATCTGAGAGATATAAGAAAGATCAGGAGTTATTTTTTTACCCACATAAAATTTTAAAAAATTGTCCACTGAACTACTTACAAATCTACTTCCGTAAATTTTTTTTAGCTGGTACCAGGCTACCTTCAGACGAGTCTTGTGACAACCGACATGTACGTGAAAGTTATGTGAGGCTTGTAAGGCCAAACCGTTTAGGTGCTACAGACGTTTTTGTGAGAAGACTGATTTGGGGATGTGTCATGGTCTGACAAACAACATTGTAGCTCTGCCACCTTCCACCGCAGATGCGGATGTGGTGGTGGATTGAGATGCAACCCATGCAAAAAAAATATCTCTGACAGATTTTGATGGGGATTTTTTTTATTATGCTAGTTACATTTCCACAGTGTGCGGACATCGTCTCTTATTCGCTGGATCTTCCTAAACCAAAATCTTATGGCCGACTTTTATAATTCTCTCTTCTCCGGAGCTGGGGGCACGGGGTCAGTCTCATCAAAATGAGATTTTGAGGAAATCACATGAGGTAATTGAGTGTGTGTGGGAAAACTACCCTTCTTCGGTAGTGAAATATGTTTATAGAACACAGGTGGTGATCTGTTATTTATGGAAAAAGGCTATGGCTTGACTGTGCATAGACATGTTATTTGATTGCAAGATTGAGTTTCCCTTTCAGTCGTTGGAAATCATGTTTCTCTGAATAAATAAGTGCTTTTAAGGTTATTTCCTCAAATTGGCAGAGGGAGAGAGAAAGGGAGGAAGGAAGAAAGGAGAAAAAGGAGGGAGAGAAAGAGATGGATGGATGGAGATATATATATATATATACAGTATATAGAGAGATAACGAGAGAGATTGAATACAGAATAACCCTGAATGTCCTTCATCACACTAAAATCCAGGTGATTCATTGCCACCTGCCTATATCACTGTTCATAGCAATTTTACACATAAAACATATATATGTGTTAGTTCATTTTGGGTCCTAAAAAAATGTAGGAATTCATTCCGTTTTAGAATTATTCTAATTAAAAAGCAAAAAAATAAAAAATATGCCACTCTCACACTTTACGTATGTTACTCACTTTTTCCATTGAGTTATAAATTATACCAATCTATTTGGCTCCTGTGGATATTCTGAAGCTAGATGTACCCTAACATTCGAAGGGTGGAAAAGTACAGAAACCGATAAAATTAGTATACTGATGATGCAATGGCAAGCAAGCACTGAATGGAGTGAACATTTAATTCACACAGTGTCCATAGTGTACCTGTGTGCAAGTTCGTATGGATCATCAAGACTCTCTTTGCGCTCTACTAGACCAAACCTTTGCGTATAATGCGAAAGTGTTTGAATCTAATCATGGACAAATTGAGCAATTAGCAACATTTCAACAACATACTACTTAGCATGTTAGCTAACCCTAACCTTTACCCTTTAAACTAACTCATAAACGTAACCCCTAGGCAAGCTAACATTCGCCTGTCTAGCTAATGTTAGCAACAACAAATTTGAAATTGGAACACATAAGTTTAGCAAATTTGTAACATATTGTACGAATTGCAATTTGTAACATTTTGTATGAATTGCAAGTCGTAACATCATGCAAAATAAGTGATGGACATCCACAAATTGAAACGTAACATATCATACTAAATAGAGTGTCTCGGATTTACATACAGAATAATACAAAATGCTCTGAGACCAGTTTAAAATAGAATGAAGTGCTATATAAACAAAGCCCTTTTATTATTACCTCGTTCAGCATGGCCTCTCATTACATAGAGACAAAAGCTGTGTGGAGTGTACGGACCACTCTGGTTGACTGACCAGCACTGACTTCCAAATGTGGTCCTCAAATGGTCCACTGAGAAAGAGGAGGACAGTGTGTCTGGCACAGTGGAGCTGATACCAGCCTGATTTATTAGTTGATTACACACACAACAGAAGAAGATGTACTCACTCTCTCTCTTTTTCTTTCTTTCTTTTTTCTCTCTCTCTTAGTTGTGTATTTCTTGTTTTATTCTACTCCCTATCGCTCTCTCTCTCTGCTAGTCTATCCCTCCACCAGCAGGGGTCACTCTGTGTCCGGGGAAAGGCTGCCACTATCCATCGAGAGAGAGAGAGAGAGCGAGAGAGAGAGGTAAAACAGAGTATGAACAAGGAAGAGAGTTGGAGAGCAAAACAATGAGGGTCAGAAGGAGAGTAGTTGGTGGTTGAGAAATGGCAGTAGGACATTGTGAGATAAACAGATTGGTGCTGCGAGACAAAAATATTTGGGACAGAATGCAGAGGGATGACAGAAAACCCTTTGACTCTAAGATTACAAATGTCCTAATTGGGACAATAAAGATGATTGATTCGATTAAATTTATTATGATACCAATAGCAACAAACTAGTCTTACTGGGGTCCAACACACAACGAAAAATACATTACAGACAAAAGACTTTACAATTGTCATGAAGTGCCTTCAGATAGTATTCAGACCGTTTGACTTATTCTACAATGGATAAAAAATTAAAAAATCCTCAGCAATCTACACACACTACCCCATAATGACAAAGTGATTTTTTTGTTGTTGATGTTTTAGCACATGTATAAAAAAAACTAAAACAGAAATACCCTATTTACATAAGTTGTAGAAACAGGGTTTGATTACTTGATTGGAGTCCACCTGTGGTAAATTCATTTGATTGGACATGATTTGGAAAGGCACACACCTGTCTATATAAGGTCCCACAGTTGACTGCATGTCAGAGCAAAAACCAAGCCATGAGGTCGAATGAATTGTCCGTAGAGACAGGATTGTGTCGAGGCACAGATCTAGGGAAGGATACCAAAAAATGTCTGCAGCATTGACGGTCCCCAAGAACACAGTGGCCTCCATCATTCTTAAATGGAAGAAGTTTGGAACCACCAAGACTCTTCCTAGAGCTGGCCTTCCAGCCAAACTGGGCAAACAAGGAAGGGCCTTGGCCAAGAGCTGACCAAGGACCCGATGGGTATCTAGAGTTCCTCTGTGGAGATGGGATAACCTTCCAGAAGGACAACCATTTCTGCAGCACTCCACCAAATCAGGCCTTTATGGTAGAGTGGCCAGACGGAAGCCACTCCTCAGTGGCTGACAGCCAACTTGGAGTGTTTTTCAGCAGCAGGGACTGGGAGACTAGTCAGGATCGAGGGAAAGATGAACGGAGCAAAGTACAGAGAGATCCTTGATGAAAACCTGCTCCAGAATGCTCAGGACCTCAGACTGAGGCGAAGGTTCACCTTCCAACAGGACAACGACCCTAAGCACAGAGCCAAGACAGCGCAGGTGTGGCTTCGGGACAAGTCTCTGAATGTCCTTGAGTGACCCAGCCAGAGTCCGGTCTTGAACTCAATCGAACATGTCTGAGAGACCTGAAAATAGCTGTGCAGCAACGCACCCCATCCAAGCTGACAGTGCTTGAGAGGATCTGCAGAGAAGAATGGGAGAAACTCCCAAAATATAGGTGTGCCAAGCTTGTAGCATCATACCCAAGAAGACTCGATGCTGTAATCACTGCCAAAGATGTTTCAACAAAGTACTGAGTAAAGGGTCTGAACACTTATGTAAATATGGTATTTCAGTTTTTTAAAATAAATTAGCAACAATTAAAAAAAACTGGTTTTGCTTTGTCATTATGGGTTAATGTGTGTAAGATTGATGAAGGGAATAGAATACATTTTAAAATAAGGCTGTAACGTAACAAAATGTGGAAAGGTAAAGGGGTCTGAATACTTTCTGAAGGCACTGTACATTTAAAAACATTAGCATGAAGTGGGTGTGTGCATCTTGATTGATTGATTCTCCAGTAGCATTGCTCATTATAAACCGTTGGATGTATAGTACAAGAAAAGCCATACAAACCAACTGGACATTGAAAGGACAGAAATGGGATTCTATGGGGGATTCTATTTAGCTGTGTTTTTCTACACTGCTAAACTCACCAACAGCCCTGTCTCTCTCATCAATCATTCACAATGCCCCTGTTCCCCGAGGTAGCTGCCACCTAGTCCTTTCTCTTCTCCTAGTCCAAATTCCCTCTTTCTGTCCATACCTATCGTTTCAGACTTGCAAGCCAGAGTAAAAGTTAAGACACATTTGTGGTGAATACGATTGGATTAACCCAGATGATCCTGTTGTGTTTAAGAGTGAACTCTTTCTCCGTTTACTTTTCTTAATGTTTCTTATTCTTCTTGTGAAAGGGCACAGAATGGTTCAAGGGGTAACCTAACATCCACAAATGTTCTTGGAAACACTTAGTGAAAAGTACCTTCAGTGTGTGTGTGTGTGAGCATGCTTGTATGTGCGATGTTACACGTATGCCCTTGAGCAAGGCACTTAATCCTAATTGCTCCTGTAAATCGCTCTGGATAAAAGCGTCTGTTAAATGACTAAAATGTAAAACGGAGATGGTATATCAATGTCTGTAATAACATTCAAAACTGTGACTCGCTTTGAGTTACTATTTGATGTGACCAACAGATTTGAGGTGAGCCCTAATACTTGAGTTCCTTTCCAGGCAGCAGACAAACATCTTTCATACCTTGACTGGACACTTCTGAAACAAGCAGCCATAGGCCGCTTCATGATAATGAAGAGTAGCACTGTCATTATGGCACGCTATCTCGCAAACAGAAAACTGTAACAAATATTGCCTATCTGCATAACAGAGCATTTCCACAAAATACAATTATGTTCAGATGTATCTGTATGTCCTCTGAATACTCTGCAATGTGGATATGGTGGATGCAAGAAATAATGGGTTCTAATGTATCGCATCCTGTGTGAGATGTTGTGCCACATTAAGTCCGTTGCAAAATAACTTCTTCATTGGTTTTATTTACCATTATTGTTAGCTCTGACTAAAACGGAATTATTGTTTCTTCTCCAGACAGAGATCGCAAAGTCATTTCACCGTCCCCCTCCTTTTATTTGAAGAGGAAATATATTTTCCAAGGAAGCCACTCTGCTCTCTCTCTCTCTTCTCAAACAGACGTTTGACTGTCTGCATTGCACCGTGCCTGATTAACCCCAAACGTCGCATTGCTAAATTTGGATGCTCCAGATTTTGGTTCAGCACAGTCATGTGATTTAAGTGTTGCATGCTTCTTCATCTTACCTTCGTTTCAGGGACTCTGCTGTTGTGTTATCTTACTCTCTCTAAAATGTTCAGTCTTTTGGAAACAAATTGTGGAATACAAAATCTCAGTGCATTATCCGATTCCCTTGCCTTCACTGCTAAAAAATGAAGGTACTTTTCAGTTCGATATAGAACCATTTTGAGGGCCATATATGAAATAAACCATTGAACCCTTTTTTTTTAGAGCATAATATTTTCTAGCAGTTTAAGAAACAAATCATGGAATACAAAATTACAGTCAAGGTGTGCTTTATCCGACTCCTTTGTTACAGCATTCTGAAAAATCTAGTTCAAATTGATCACATGTAACTGTTTTTTTTTCATAGATATGCTGTAGATAGCATCAGACACGATCAAGTGATTGATGGTGAAATAAACAGTATTCTATGAACAGTACAGTAAATTGTCTGTGGATAGATAAAGCTTTATTGGGCATTTTGCCATGATAAAGTGTCTTTAGGGGAGCCCACTGGTGAATGCATCACTACTGAAGACATCAGACATGTGGCCAAGATGTGCTCTCTAAGGAGCCACTGCCCAGCTCCAAGAGTTTACCAGAGCTCCCCTATGTCAACATTTGTGTTCACAGTAACACTCATACGCAGCCAATGACTGAATTTGTGGACGAACAGTTAATCTTGCCTTGTGACCTACTTAATATTCCTGGCAAACATCTGGATTTATAGACTAACAGCTCTCTTGCTGTAGCCAGATGACTTAAGCCCCGCAATTAATTCAAACATGGTTTTCAGTGTGGGAAATCATTCAGTGATGGCGGTCGCTTTCATTAATAACTCCCGGTCTTAGTGTGGCTACAACATTTCCAGCGTTGCTCTTCAATGCACCAGGCTGCCGAGGAATTAGTAAGTATTAGTGCGTTCATTGAATAATAGCATACCAGATATAAAAAAACAACACTTTAACCATTGACATAAAATCTAAATGACGCTATAATAAAGTTGCACCAAAAAAAACACACAACATTGAAATTAGGAAAAAAAAAACAGTGTGCCCATAAGGTATACTGTTTGATGTCATGTCGCATTGTTCATATTCTGTCACAGATCTATCAGTCACAGATCTATCAATGATGAAGGTGTTTCATCAACACAAAAGGGAAGACATGGTCATGGATTCCCATCACTGATAGTTACAGTATTCTATTGTCAATCGGATGATTCACTATACTATTTACCACAGAGTAATGATCAAACCTAGAATTATGGGGTCTCTTATCGTAATACATGTCATTTTACCAGACAAAACCGATAGGTCACTGTGAACTTTTCCAGACCCTTATTTCTTCACCAAATGTCATACAGGCATATACAGGTAGTGTGGATTTAGCTGGGGGTGAATTCATTAGTGCAGTTTAGCAAACTGTAACAAAACATTTTGCAACGGAACGAGATGAAAACAAGAGTTTCTATTGCACAAATTCAGGTAGGTACCTCCCTGATTCATCCTGTGTTTGTTAGGTTCTTAGTAAATATACCCCAGGTTTATCTTGTTATTACTTTACATTTCCATGACATAGTGTTTCAATTTTTTTATCTAACCTTTATTCATACAGGTTTTTCTCATTGAGATAACATATCTTTTCCAAGAGAGACATGGACCAATAGCAGCAGGGAGAACAATGTTTCAGACAAAACAACTTACATACACTAACACAGCATTAAACAAAACTATAAATACATACAATACCACAATTACATTAAAAAACACGAAAGACTTGACTAAAAACAGCTGTCCTAAAGACAATTACACTCTTCTATGATATATACATCGATCAAGTGTTTAAACTCCACCAACGAAACTAGATCATCATATTTTAAAATGTTCAGCAGAGAATTCCAGGACCATGGAGCTGAGTAACTAAAACTATTTCTACCATGACCTGTTCTAATTTTTGGTACTGTTAGAAGCAAATGAGAATGGGACCGGATTGATATTTATTTACCGACCTGCTAAAAAAACAGAGATAAAATGGCATTTTACCCAATATGGCCATATTAATAAGTGTATACCAGTGTTTATGTCACGATCGTTATAGTGAATGTCGGACCAAGGTGCAGCGTACGTAGAGTTCCACATGTTTATTTAATGAAACTCACAAAACAATAAACAGCAAACGAAACAAAAAACAAGATCCCACAAAACACAGTGGGGGAAATGGCTGCCTAAATATGATCCCCAATCAGAGACAACGATAAACAGCTGCCTCTGATTGGAAACCATACCAGGCCAACCTAGACATACAATACCCTAGATAACCCACCCTAGTCACACTCCGACCTAACCAACATAGAGAATAAAAGGCTCTCTATGGTCAGGGTGTGACAGTTTAAGCCTACGCAAGGTCAATGATGACCAGCCAACAGCGCTGTAGAGATCACAATGATGTGTTAGACATTTTTGATTTGTAATAAACCTGAGGGCTGCATGATACACTGAATCAAGTGCTCTCAGGTAGTGGTTTGAGGCCTGCATACAGTTGGAGTCATTAAAACTCGTTTCACAATCACTCCAAAACTGTCTTAACAAACTATAGTTTTGGCAAGTCGTTTAGGACATCTACTTTGTGCATGACACAAGTAATTTTTCCAACAAATAAACAATTGTTTATTTCACTTATAATTCACTGTATCACAATTCTAGTGAGTCAAAAGTTTACATGCACTAAGTTGACTGCCTTTAAACAGCTTGGAAAATTCCAGAAAATTAAGTAATGGCTTTAGAAGCTTCTGATAGGCTAATTGACATAATTGGAGGTGTTGTACATGTGGATGTATTTCAAATCCTACCTTCAAACTCCGTGCATATTTGCTTGACAGCATGGGAAAATCAAAAGAAATCAGCCAGACCTCAGAAAATAAATGGTAGACCTCCACAAGTCTGGTTCATCCTTTGGAGCAAATTCCAAACGCCTGAAGGTACCATGTTCATCTGTACAGACAATAGTACGCAAGTATAAACACAACGGGACCACGCAGCCGTCATACCGCTCAGGAAGGAGACGTGTTCCGTCTCCTAAGGTTGAATGTACTTTGGTGCGAAAGGTGCAAATCAATCCCAGTACAACAGCAAAGGACTTTGTGAAGTTACTGTGGATATAGATACAAAAGTATCTATATCCACAGTAACATGAGTCCTATATCGACATCACCTGAAAGGCTTCTCAGCAAGGAAGAAGCCACTGCTCCAAAACCGCCATAAAAAAGCCAGACTACGGTTTGCAACTGCACATGAGGACAAAGATTGTACCTTTTTGTTGTTGTTGAATTTTACTCCCTTTTCTCCCCAATTTCGTGGTATCCAATTGTTTTAGTAGCTACTATCTTGTCTCATCGCTACAACTCCCGTACAGGCTCGGGAGGGACGAAGGTTGAAAGCCATGCGTCCTCCGAAACACAACTCAACCAACTGCTTCTTAATACAGTGCGCATCCAACCCGGAAGCACCAATGTGTCAGAGGAAACACCGTGCAGCTGGCGACCTGGAGTCGCTAGTGCACGTTGCGACAAGGATATCCCTACCGGCCAAACCCTCCCTAACCCAGACGACGCTAGGCCAATTGTGCGTCGCCACATGGACATCCCGGTCACAGCCGGTTGCGACAGAGCCTGGGCTCGAACCCAGAGTCTCTGGTGGCACAGCTAGACCACTGCGCCACCCGGGAGGCCAACGATTGTACTTTTTGGAGAAATGTCTATAACCGTCACTATGTTTGGAGGAAAAAGTGGGAGGCTTGCAAGCCGAAGAACATCATCCCAACCGTGAAGTACGGGGGTGGCAGCATCATGTTGTGGGGGTGATTTGCTGCAGGCGGGACTGGTGCGCTTCACAAAACAGATGGCGTAATGAGGAATAAAAATTATGTGGATATATTGAACCAACATTTCAAGACATCAGTTAAAGCTTGGTCGCAAATGGGTCTTCGAAATGGACAATGACCCCAAGCATACTTCCAAAGTTGTGGCAAAATGGCTTAAGGACAACAAAGTCAAGGTATTAGAGTGGCTATCACAAACCCTGACCTCAATCTTATAGAAGATTTGTGGGCAGAACTGAAAAAGTGTGTGTGAGCAAGGAGGCCTACAAACCTGACTCAGTTACACTAGCTCTATCAGGAGGAATGGGCCAAAATTAATTTATATTTTTGTGGAAGGCTACCCAAAACGTTTGACCCAAGATAAACAATTTAAAGGCAATGCTAATTGAGTGTATGTATGATTCTGACCCACTGGGAATGTGATGAAAGAAATAAAAGCTGAAATAAATCATTCTCTCCACTATTATTCTGACATTTCACATTCTTAAAACAAAGTGGTGATCCTAACTGACCTAAGACAGGGAATTTCCACTTGGATTAAATGGCAGGAATTGTGAAATACTGAGTTTAAATGTATTTGGCTAAGGTGTATGTAAACTTCTGACTTCAACTATATATATATCCCATCACTAAAATCTAAAACCGCCAGTAATGTACATCGTACCAACTCCTTTCTGGCCTACAAAGAAAAACAAGCCTCATGCCGGTAATAAAAACCGCTTGAGCATCCTTATCAAGTTCTCTACATGCACAGTGAAGCTCAGTTTATCATCAACCCACACACCCAAATATTTGAACACTATGACTTGCTCTATAGTATGTCCAGCCAATGTAGCAATGACATGATTAGTAACATGCCTGGCATTTGAAAATACCATGCATTTTGTTTTACCTGAATTTAGAACCAGCTTTAAATCATACAGATTATGTTGTATGATGTTAAATGCTCTTTGGGCATTTTCAAAAGATAAAGATAAACTACTACCACTTGAATAAAGAACAGTATAATCTGCATAAAAATGAACATCCACTGTTTCAATAAGATCCCCAATGTTGTTGATATACAAAATGAACAACAGTGGGCCTAAAATAGAACATTGTGGAACACCTGAGCACACCTCGATGGACTTAGATTTACAACCATCTGCCATTACATATTGTGTAAGATCTGATAGGTAATTTATAAACCAATCTAGAGCATGACTAGTAACATTTTAAACTTTGCACTAACACAGCATGGTCCACGGTGTCAAAAGCCTTCGACAAATCAATAAAGACAGACACACAATGTAACGTCTTGTCAAGAACACAGTGGATGTCACTTAAAACCTTCAATATGGCTGAAACAGTGCTATGGCCAGACCTAAAACCTGATTGCATTCCATTTAAGTTGTTGTTTTCTTGGAAGTAGGCCTTTAGCTGCCTAAACACTACAGTACCTTTGACAATACAGACAATTTAGATATGAGTTGATAGATGTCACGTAGCAAAGGATCTCCACCTTTCAGGAGAGGCAGTACAAAGGCAGATTTCCATAACTTGGGGGTTTCCTTAACATCAAGCATGAGGTTAAAAATACATGTTAAGGGGGGGGGGCAATGATGTCTGCAGCTAGGTATGGGAAGTTCATCAGGGCCAGGGGATTTTTATCCATCAATTTTTTTCAGGGCTTTACGCACTTCTGAAACAGAGAAGGATGAAAAGGAGAACCTGGTGAAGGAGTGCATAGGGGTGCCAGGTACAATCATAGGGGGCTCAATTTTTTATTTTTTTTATTTTATTTTTTTATTTCACCTTTATTTAACCAGGTAGGCTAGTTGAGAACAAGTTCTCATTTGCAACTGCGACCTGGCCAAGATAAAGCATAGCAGTGTGAACAGACAACACAGAGTTACACATGGAGTAAGCAATTAACAAGTCAATAACACAGTAGAAAAAAAAATGGGCAGTCTATATACAATGTGTGCAAAAGGCATGAGGAGGTAGGCGAATAATACAATTTTGCAGATTAACACTGGGGTGATAAATGATCAGATGGTCATGTACAGGTAGAGATATTGGTGTGCAAAAGAGCAGAAAAGTAAATAAAAAAATAAAAAAAACAGTATAAAAACAGTATGGGGATGAGGTAGGTGAAAATGGGTGGGCTATTTACCAATAGACTATGTACAGCTGCAGCGATCGGTTAGCTGCTCGGATAGCTGATGTTTGAAGTTGGTGAGGGAGATAAAAGTCTCCAACTTCAGCGATTTTGCAGTTCGTTCCAGTCACAGGCAGCAGAGTACTGGAACGAAAGGCGGCCAAATGAGGTGTTGGCTTTAGGGATGATCAGTGAGATACACCTGCTGGAGTGTGTGCTACGGATGGGTGTTGCCATCGTGACCAGTGAACTGAGATAAGGCGGAGCTTTACCTAGCATGGACTTGTAGATGACCTGGAGCCAGTGGGTCTGGCGACGAATATGTAGCGAGGGCCAGCCGACTAGAGCATACAAGTCGCAGTGGTGGGTGGTATAAGGTGCTTTGGTGACAAAACGGATGGCACTATGATAGACTGCATCCAGTTTGCTGAGTAGAGTGTTGGAAGCCATTTTGTAGATGACATCGCCGAAATCGAGGATCGGTAGGATAGTCAGTTTTACTAGGGTAAGCTTGGCGGCGTGAGTGAAGGAGGCTTTGTTGCGGAATAGAAAGCCGACTCTTGATTTGATTTTCGATTGGAGATGTTTGATGTGAGTCTGGAAGGAGAGTTTGCAGTCTAGCCAGACACCTAGGTACTTATAGATGTCCACATATTCAAGGTCGGAACCATCCAGGGTGGTGATGCTAGTCGGGCATGCGGGTGCAGGCAGTGATCGGTTGAAAAGCATGCATTTGGTTTTACTCGCGTTTAAGAGCAGTTGGAGGCCACGGAAGGAGTGCTGTATGGCATTGAAGCTCGTTTGGAGGTTAGATAGCACAGTGTCCAATGACGGGCCGAAAGTATATAGAATGGTGTCGTCTGCGTAGAGGTGGATCAGGGAATCGCCCGCAGCAAGAGCAACATCATTGATATATACAGAGAAAAGAGTCGGCCCGAGAATTGAACCCTGTGGCACCCCCATAGAGACTGCCAGAGGACCGGACAGCATGCCCTCCGATTTGACACACTGAACTCTGTCTGCAAAGTAATTGGTGAACCAGGCAAGGCAGTCATCCGAGAAACCGAGGCTATTGAGTCTGCCGATAAGAATATGGTGATTGACAGAGTCGAAAGCCTTGGCGAGGTCGATGAAGACGGCTGCACAGTACTGTCTTTTATCGATGGCGGTTATGATATCGTTTAGTACCTTGAGCGTGGCTGAGGTGCACCCGTGACCGGCTCGGAAACCAGATTGCACAGCGGAGAAGGTACGGTGGGATTCGAGATGGTCAGTGACCTGTTTGTTGACTTGGCTTTCAAGACCTTAGATAGGCAGGGCAGGATGGATATAGGTCTATAGCAGTTTGGGTCCAGGGTGTCTCCCCTTTGAAGAGGGGGATGACTGCGGCAGCTTTCCAATCCTTGGGGATCTCAGACGATATGAAAGAGAGGTTGAACAGGCTGGTAATAGGGGTTGCGACAATGGCGGCAGATAGTTTCAGAAATAGAGGGTCCAGATTGTCAAGCCCAGCTGATTTGTACGGGTCTAGGTTTTGCAGCTCTTTCAGAACATCTGCTATCTGGATTTGGGTAAAGGAGAACCTGGAGAGGCTTGGGCGAGGAGCTGCGGGGGGGCGGAGCTGTTGGCCGAGGTTGGAGTAGCCAGGCGGAAGGCATGGCCAGCCGTTGAGAAGTGCTTATTGAAGCTTTCGATAATCGTGGATTTATCGGTGGAGACCGTGTTACCTAGCCTCAGTGCAGTGGGCAGCTGGGAGGAGGTACTCTTGTTCTCCATGGACTTCACAGTGTCCCAGAACTTTTGGAGTTGGAGCTACAGGATGCAAACTTCTGCCTGAAGAAGCTGGCCTTAGCTTTCCTGACTGACTGCGTGTATTGGTTCCTGACTTCCCTGAACAGTTGCATATCACGGGGCTATTCGATGCTATTGCAGTCCGCCACAGGATGTTTTTGTGCTGGTCGAGGGCAGTCAGGTCTGGAGTGAACCAAGGGCTGTATCTGTTCTTGGTTCTGCATTTTTGAACGGAGCATGCTTATCTAAAATGGTGAGGAAGTTACTTTTAAAGAATGACCAGGCATCCTCAACTGACGGGATGAGGTCAATGTCCTTCCAGGATACCCGGGCCAGGTCGATTAGAAAGGCCTGCTCACAGAAGTGTTTTAGGGAGCGTTTGACAGTGATGAGGGGTGGTCGTTTGACTGCGGCTCCGTGGCGGATACAGGCAATGAGGCAGTGATCGCTGAGATCCTGGTTGAAGACAGCGGAGGTGTATTTGGAGGGCCAGTTGGTCAGGATGACGTCTATGAGGGTGCCCTTGTTTACAGAGTTAGGGTTGTACCTGGTGGGTTCCTTGATGATTTGAGTGAGATTGAGGGCATCTAGCTTACATTGTAGGACTGCCGGGGTGTTAAGCATATCCCAGTTTAGGTCACCTAACAGAACAAACTCTGAAGCTAGATGGGGGGCGATCAATTCACAAATGGTGTCCAGGGCACAGCTGGGAGCTGAGGGTGGCCGGTAGCAGGCGGCAACACCTTTGACCTTTTCAAATAAACTGCCTGCATCTAAAAAATGCTGATTCAAGGCTTTCAGAATGGAGGTTCTCTGTTACAATCTGTGTATCTACCAACAAATGTTTGGGAAGCTGTGTATCTTTTTTGCACTCCAAACCTTTCACTACTTGCCAAAATTTGGATGGATTATTTAAATTATATGATGTAGATTTCAGGTAGTGGTCTGCTTCCAATTTACGGATCATTGCCACACCCATATTCCGAAGACGTTTAAAAGCCATCCAATCATATTCCGAACTAGTCCCTCTTGCTTTAGCCCACATAGCATTTCATTCTCTTATGATTTAGTAAATTCCTTAGCAAACCAAGGGTTCTCTCTGCCCTTAGTCCTGATTTTGTTAAAGGGGCATGCCTATTGCATACATCCTGGAATGCATTGTGGAAGTAAGAAAAGGCTAGTTCAACATCAGGGATTAATTCCATTCTATTCCATTTAATGCTACATCATGTAAAAAACCTTGAATATAAAACCGCTTCCAGTTTCTTTTCATAATGACACGCTGAGATTTCTTAGGAATTTTACCATCTCTCACACAGGCAATAGCACAGTGATCATTTATGTCATTTGCAAAAATACCAGAAGCATTGAAACGATGAGGAGTATTGGTTACGGTCAAATTTCAGAGGATATTTTATATTCAACCTAGTTACACTGTTGATAATCTGAGTGAGATTATAAGTATTGCATAGAATTTTGAATTGATCAGAGCTAGATGTTAACCAGTCCTGATTCAGATCACCCATCAGGACAAACTCAGAATTGACATTCTGTGATAACAAATACAGAGAGCCAACAGTAGCAGATGGAGGTCTATAACAACAAAATACAGTAATATTTAAAGATGAGCCAAGGTTTAGGTTCAAATGGCTTAAGTTTAGTAACAGAAGTCAGAACGACCACCGAGAACTTGTCTTTTACGTATACAGCAACACCACCACCCTTAGATTTACGATCTGTACGAAAAACATTGTAAACATTTATGACAATATTTTTGTCTGTAATGGATTTTTTTTGAGCCAGGCTTCAGAAAGCATAAATACTGTAAATCAGGGTCGGCAGTTTTCATCCATATGTTCACAATATCAAGCTTTGGCAGAAGACTTCTTACATTCATATGCAAAAACTTCAGGCCACTCTGTCTACTTGATTCGGCAGAGGTAAGATTGTCAGGACCTGGGTTATATTGCACATTTCCAGACAATAGAAGCGGCAAGATAATGGCAAGTCTAGATCGGGGGTTAAAACATTTGGATTTATAGACAGCAGTTGAACGAGAATCCATAGTCATAGTCTTTAACGCCACATATTACAGATGTGTAAAGTCCTGAGACATGATTAAGTACCAAGAGAACAGTCCTGACATGTAAGTGCAAGAGTCCAATTTCTCCCATATTGTTTGGGAGAAATGTGCATAGTTCTCACGTGCATTTCCGGAGCAAACATGTGGTTTCTCACAAATCTTGAGGGAGAAACAGTGATATATTTCCTTATTCACAGAGCAACGGGCTCTAAAAGTATCTCCAACATTGTAAAAGCCAAGGGTAGACAAGCACAAAATGAACAACAGCAACATGTTTGTTTATTGCCTAAGAGTCACTGATCAAATCGTGCAACCGCAGATCAATAAAAAGTCAGCGATCTTTGCATATGATGTAGACGAGCAAAGCTCCAGGGAGAGAGAGAGTGGCGAGGGCACCTGTACTAGAATGGGAGAGACAGACCAGGGCAGGTGGGGAGCAGGCAGGTAGAGAGATCAGTTCTCTGGCCAACAGCACACATGGATCGCACGTATCGACATACTGATAGCAGTTTGTCGGACGGAGATCTCCTGCTAGTAGCTAATGTTGAAAAGCTTCCTTATTGAAGAAGTACATTTAGAACAGTTTGGAAGACCATGAGTTTATGATGATGACTGCTGTACTTCATAGTGTAGGTTCCAGCCATGTTAGAACCTGGGACCCTCTCCACAACACTTCAATAGCACTGACCCAGAGAAACCAAGGGGTTTCTGGGGTGGCAGTACTTCTAGACTTCAGGGTCGCTACTAGCGCACATCACACAACTAACTAGCTGGCGATTCGACATGGGCATCAAAAGTATGAAAGCAGATTGAGATACAGATGGACTCGAAAATCATTCATCACACATGCATTTGATGTCTCTTTGATAGTAATTCGCTTGATGCTGGTGAGTGGGTCTGTGGCCACTTAACCAGCTGCAGCCCGGGCCCATTGTGACAAATGAAGACCAAACCTGATTCCTTTCCCTCAATCAATATCGTTGGCTACTACCCTAATGCTGACTGCTCCTCTCTTAGAACCTAATTTCCTGCGTCTGATAATTATTTCCCATCCGCTCGCACATGCACACAAATGAATGTGAAAAGGACAGGATCTGGGTGTCATGGAAACAGGGTACATCAAAATCCACTTCACCAGACCGACAAATATCTTCCTCCTTGACCCTCCTTCTCTCATCCACATTAAAATGACTTTGTAACATTTAACTTACTCAAATCTACATTCTTATGAGCCCTGATAAAACATTTTTTTTTGACATTTTTTATTTCACCTTTATTTAACCTGATAGGCCAGTTGAGAATAAGGTCTCATTTATAACTGCGACCTGGCCAAGATAAAGAAAACCAGTACGACAACACAGAGTTATACATGGGATACACATGTCAATAACACAATTGAAATATCTATGAACAGTGTGTGAAAATGTAGTAAGATTATGGAGGTAAGGCAATATTTTTTTATTTTTTTATTTGATTTCACCTTTATTTAACCAGGTAGGCTAGTTGAGAACAAGTTCTCATTTACAACTGCGACCTAACTAACAAAGCATAGCAGTGTGAACAGACATACAGGTTCGCAGTGGTGGGTGATATAAGGTGCTTTAGAAACAAAACGGATGGCACTGTGATAAACTGCATCCAGTTTGCTGAGTAGAGTATTGGAAGCTATTTTGTAGATGACATCGCCGAAGTCGAGGATCGGTAGGATAGTCAGTTTTACTAGGGTAAGTTTGGCGGCGTGAGTGAAGGAGGCTTTGTTGCGGAATAGAAAGCTGACTCTAGATTTTATTTTAGATTGGAGATGTTTGATATGAGTCTGGAAGGAGAGTTTACAGTCTAGCCAGACACCTAGGTACTTATAGATGTCCACATATTCTAGGTCGGAACCATCCAGGGTGGTGATGCTAGTCGGGCGTGCGGGTGTAGGCAGCGAATGGTTGAAAAGCATGCTTTTGGTTTTACTAGCGTTTAAGAGCAGTTGGAGGCCACGGAAGGAGCGTTGAAGCTCGTTTGGAGGTTAGATAGCACAGTGTCCAAGGAAGGGCCGGAAGTATACAGAATGGTGTCGTCTGCGTAGAGGTGGATCAGGGAATCGCCCGCAGCAAGAGCAACATCATTGATATATACAGAGAAAAGAGTCGGCTCGAGAATTGAACCCTGTGGCACCCCCATAGAGACTTCCAGAGGACCGGACAACATGCCCTCCGATTTGACACACTGAACTCTGTCTGCAAAGTAGTTGGTGAATTAGAAAAACCGAGGCTACTGAGTCTGCCGATAAGAATATGGTGATTGACAGAGTCGAAAGCCTTGGCCAGGTCGATGAAGACAGCTGCACAGTACTGTCTTTTACCGATGGCGGTTATGATATCGTTTAGTACCTTGAGCGTGGCTGAGGTGCACCCGTGACCGGCTCGGAAACCAGATTGCACAGCGGAGAAGGTACGGTGGGATTCGAGATGGTCAGTGACCTGTTTGTTGACTTGGCTTTCGAAGACCTTCGATAGGCAGGGCAGGATGGATATAGGTCTGTAACAGTTTGGGTCCAGGCTGTCTCCCCCTTTGAAGAGGGGGATGACCGCGGCAGCTTTCCAATCTTTAGGGATCTAGGAAGATACGAAAGAGAAGTTGAACAGGCTGGTAATAGGGGTTGCGACAATGGCGGCGGATAGTTTCAGAAATTGAGGGTCCAGATTGTCGGGTCCAGGTTTTGCAGCTCTTTCAGAACATCTGCTATCTGGATTTGGGTAAAGGAGAACCTGGAGAGGCTTGGGCGAGTAGCTGCGGGGGGGGGGGGGGGGGCGGAGCTGTTGGCCGAGGTTGGAGTAGCCAGGAGGAAGGCATGGGCAGCCGTTGAGAAATGCTTGTTGAAGTTTTCGATAATCATGGTTTTATCGGGGTGACCGTGTCACCTAGCCTCAGTGCAGTGGGCAGCTGGGAGGAGGTGCTCTTGTTCTCCATGGATTTTACAGTGTCCCAGAACATTTTGGAGTTAGAGCTACAGGATGCAAATTTCTGCCTGAAGAAGCTGGCCTTTGCTTTCCTGACTGACTGCGTGTATTGGTTCCTGACTTCCCTGAACAGTTGCATATCGCGGGGACTATTCGATGCTATTGCAGTCCGCCACAGGATGTTTTTGTGCTGGTCGAGGGCAGTCAGGTCTGGAGTGAACCAAGGGCTATATCTGTTCTTAGTTCTGCATTTCTTGAACAGAGCATGCTTATCTAAAATGGTGAGGAAGATAGTTTTAAAGAACAACCAGGCATCCTCAACTGACGGGATGAGGTCAATATCCTTCCAGGATATCCGTCGATTAGAAAGGCCTACTCGCTGAAGTGTTTTAGGGAGCGTTTGACAGTGATGAGGGGTGATCGTTTGACCGTGGACCCATTATGGACGCAGGCAATGAGACAGTGATCGCTGAGATCCTGGTTGAAGACAGAAGAGGATGATATCTATGAGGGTGCCCATGTTTACGGATTTAGGGTTGTACCTGGTAGGTTCCTTGATAATTTGTGTGAGATTGAGGGCATCTATCTTAGATTGTAGGACGGTCGGGGTGCTAAGCATATCCCAGTTTAGGTCACCTAACAGTCCAAAATCTGAAGATAGATGGGGACAATCAATTCGCATATGGTGTCCAGGGCACAGCTGGGGCCTGGGGGGGTGTATAACAAGCAACAACAGTGAGAGACTCTGGAAAGGTGGATTTTTAAAAGTAGAAGCTCTAACTGTACTCATAATTAATGTGAATTCACGTTATCAAACTAGGGAAGAAAAATGGCTCTTCCTTCCACACTACCCCAAAATGAACAACTGATAATCTGACATGCAAATTGTTTCGACACGGTACAAAACATTATTGTACGAGCTCTGAGTGATAAAGTAATGGTCTCAAACTCTGTAACTATTAAGAAGGAAAAGCTCATGTATACAGATTGAGATTTGAATAGTCAAGTTATGTGAAATAATGTTTAAACAGTGGTGCTAAGTACTTCAGTAAAAATACTTTAAAGTACTACTTAAGTCATTGTTTAGGGTATCTTTACTTTACTATTTCTATTTTTGACTACTTTTACTTCACTATATTCTTTAAGAAAATATTGTACTTTTTACTCCATGCATTTTCCCAACAAACCAAATTACTTATCAAGTGAACACGTGGTCATCCCTACTGCCTATGGTCTGGTGGACTCACTAAACATAAATGCAAATTGTAAATAATGTTGGAGTGTTGGAGTGTGGCTATCCGTACATTTTTAAAACAATTAAATAGTGCCCTCTGCTTTACTTAATATAAGGAATTTGAAATTATTTATACTTTTACTTCTGCTTTTAATACTTAAATATATTTTAGCAATTACATTTACTTTTGACACTTAAGTATATTTAAAACAAAATACTTTTAGACTGGTACTCAAGTAGTATTTTACTGGGTGACTTTCACTTTTACTTGAGTGACTTTCTATTAAGGTATCTATACTTTTACTCAAGTATAACAATTGGGTACTTTTTACACCACTGTGTTTAAATACATACTACACTGCTCAAAAAAATAAGGGAACACTAAAATAACACATCCTAGATCTGAATGAATGAAATATTCTTATTAAATACTTTTTTCTTTACATAGTTGAATGTGCTGACAACAAAATCACACAAAAATTATCAATGGAAATCAAATTTATCAACCCATGGAAGTCTGGATTTGGAGTCACACTCAAAATGAAAGTGGAAAACCACACTACAGGCTGATTCAACTTTGATGTAATGTCATTAAAACGAGGCTCAGTAGTGTGTATGACCTCCCTACAACGCCTGGGCATGCTCCTGATGAGGTGGCGGATGGTCTCCTGAGGGATCTCCTCCCAGACCTGGCATAATGCATCCGCCAACTCCTGGACAGTCTGTGGTGCAACGTGGCGTTGGTGGATGGAGCGAGACTGATGTCCCAGATGTGCTCAATTGGATTCAGGTCTGGGGAACGGGCGGGCCAGTCCATAGCATCAATGCCTTCCTCTTGCAGGAACTGCTGACACACTCCAGCCACATGAGGTCTAGCATTGTCTTGCATTAGGAGGAACCCAGGGCCAACCACACCAGCATATGGTCTCTCAAGGGGTCTGAGGATCTCATCTCGGTACCTAATGGCAGTCAGGCTACCTCTGGCGAGCACATGGAGGGCTGTGCGGCCCCCCAAAGAAATGCCACCCCACACCATCACTGACCCACCGCCAAACCGGTCATGCTGGAGGATGTTGCAGGCAGCAGAACGTTCTCCACGGCGTCTCCAGACTGTCACGTCTGTCACATGTGCTCAGTGTGAACCTGCTTTCATCTGTGAAGAGCACAGGGCGCCAGTGGCGAATTTGCCAATCTTGGTGTTCTCTGGCAAATGCCAAACGTCCTGCACGGTGTTGGGCTGTATGTAAGCACAACCCCCACCTGTGGATGTTGGGCCCTCATACCACCCTCATGGAGTCTGTTTCTGACCGTTTGAGCAGACACATGCACATTTGTGGCCTGCTGGAGGTCATTTTGCAGGGCTCTGGCAGTGCTCCTCCTGTTCCTCCTTGCACAAAGGCGGAGGTAGCGGTCCTGCTGCTACCTTGCCCTCCTACGGCCTCCTCCACGTCTCCTGGTAGCGCCTCCATGCTCTGGACACTACGCTGACAGACACAGCAAACCTTCTTGCCACAGCTCGCATTGATGTGTCATTCTGGATGAGCTGCACTACCTGAGCCACTTGTGTGGGTTGTAGACACCGTCTCATGCTACCACTAGAGTGAAAGCACCGCCAGCATTCAAAAGTGACCAAAACATCAGCCAGGAAGCATAGGACGTGAGAAGTGGTCTGTGGTCACCACCTGCATAACCACTCCTTTATTGGGGGTGTCTTGATAATTTCCACCTGTTGTCTATTCCATTTGCACAACAGCATGTGACATTTATTGTCAATCAGTGTTGCTTCCTAAGTGGACAGTTTGATTTCACAGAAGTGTGATTGACTTGGGAGTTACATTGTGTTGTTTTAGTGTTCCATTTATTTTTTTGAGCAGTGTATATCTGGACACCCCCGATTTTTCAGTGAGAATAATCTTTATGCTTAAAGATGCTGGCACATCCCTCATTCATGTAGCGTACTGACATACAAACCGCAGCGCTCAATGAAATAAATATGTGTCTTCCCAGTGAGCCGTGCAGCTTTGGACCTCGGCTACCGCTGTGTTTCCACAGTATTTCCACAGCGTTTCCACAGCGTGTTAAACTGGGGGGCATCTTCAATCAACGTCACCCCCACATGGGTGCTGCCAAGCCTCCAAAGAGAGATGCCGGAGCTCGGCAAGACAGTGAATAAGGCCCCCCGCCTCTGAAGACAAGCAGCATACAATATTACGCCCCCGAGAGGCGAAACCAGTAATGTCTCTTAAGAGCTGCTTCACGCAGAGCTCAGTGGCGCTCAGCGGCTGCCCGGGGACAAGCAACTGCTGCAAGACTGAACACGAGACTGAACACCACATTAATGCCAGATAGATCTGTGGGAGGGCTGCCTCTGCCGAATGAGAGGCCGGGCAAACCACAGCAATTAAAAAGGAAATTATTAACGATTAGCTAGCTTGATAGAAATAAACATGTGTTTTTTGGAAACAACTTAGAGGCAGAGAGTGTGTATAAACGAGAGCATGCACGTAGAGAGCACTTTACTTGATGTGCTAAGGACTGTTCCTAGCCCCATAGTGCTATGCAGGGTTTTTTGCCTCCCACACACCCAACCCACCCTCTCCACAATTTAATATTAATAAATTCCTATGATGTGACGATACCCAGGCTGTGTCTGAAAACGTTACTAACTGTCAAGTCCTTGACTACTCCATCCTTGTTTCCTCAATTTCTCACCTCCTGCTTAAAGCTCATTGGAGGAGGTGGTCAGCGAGAGGGACCTTGGATCCTTTCTTCAAATGTACTTTCAGAGGTAGGTGAGGAATTGGGGAAACAAGGATGGTGGAAGCATGGATTTGACAGCTAGTAGTATTTTCAGACACAGCCCTAGTCAGATAGCATTGTTAGCACTTTGTTGTATGTACTTGGTGTGTGCTTCCTCAGCCCTCTCTCCTCTGAATAGCCATTAAATTTGGTAAATGCTGACTGGGATTGACTGTAATAAATTGTAAAATAAATCAAAAGGCGCAGGAGAAAACACACTTGATAAAATCCTCTGACAATTGAATGATAAATGGGCCAGCCTGTGCCTAGGTGAGCTGTCGGTTGTCTGGAGGTTATTGCTATGTACTTTATCCAATGTTGGCCATTCATCACCTGGGCAACACTGAATGCTCACAGGGCCCCCAGTCACAACCTAAAGGTGTGTTCTGTACAGTACTGGTGAAAAGTTCCCATAACTCAGACCTGTAAGCCTCTCTGGATTCAGTGGAATACATTTCTATGGTGTTCATATTAGTGTAGCAGGTAGGAGTTGGAAGCCCTACAATGTGGTAGTATTTCATTGGCCAGTTCATGTCTTGCCCATCTCTATCTTTGCAATGGCTGCTTCTGTGACAGCATGGCCAGCACCATTGAGGACTATCCATTTTTAAGTAGTCAATTTCTTCTTCTACTACTTCTATGAGCATATTGACATTTTGTAAATAAACTGATACGGTGCATATCACCACCTACTGTGCTGGAGTGTTGCAAATGCGTGCAGATGAAATATGTATAATGAAGATTGGAGTGAAGAAGGTCAGTTCTGCAATTGTGGTAGGGATCATGATCCGGAGTGCCCCGTAAGTTGAGAAACTTAAGTGGCAAAAGTTAGAACTGTCCATCGGACCAACCAAAAGAGTTGAGAAAGCAAGTGACCGTGTTGAAGATATGGTCGCGGATGCACCACAGCCCGTGAATGTGTCAAACAAGTCAACCGGCTACGCTGTTTGTTAAAAAGGTGGATTCTGTAGCATTCATTGTAACTGTTATTAGCTCTACGGCACAAGTATAGAAGAAGTTGGACATCATTGTGGCAGCAGCTGAAAAGTATTTGGGACTTCAGGAGTTCACAGCGGAAGATCTGCAAAGGTTATTGGCAATGGAAGATGTTCCACCTTCCCAGCCTCCGGTGCCTGAGTAGAGATTTGGCGGTTTTGTTTTAACAGAAGAAATAGGACGTTTTTTTATTCTCTTCTTTTGGTAGACTGTGTGGGTGGGGGAAAACATATCCATACAATGTTCACATTTTGGGGATTTTTTTGTTTTTATCCTGTGCAGTATGTGGCAGAAATACAGCTTTTTGGGTGTAGTTTGCCACTAAACCTTAAAGGTCAACTGACCTTTAGAAGCAACTTCTCTGGTTTTGAACAGCCTATGTCACATCAACATGAGTCAAACATGAATTCTACTGTCAAAATTGACTACAAAGTGTAAATAGGATAATATTGGTCATAAAGTCAGTCTCGTCCAAAATTGAGTTTTGTAAGTGAGTTCGTCGTGACTTACTTGAAGGTTGGGTATGGATTACTTAAATGCCCACATTTGCCAATGAAGAGGTTTATTTATCTGGCCTGGGTTACACCAGTGGGAGGAGTTTGAACCGGGTGAAAAGTAATTGCATTATATTTCGGAACTGGACTGCCTCCCGGGCTTGAGCCAAGTGGCCCACTCTGGCCGTCTGCGAAACAAAAGTGACATAAGGCATGTGGAGTGATGAGTAGGATTCTGTGTTTTCACATGCAAAAGTTATTGTAGGACAACTGAGCTGACCAATGACAGCAGGAATTCAACTCGCAGTAGTTGACTGCCTCCCGGGCGTGAGCCAAGTGGCCCACTCTGGCCGTCTGCGAAACAAAAGTGACATAAGGCATGTGGAGTGATGAGTAGGATTCTGTGTTTTCACATGCAAAAGTTATTGTAGGACAACTGAGCTGACCAATGACAGCAGGAATTCAACTCGCAGTAGTTGATATTGTTTCCATGGTTACATGAATTTACAAGACATGAAACTTTGAAATGGAGTTGCAAAGTTACTTTCGTAGCAAGGCATTATAGAACGAGTGTCTTATGAAATACAGTGGGGCAAAAAAGTATTTAGTCAGGCACCAATTGTGCAAGTTCTCCCACTTAAAAAGATGAGAGAGGCCTGTAATTTTCAGCATAGGAACACTTCAACTATGACAGACAAAATGAGAAAGAAAATCCAGAAAATCACATTGTAGGATTTTTTATGAATTTATTTGCAAATAATGGTAGAAAATAAGTATATCTCAATACTTTGTTATATACCCTTTGTTGGCAATGACAGAGGTCAAACGTTTTCTGTAAGTCTTCACAAGGTTTTCACACACTGTTGCTGGTATTTTGGCCCATTCCTCCATGTAGATCTCCTCTAGAGCAGTAATGTCTTTGGGCTGTTGTTGGGAAACACTGACTTTCAACTCCCTCCAAAGATTTTCTATGGGGTTGAGATCTGGAGACTGGCTAGGCCACACCTTGAAATGCTTCTTACGAAGCCACTCCTTCGATCATTGTCATGCTCAAAGACCCAGCCACGTTTCATCTTCAATGCCCTTGCTGATGAAAGGAGGTTTTCACTCAAAATCTCACGATACATGGCCCCATTCATTCTTTCCTTTACACGGATCAGTCGTCCTGGTCCCTTTGCAGGGAAACAGCCCCAAAGCATGATGTTTCCACCCCCATGCTTCACAGTAGGTATGGTGTTCTTTGGATGCAACTCAGCATTCTTTGTCCTCCAAACACGACGAGTTGAGTTTTTACCAAAAAGTTATATTTTGGTTTCATCTGACCATATGACATTCTCCCAATCTTCTTCTGGATCATCCAAATGCTCTCTAGCAAACTTCAGACGGGCCTGGACATGTACTGGCTTAAGCAGGGGGACACATCTGGCACTGCAGGATTTGAGTCCCTGGCGGCGTAGTGTGTTACTGATGGTAGGCTTTGTTACTTTGGTCCCAGCTCTCTGCAGGTCATTCACTAGGTCCCCCCGTGTGGTTCTGGTATTTTTGCTCACCGTTCTTGTGATCATTTTGACCCCACGGGGTGAGATCTTGCGTGGAGCCCCAGATCGACGGAGATTATCAGTGGTCTTGTATGTCTTCCATTTCCTAATAATTGCTCCCACAGTTGATTTCTTCAAACCAAGCTGCTTACCTATTGCAGATTCAGTCTTCCCAGCCTGGTGCAGGTCTACAATTTTGTTTCTGGTGTCTTTTGACAGCTCTTTGGTCTTGGCCATAGTGGAGTTTGGAGTGTGACTGTTTGAGGTTGTGGACAGGTGTCTTTTATACTGATAACAAGTTCAAACAATACAGGTAATGAGTGGAGGACAGAGGAGCCTCTTAAAGAAGGCAGAAATCTTGCTTGTTTGTAGGTGACTAAATACCTATTTTCCACCATAATTTGCAAATGTGATTTTCTGGATTTTTTTCCGTCATAGTTGAAGTGCACCTATGATGAAAATTACAGGCCACTCTCATCTTTTTAAGTGGTAGAACTTGCAAAATTGGTGGCTGACTAAATACTTTTTTTGCCCCACTGTACATAACTAATTTGACAGAGAAATATCTTCTAGAAAGGATAGCCAGCTGCAGCTATCGCCAAGCTATGCTAGCTAGCTGCTGTCAGCTTGGCTAAACATATATCTAAATTAGCTGACTATTTGATATGGTGAGTCATTCAGGAGGGGAGAAGTTCTCAGCCTTTACCTTCCCCACATTTTGTTACATTACAGCCTTATTCCTTATTTATTTATTTTTTATATCACATTTACATAAGTATTCAGACCCTTTACTCAGTACTTTGTTGAAGCACCTTTGGCAGTGATTACAGCATCGATGTCACGCCTTGGTCATTATATTTTGTGTTTTTGGTATATGTTTGGGTAGCCAGGGTGTGACATGGGTTTATATGTTGTGTTTCGTATTGGGGTTTGTAGTAATTGGGATTGTGTATGATTAGGGGTGTGTCTAGTTAGGCTTGGCTGCCTGAGGCGATTCTCAATTGGAGTCAGCTGCTTATCGTTGTCTCTGATTGGGAACCGTATTTAGACAGCCTCAGTTTCGCTTTGTATTTTGTGGGTGTTTGTCCTGTCTCTGTGTTATAGTCACCAGATAGGCTCAGTCACTTGGTTTTGGAAGAGAAGAGAACGAGCGCCATTCTCCTTGCGGAGATGGTGCTAAATACATCAACACGGTCGGTCCCTGGGATTGGGCTGGCCAACACGATTCGGTTTGCTTGGAAGGAAAAGGAGTTTGAGCCTTTAGGACGGGAATCCTTTGGAAGGATAATATTGATGGGGATTCTAAAGCTGACGGTGAAGGACGTGTTTTGTTTCCAAGGCAACTCGTTGGAGGGAGCATACGACGTTGCACTATATACAGAGGAAAAACACGATGATATCCTGAGAAGGGCAAGAGCAGTGGGAGGTGAGAGGCCGATGTGCCACTACGAAATAACAAGCCTGGCGAAGAATAACTTTAGGGTTGTAACTGTAAACATTTACAACCCTTACGTTAAGGACGAAGAGGTGAGGGCTTTTCTGGGGAGATACATGGATAACGTCTCCTCAGCAAGGCACCTCAAAGACTCCCTTGGGTTTTGGAATGGGAGGAGAGGCTTCCAGGCCCTCCTCAGAGAGGACCCAAGGGGACATGGTGGCTACCTCCATCCTCCTGCTATGTTCTCCCTAGGGGCTGACAGGGGACGTTGTATTATGCACGTCAGCCCCCATTTTGCAGACGCTGTATGGCCTATGGTCACATATTCGCCTCATGCAGTGCAAGAAAATGCAGATTTTGTGCATCTGAGGATCACGAGGCGAGGGATTGTGACAAGCCTAAGACGTGCCATGGGTGTGGCTCGTCAGCACACCTGTGGAGGGGGTGCCCGGCCCGTCAGAGGTCATATGCGTCTGCTGCTGGGGGGGGAGCAGGAGCGGGGGATGGGGGAAGAAGAGGAGGGGAAGGAAGCACGCCTCATGACCAGAGATCAGGTCCAGAGGGGAAGGCCACAAGGAAGGAGGAGGAGCCAGAAGCGGCGGATGGAAGAGAGAAGGAAACGGAAGGCACGGGAGTAGGAGAACCAGAAAAAGCGGCGGAAGAAGGCAACCGAGTGGAGGAGCATGAGAGAGAAGAAAGCGAGGAAGGAGTGGTGGAGAAGGAGACGGTGGAAGAGAAAGTGGACTGGGGGGAAAGTGCCATGGTGGAAGAGATGAGGGGTATGGTGGAGGAGCTGGCAGGGGGGGAGGGTGGTATCTCTTCACTGCCGCCATCACCAAAGAAGAGTATGAAGAGGAGGGGCGATTGGCCGACAGTGAGGGGGAAGGGATGGCCAAGAGAGTGATGGGGCGGGAGAAACCTCTGGGTTGCTGCTGGTTTCCCCAGGCCCTCAACTTCTGTTGGGTGGGGACACACATAACAAGACTCAGGACTGGGTACAAGAGGAGGTGGGGAGTTTTTGTTTGGGGACTCAGCCTCCCCAATTTTTTTTCCAAACCAGCTGCAACACTGGGGAGGGGGAGGATTGTGGGGGTAGACCCAGGGTGCAGGGCACTCCGGAGCCAAACACTATTCCTGCATCCTGGGAGGGTGTGATGGAGGAAGAGGGGGATGTCGGGATTACGGATGGTGTTCTCACCGGTAGATATGGAGCAGGGGAGCATCGGGTGAGTCTCCTGTTTTATGTTTTTTTCTGTCTGGGTTTAGAATTTGAGTGTATTACATGTATTTATTTTTCATGGAGTCTAATTTTACTTTTGTTAGTTTAAATGTAAGGGGTTTAAGGGATTTTGTTAAGAGGAGGGCGGTTTTTAGTTATTTGGAGGGTGTGGGGTTTGATTTTTGTTTTTTACAGGAGGTTCACCTGAGGGATGGAGGGGATGTTATTAGGTTTAAGAGGGAGTGGGACAAGGGGGAGTCGGTTTGGGGTGTTGGGGGTGCACTCATCGGGGGTAGGGATTTTGTGTGGGCACAGGGAGGTAAAAGTGGAGGATTCTTTCGTGGTAATGCAGGGGAGGGTTATAGGGGTGGATGTCACGATAAGGGATTGTAAATTTAGATTAGTGGTGGTGTATGGGCCACAGGTGGTGGCAGACAGAAGGGAGATGGTGGACTGTCTGACGCCCTGTGTGTCACAAATAGGAAATTAGTGATAGGGGGATTTTAATACAGATTTAGGAAGAGGGGGATAGCAGTGCGGGCGCCATTGCCAGGCTAATGGCTTGCCATGGTCTGGTAGATGGTGGTATGCACACTACTCCGAAAATGGACGGTCCTACATGGCGTAACTCCAGGGGGTTGAGCGGAGGCTCGACTATATTTTTGTACCCAGGTCTTTGGGTAAGTTGTCTGGGCGGCTGTTGCCTGTTTTCTTTTCGGATCACGACGGGGTGCTCCTGCAGGTGGGGTCGCCAGTCTGCCTCTTTGGTAGAGGGTACTGGAAGCTAGATCGGGATGTGCTGGAGGAGCAGGCTTTTGTTGACGGGTTTTATGGTTTCTTTTGGAGGCTTGAGGGCCTCCGGTCCATGTGCGAGGGGGTGTTAGAGTGGTGGGAATTAGTTAAGGTGAGGATTAGGGCTTTTATAATAGGGTATTGCAAGAGGAAAAAAAGGGAGGAGAGGAGGGAGGTGGATCGTATCCAGAGGTTAATTGAACTCGAATACGAGGCAGGCAACCTCGGCGGGTCGTTTGACTGGGAGAGATCCGCAACCCTAAAGGCGCAGCTCAGGGAGTTGCAGGAGCGGAAGGCTCGAGCTTTCCTTGAGCGAGCGCATAGTGGCTTTCTAGAACATAATGAGACTTGTTCTGCTATGTTCTTTAAGTTGGTTAGGGCAAGACAGAGTAGGAAGGTAATGCATGGTGTTAGGGAAGAAAATGGTAGTATAGTTAGAGAACCAGAGGATATGGTCAGGGTGACAACTGATCATTTCCAAGGTTTATTTAAGGAAAGGGAAATAGATGTAGAGCAGGGAAATGTGTTTTAGAACACTTGTCCAGGCGGTTGCCGGAGGACATTAGAGAAGTGATGGAGGCCCAGATCTCACTAGAAGAGGTTGAGAGCGCTCTTAGGAGGATGGGAAAAGGGAAGGTGCCTGGGATAGATGGGCTGCCGGCTGAGTTTTATCTCAAGTTTTGGGGTATACTTGGACCAGTGGTCCTCGAAGTCTTGAAGGCCATCCTTGAGACGGGGTCCCGGGGGATCAATGGCTGTTGGTGTGCTGTCACTTTTATATAAGAAGGGGGAAGTAACAGACCTTGGCAACTGGCGGCCGTTGACCATGCTGTGTGTAGATTACAAGCTACTTGCAAAGGTTTTAGCAGACCGGTTGCGCACAGCCCTTCCCTACGTCGTTCATGAGGATCAGACGTGCGGGGTAGAGGGCCGCTCTATTCGATGGAACCTACAGTTAATCAGGGACTCCATCGCTTGGGTTGAAGATAGAGGTCTGCCTTTAATGGTAGCAGCGCTAGATCAGGCGAAAGCCTTCGATCGCGTGAATAGATCCTTTTTATTCAGAGTGTTAGGTCGATTAGGATTTGGGGAGAAGTTTATAGGATGGATTCGTACATTATATGTCGGAGCGGGGTGCCGAGTTAGTGTAAATAGTCACTTGGGTGATGTTTTTGACCTCTCGTCTGGGGTCAGGCAGGGGTGCCCACTCTCGGCTCTCCTCTTCGTTCTGTACATGGAGCCTCTGGGGGCTGCCATTAGGGCAGACACAGGGGTGGAAGGTTTGCTGATCCCTGGAAGTGGTGGGCTGCGTGTTAAGATGACGCAGTACGCCGACGACACTTCCTTGCTGTTGTGCAAGGACTCGTGCCTGACAAGGTCCCTTGCCATCTTTGGGGATTTCACCCGAGCGTCGGGAGCAGTTCTGAACCATGCAAAGTCTTCAGTCAAGTTTTTCGGAAGATGGCGCGGTAGAACGGATGTGCCTGGGGGGTTATCTCTCTGTGAGGGGGCCCTGAGGATTCTCGGGGTCCATTTTGAGACCTCCGGCTCAGCGACGCTAAACTGGAACATGCGTATCGCAGTGGTACAGAGGAAGCTAGCAATGTGGAAAGCTAGGTATTTGTCTTTTATGGGCAAAGTCCTGGTCCTAAAGGTGGATGTGTTGCCGTCTCTTTTGTATTTGGCATACATCTACCCATTGCCGGCTTGTCTGAGGAGGCCTCTAGTGAGGCTTGTGTTTCAGTTTATGTGGAGTGGCAGGTGCGAGTGGGTCGCCAGGGCACGCATGATCTGTCCCATCGGGGAGGGAGGTAGGGGGTACCACATTTCCCCCTCAAGCTGGACTAAATTTTTGTTTCCTTCTTGTTAACGGAGCTTGCTCAGCCAGTGATACACCCGTCCGGTTACCTCCTGCGGGTGTTTTTCTCGTATCAGGCGAGAAGCATAATGGTGTGGTCTAACACGGGTCCTCGGGCGGAACAGCTGCCGTGGCACTTTGGTCATGCGGCCAAGTGGCTGCGTGCGCACCCTGAGGTTGAAGTTGCCCGAGTAGGTTTAGATCACAGGCACCTGTACGAGGAGGTCAGAAAGGCAGGGAGTCCGGCGCCTGTAGTGGGCATCTCGGAAGTGGTCTGGGAGGGAGTGCAGGCGCGGGTCTGGATAACAGGCTCAAGGACCTGAATTGGTTGAGCCTTCATAAGTGTTTGCCGGTACGTTCCATCTTGTACCGGTATAATTTGGTGCAATCCCCCACCTGTCTAAGATCCTCTTGTGGCAGGGAGGAGACTGTGCGCCATGTCTTTGGGACTGTGCCTTTGCCGGAGTAGTATGGGCTAGGGCACGGGTGTTGTTAGGTTTGGTAAAGGGGATTTTGTATTGACGTGGGCCAGGTTAGAGAGGGGTGTAGGGAGAGCGAGAGGGACGGATAGGGACAGGTTTCTGCTCTGGCTTCTCATGAGTCTCTTTAAACGGGGGCTGTGGGAAGCAAGGCAGAACATGGTGAAGACAGGGAAAGATTGGGGGTGGAAGGGATAGTGAGGAGGGTGGAAGGAGATTTGAGGGGGAGGATGAAGAGGGAGGAGAGGAAGTGGGGGCAGCATGCTGCTCGGGAGAGGTGGAAGGGGGGTTTAGGGCTGGGTGTCATTTAGATTTGTAAGAGGATAGATTAGGGACGGGGAGATAGGGAGAGGTATTTTGTAGGGTAACGGGGAGGGAAGATGCTCCCCTGAGGTTTTGTTTGGTTTATGTTTTAGTTTAATTTGTTTATTTAAAATACCATTATTTGTGTATGTATGTAAATTATGAGTTGTAAAGAATGAATGGTATTGAAGATAATAAACTATTTTTATAAAAATAAAAAATAGGCTGTAATTAGTTTGACGTTCCGTTTGTTGTTTTTGCTTTGTATGATATTGTGTTATTTCATGTATCGCTATATTCTTTCAATAAAGTCATGAGTAACCTACACGCTGCATTTCGGTCCGACTCTCTTTCTACAAACGAAGAACGACGTTAACGAAACACCCACCACTCACGGACCGAGCAGCGTGTGAACTGGCAGGAGCTAAAGGACGACGTTATGGACAGCAGAAGTATGGAGTATACTACATGGGAAGAAATCGACAGGTGGGCGGACGACCCAGGGCGAGTGCAGGAGCCCGCCTGGGATTCCCTACAGCAATGCGAGGAGGGCTATAGACGAATGGAGTCGAAAAGGAAAGCATGGCGGCGCAGAGCGAAAACGGAAAGTAATGGGGGAAAGCGCAGAGAGAGAGTGGCTGAGTCAAGATTCAGACCTGAGCCTGCTCTCCCTGTTAATTGTGAGGAGCAGCAATATAAGGACTTCTGGTCTTGGGAGAGGATATTAGACGGAAAAGGACCCTGGGCGCAGCCGGGAGAATATCGCTGTCCCAAGGAAGAAGCAGAGGCAGCCGGAACACGGTTGGCAAGGAAGCCCGTAAAGCAACCCAAAAAAATTATTGGGGGGTGGCTAGAAGGGAGTATGTTTATGCCAGGTAGGAGACCTGCGCAAACTCCCTGTGCTTTCCGGTGGGCTAGAGAGACCGGGCAGACACCGTGCTATGCTATGGAGCGCGGTACATACCAGCCCTTCGTATTGGCTGGGCTAGAGTGGGCATCGAGCCAGCTAAGCTTGGGCAGGCTCGGTGCTCAAGAGCTCCAGTGTGCCTGCACGGTCCGGTCTATCCAAAGCCACCTCCAAACACCAGTCCTCCGGTAGCAGCTCCCCGCACCAGGCTTCCTGTGCGTGTCCTCGATCCGGTAGCACCAGTTCCAGCACCACGCACCAGGCCTTCAGTGCGCCTCGCCTGTTCAACACAGCCAGAGCCTTCCTTCCCTCCTACGCTGTTGGAGTCTCCCGCCTGTTCAGCGCAGCCAGAGCCTGTCTCCTCTCCTGCGCTGCCGGAGCCTCCTGCCTGTTCAGCACAGCCAGAGCCTTCCTTCCCTCCTACGCTGCCGGCGCTGTCGGAGCCTTTCTCCTCTCCTGCGCTGCCGGAGTCTCCAGTCTGCCCAGCGCCGCCAGTGCTTCCAGTCTGCCCAGCGTCGCCAGTCTGCCCAGCGCCGCCAGTGCTCCCAGTCTGCCCAGCGCCGCCAGTGCTCCCAGTCTGCCCAGCGCCGCCAGTGCTCCCAGTCTGCCCAGCGCCGCCAGTGATCCCCGTCTGCCCAGCGCCGCCAGTGCTCCCAGTCTGCCCAGCGTCGCCAGTCTGCCCAGCGTCGCCAGTCTGCCCAGCGCCGCCAGTCTGCCAGGATCCGCCAGAAGTGCCAGACTGCCAGACAACAGTCTCTTCCAGATCTGCCAGACAACCAGAGATCAAACCAGTCTCTTCCAGATCTGCCAGACAACCAGTCTCTTCCAGATCTGATCCAGAGATCTGCCCGACAACCAGTCTCTTCCAGATCTGCCAGACAACCAGTCTCTTCCAGATCTGCCCGACAACCAGTCTCTTCCAGATCTGCCAGACAACCAGTCTCTTCCAGATCTGCCAGACAACCAGTCTCTTCCAGATCTGCTCTCTTCAGATCTGCCCGACAACCAGTCTCTTCCAGATCTGCTGACAACCAGTCTCTTCCACAACCAGTCTCTTCCAGATCTGCCCGACAACCAGTCTCTTCCAGATCTGCCCGACAACCAGTCTCTTCCAGATCTGCCAGACAACCAGTCTCTTCCAGATCTGCCAGACAACCAGTCTCTTCCAGATCTGCCAGACAACCAGTCTCTTCCAGATCTGCCAGACAACCAGTCTCTTCCAGATCTGCCAGCCAGCCAGGATTTACCGGAGCCTACTACCTGCCTGAGCTTCATCTATGTACTGGGAGTCCTCTCAGTGCTGGGCGTCCTCTCAGTGCTGGGCTTCCCCTCAGTCCCGGGCTGCCCCTCAGTCCCGGGCTGCCCCTCAGTCCCGGGCTGAGCCTCTGTCCCGGGCTGCCCCTCTGTCCCGGGCTGCCCCTCTGTCCCGGGCTGCCCCTCTGTCCCGGGCTGCCCCTCAGTCCCGAGCTGCCCCTCAGTCCCGAGCTGCCCCTCAGTTATGTGGGGATCAGGGTGAGGACTATTAGGCCATGGTCGGTGGAGAAGGTGGATTATCCCAGGACGCGTAGGGGAGGAACTAGGACATTTATGGAGTGGGGTCCACGTCCCGAGCCAGAACCGCCACCATGGACAGACGCCCACCCGGACCCTCCCTATGCTCTTGAGGTGCGTCCCGGAGTCCGCACCTTAGGGGGGGGTTCTGTCACGCCTTGGTCATTATATTTTGTGTTTTTGGTATATGTTTGGGTAGCCAGGGTGTGACATGGGTTTATATGTTGTGTTTCGTATTGGAGTTTGTATGATTAGGGGTGTGTCTAGTTAGGCTTGGCTGCCTGAGGCGATTCTCAATTGGAGTCAGCTGCTTATCGTTGTCTCTGATTGGGAACCGTATTTAGACAGCCTCAGTTTCGCTTTGTATTTTGTGGGTGTTTGTCCTGTCTCTGTGTTATAGTCACCAGATAGGCTGTAATTAGTTTGACGTTCCGTTTGTTGTTTTTGCTTTGTATGATATTGTGTTATTTCATGTATCGCTATATTCTTTCAATAAAGTCATGAGTAACCTACACGCTGCATTTCGGTCCGACTCTCTTTCTACAAAACAACGTTACAATCGAGTCTTCTTGGGTATGACGCTACAAGCTTGGCACACTTGTATTTGGGGAGTTTCTCCCATTCTTCTCTGCAGATCCTCTCAAGTCGCTCTGGATAAGAGCGTCTGCTAAATGACTTAAATGTAAATGTAAATGTAAATGATGCTGCCACCACCACGCTTCACTGTCGGGATGGTGCCAGGTTTCCTCCAGACGTGACTCTTGGCATTCAGACCAAATAGTTCAATCTTGGTTTCATCAGACCACAGAATCTTGTTTCTCATAGTCTGCAAGTCTTTAGGTGCCTTTTGGCAAACTCCAAGCTGTCTGTCATGTGTCTTTCACTGAGGAGTAGCTTCCGTCTGGCCACTCTACCATACAGGCCTGATTGGTGGAGTGCTGCCGAGATGGTTGTCCTTCTGGAAGTTTTCCCATCTCCACAGAGGAACTCTTGAGCCCTGTCAGAGTGACCATCAGGTTCTTAGTCACCTCCCTGACCAAGGCCCTTCTCCCCCAATTGCTCAGTAACTTCTTCCATTTTGAATAATGGAGGGCACTGTGTTCTTTGGGATGTTCAACGCTGCAGAAATGTTTTGGTACCTTTCCCCAGATCTGTGCCTCGACACAAAAGTTCATAGATGACCAGCAGGGTCAAATAATAATCAGAGTCATTGTAGAGGGTGCAACAGGTCATTGTCTCGAGTAAATGTGATTTGGCTTTTCATAGCCGAGCATTCAGAGGTCGAGACAGCAGGTGCGGTAGAGCGAGAGAGAGTTGAAAACAGCAGGTCCGGGACAAGGTAGCACATCCGGTCAGGGTTCCATAACTGCAGGCAGAAATGTTGAAACTGGAGCAGCAACATGACCAGGTGGACAGTGGACAGCCAGGAGTCATCAGGCCAGGTAGTCCTGAGGCATGGTCCTAGGGCTAAGGTCCTCCGGGAGTGGTGGGAGAGAAAGAGAATTAGATGCAGAATATGTAAATTCACACAAGACACCAGATAAGACAAGAGAATTACACCAGATATAACAGACTGACCCTTGGCACCCAGACTATTGAAGCATAGAGACTGAATTGATGTACTCCTCAGTCTGTGCTACCAAAACAGTCCTGTAGCATAGCATCAGTGTCATCTGACCACTTACGAAATTGAGCGAGTCTTGCTGCATTAGTATTTGCTTGTAAGCAGGAATCATGAGGATAGAATTATGGTCAGATTTGCCAAATGGAAGGTAAGGGAGAGCTTTGTATGCATCTCTGTGTGTGAAGTAAAGGTGATCTAGAGTTTTTTTATGCTCTGATTGCACATGTGACATGCTGGTAGAAATTAGGTAAAACTGATTTAAGTTTGCCTACATTAAAGTCCCCGGCCACTAGGAGCACTGCTTCTAGATGAGCATTTTCTTGTTTGCTCATGGCCTTATACAGCTCGCTGAGTGCGGTCTTCCTGTCAGTATCAGTTTGTGGTGGTAAATAGATCGATACGAATAATAGAGATGAGAACTCTTGGTAGATAGTGTGGTCTACAGCTTTTCATGAGGTACTCTACCTCAGTTTAGCAATACATTAAGACTTCTTTAATATTAGACATTGCGCACCAGCTGTTATTGACAAATAGACACACACACCCGCCCCTCGTCTTACCAGATGTAGCTGCTCTGTCCTGCCGATTGACGGAAAACCAAGCCAGCTCTATATTATCCGTGTCGTCGTTCAGCCACGACTCGTGAAACATAAGATTTTACAGTTTTTAATGTCCCATTGGTAGGATAGTCTCGACCGTGGATCATCCAGTTTGTTTTCTAGTGATTGCACGTTGGCCAATAGAACCGATGGTAGTGACGATTTACTCACTTGCCTACGAATCCTCACAAGGCATCCCGACCTTATGTACAAAATAAGTTACAAACAATGCAAAAAAACGAATAACATAACACAGTTGGTTAGGAGCCCGTGAAACAGTAGCAATCCCATCTGGCGCTAGTATCATATGATTAAGTTGTACTTATTTTAGGTCTTGATCTGGCTATGCCAAATGGTTTTGGGCTACACTATTTCATTAGAACTGTGGCATTATTTTAGTATGAAGAATACAATTGGACAAAGCAGAATAAAATAGAAAGGATATTTTCTCCAAACGATTTGAGGGAGATGCGGCTATTCTGTGTTGAGTGGTTAACAAATAAAATCAAGTCTCGCATTCGTCAGAAGCACACTTTTTGTTAGTAGTTAGGCCTAACAGTATTCTCCAAGTTTAGCTGGAATTTTACACAAAATGATTTGAGAAATGTGACTGGTTGAAGATAGGTCAATGTCATTGGCCTACGCCTCTTGCCCTGTGCAGAATATCAGATCTCAACAATGATTGGAAGTGTTTAACATCACCAGTAGGCTATCACATCCTTATGATATAGTGATTAGAGCGTTGGACTTGTAACCGAAAGGTTGCAAGTTCAAATCCCCGAGCTGACAAGGTACGAATCTGTTTCTAGGCCGTTATTGAAAATAAGAATTTGTTCTTAACTGACTTGCCTTGTTAAATAAAGGTAAATAAGTAAAAAATATACAAGTCCAAATATACACTGGAGTTGCTTATGAAGACAACGTTGTATGTTCCTGAGTGGCCTAGTTACAGTTTTTACTTAAATTGGCTTGAAATTCTATGGCAAGACTTGAAAATGGCTTTCTAGCAATGATCAACAACCAACTTGAAGGGCTTGAAGAATTAAAAAAATACATTCCAGGTGTGTGAAGCTCTTAGAGACTTACCAAGAAAGACTCACAGCTGTAATGGCTGCCAAAAGGGAATCTAAAAAATATTGACTCAGGAGATGTATTACTTATGTAATCAAGATATATCATTTTTCTTCCAGTTTAACATTACACATCTACACATTTTGTGTAGATCATTGACAAAAAAAATGACAATTGAATCAATTTTCATCCCAAAATGTGAATACTTTCTGAAGGCGCTCTGTTATGGTTTGAGGTGCATTTTCTTGGCATGGTTTAGGTCCACTTGTAGAATCTATGCCAAAGTGCATTGAAGCTGTTTTGGAACACCCTATTAATCCACTTTATGTTGGTGTTTCCTTTATTTTGTCAGTTACCTGTATTTGTTTATAATCAAACGTAATCTAGTTATGTTTTAGAAAATATTGATCCTGTTACTAAATTATGCTATCAGGTGTGTTTTGAACATTGAAAGCGGGCTCCTGCTGTTAATATTTTTTTTCTCTGTCACTCGGGCCTCCTATGGGCTTGGGCCCCTGTAAACCCCTGCATTAATCCGGCCCTGCTGAGGACTACAAACCACTAGTAAACATCCTTTGGTGGGTATATGGGCACAGACCCAATCTTCCTCCTCAACGTTCCAATAATTTATTTATTGGGTTGAGACTTTCATTCTACAGTCAGAAAAGTACCTTTTTCCCCATTGGTTCATTTATTTACATGGGCTGGGGTACATTCTAGGGAAGCACCCAAGGAAAATGATTGCTTTGAACACAATCCTTTCTTTTCTGAGAGCATGAGCAAATCTCTATGAAAGATGTACAGTTACAGCATCTCATAATATGCAATAGAACAGTAATCGCTTTTACTGGCTAACAGCGTTCCTTGGAAAGTTTGATGGTATTGATTCTTTTTTTTTACACCCTTCTTTGGTTAGTTTAAAAGGGTGTTTATCATATATATATAATGAACACAATGGGTGACAGAGAGCTGGTTTCAAGCACAGGGCACAGCAGGTGTTTATTGTAAAGTGCCACAGGAGGCGGCATGTAGCTGGGTCTAGGGACAGGCAGAAGGTCATCCACAGGGAGACCAAATAGGCAACAGTACAGGCAGGGAAAAGGCTAGTAACATCGTCCGGGAGATCAGGCAATAGGTTGATAACAGGAAATCCGACTAAAGTACAGGCAGGGAATAGGCAAAATGAGTCATTAGTGAGGCAGGCAAAAACTATCATACACAGGGGGCTAAATTACAGGAAACCCAGCGATCCGAATAGATGTGTGTCACAAAACAAACAATACCTCACAGTGATGGGGTGCAAAGAACTGGACTAAATAGTGTGTGATAATGACATACAGGTGTGTGAACAGGTGATCAGAATTCAGGTGATTGTGAGCTGGAAAGTGAGCTGCGTTCAGGGGATCTATGTGTTTGAGAATGTGAGTTGGAAGCAGACTTTACAATATACTGTAGTATTCATTTAAAAAAGCATGAAACAACATTTCTTCTTACCAAAATCAGTGGTTTAGTTTTGAAAGTGGTGGATAAAAGCAGTTCAACAGTCTTGTGACAATGGAAATAAACATGACTGATATGCCCTTCTTGGTAAATTAATTTCCCCTGAAAAGCTCCCTTACCAAGTCTCCCAGTTTTAATGCATAGATATTCATGAGCCATAATGACAGCAGGGTTTCTGTAAAATTGTATTACATATTCACACACAGGGAATTTGCTTATATAAACAAGTTAAACTACTTTATGCGAAACTAAGTCTGCAACAATTTACTGAATTCATTCGAGGAAGTGGGATTGAATGTCTTTGTTTTAGGTTCAGATATCTCCCTTGTAGTCAGTGGTAGCTTATTCTATATTTTCATAAATTCTTTATACACTCCTATATTGATTAGGTTACAGACCTTTCTCCAGGTTGCTCATTAACTATGGTGAAGGATTTGAGATAAGACCATAGGGTTGTTCCATTTGATTTCAATCAGTTTTTGATTTGAATAAAACTTTCCATACATATTTGACCATGGCAGAAGTGGTCAGAAAGTAACTTTCAGGTGATAGAGGTGCTCAAAGGTGATCCATTTTGCATACCCAACATGCCATGAGACATCCATCTCTTCATTCCTGGAAAAGATTAACGGTGAGTTTTATATAATTTAAAAACTTACAAACAGGGTTGTCAAACTCCTTTATAATGAAATAAATGTTTTTTTTAAATAAATAAGTTATCTCAAAACACGTATCGGTTGAGACACAGCATACTCTTGAATAAAGGATGGGCGTCATTTCAATCATTAAAATACAGTACTAGTCAAAAGTTTGGACACACCTACTCATTCAAGGGGTTCTTTATTTTTTACTATTTTCTACATTGTAGAATAATAGTGAAGACATCAAAACTTTGAAATAACACATACAGAATCATGCAGTAACCATAAGAGTTAATCAAATCAAAATATATTTTAGGTTCTTCAAAGTAGCCACCCTTTGCCTTGATGACAGCTTTGCACACTCTTGCCATTCTCTCAAACAGCTTCAGCTAGAATGCTTTTCCAACAGTCTTGAAGGAGTTCCCACATATGCTGAGCACTTGTTGGCTGCTTTTTCTTTACCCTGCGGTCCAACCCATCCCAAACCATCTCAATTGGGTTGATGTTGGGTGATTGTGCAGTCACAATTTGTTAAACACTTTTGGTTACTAAATTATTCCATATGTGTTATTTCATAGTTTTGATGTCTTCACTATTATTCTACAATGTAGAAAATAGTAAAAATACAGAAAAACCCTTGAATGAGTAGGTGTGTCCAAACCTTTAACAGGTACTGTAATTAACAGAATGGACCTATCCTGCCAGACCACAGCAATTTAGCTGGTACTCCATTTAAATTGTATTTGGTATCTCCAATTACTATCAATTACTACCACAAAGATGGCTGCGGGTCCATCTACTTTCAAATGCCATCTTAAATGGGAATGTCTACTCTATTATATATTTCTATGATTTCAATAGGTGTCCTATGGAAGATTGACAGTGTAATGTAAAACAATTTATATTCCCATTCAAGTCAACATTCTCTGATATGTGGACCTCAAACCATCTTTGTGATACGATTTGAAAGTTGTAATTTAAATGTTATTCCCATTTAGTACATTTATCAGCCAAAACATGACACCCACCCTGTATTCAAGAGAATGCTGTATCTCAACCAACAGCAAGCACAACACAAACACCTCAGATTATTTAAAATAGGGTCTCAGCTGCAACATAAGAACCCCCCACAAAAACTAAGTTCATGCATTTAAAAAAAATGTTTGTTTAATTTTTTTTTTTTTAAACGGTCAATTTGTATATTAAAACATTTTTTAAAATAAATTATCAAATAGTTTGACAACCCTGTTTGTAAGCTTTAAAATTAAATCAAACACAACTGTTTATCTTTTCCAGTGATGAAGAAAATCCATGTCTCATGTGGTGGGTATGCAAAATGGGTCAACTCTATCTCCACTTCTGAAATAAACATGTACTCCAAGAAAGTATTGATGAAAATATTTCCCTGCAGATGGACACTGGAAAGTGCAACCATGGCAGGCCAAAAACAACGTGGGTGGTGGCAGAGCTGGAAGAGATGATTCTCATTGGACAGGTTACAAACTGTGGCCAAAGACAGACTCCAGTGGCAGAAGATTGTTGTGGCCTCATCCAGGTGGACTAAGTACATGTAAGTAAGTACGTGAAAATATTGTTGTTACACGCTTCTAAGGGGTATCATTACATTATGGTAACTGCAAAACATAAACATGGAGTACAAAACAGCTTTTGCAACGTTTTAATTGCAGGTGTGAATGAGGCCTGTGAAGAATTACCGTGCATGGCTCTCACAGTGGAATGTTGGTTTGAATTTGATACAAAATGGCTGAGCTAGAGAGAAGCATATATTCTCAGGGTAGAACAGGAAACAACAAAACAAAGACCAGAGATACAATAAACACACACCAAACGCACCAACTACAAAGACTGTAAGTGACAGAGCTCAGACTGTTACATCTGGTAGCGACGGACATCTTGTCCAAAGTGTTACCTCGGCGTGTAAGGTCTTTGTGCTTTTTCTTTCTAGTTGCCACTCTGTGTTTTTCAGCCATCTGTCAAGAAAGATGTCTGTGTACTGCGCTCACCGCCCTTGTCTCATAAATTCAACTTCTTTCATCCACAAGACTGCAGAGAATTGTCGCTCGACGGAAATAGACACACTGTGTTTTTTTGTTTTTCCACAACAAAGCTCTTCCCATATCAAAACCACAATGGATCTGTACGTACCTTGAAGTCTTAGCCATATTTAGAAATCATGTAAATCAAGCCCTAATTTTATACTGGAAAAGTTGTTGACTAGCATGCATCAAGACCTGTCAGAATAATGATGATGACTGAAGAGAAGCTTAACTATTTCCTTTCAGACTCATCAAGGAGGAAAGTGTATCTAGTCTGCACTTTGTTTGGAGAACATGACAATGATTATGAAGGAATTATTAAGGTTGTGTCACACCAGCCTTCGCTTTGGCTCCCCCATGATGACATCCTGGCCAGCTCAGGCGTACGGCATCGCCGGCCTTCTAGCTGCTGCCGAACTTGCTGCAAACGCCCTTCACTCATCAACCCTGGACTTGTCTCGTCATCATTACAAACACCTGGTTCCAATCCACACTCTATCACTGTAATACTCCTTCTGTCATTGTCATTGTAAATGTTGCTTGTTATCCTGAGAGGAATCTCGCCTACTAAATCCTGAGTACTTTACTTTATTATTTTGCCCCGCTCTTCTTTATATATATATGACAGATGGAATCATTTAATGGCATTCCTCATAATGGCTTTGGAAATTAGAGCCCCTGTGAGACCAATTTAGCCAATATTGGTCTAAGGATGGAAATGGCCACCTACTGACCGAATGAGTATGTACTGTACATGTACTTCATCGCAAAACTTTTAGTTTTGCAGAATCAATAGATAATTGCTCGGGACTTAAATATACTATGCCGGTACACTGCTCATGCAGACTGAAGTTGTGGATCAATAGGAAAAATGCATCTGTATCACAGCAGGAGAAACAGAGGACGAATCGATAGTAAGCAAATTTCCAGGCATTGAAAGCGCCATTGACTATTTAATTAGGCGATTCTCTAAAGAAATAAAAGGTGCATCAAACAATCCTAATAAGTAACCATTGATAGCCCTTGATGAGACTCTTAGACATATTATCTATCCCAAAAGGCACCCTATTCCCTTTAAAGTGCCCTACTTTTGACTAGGACCCATAAGGCTTTGTTCAAAAGCAGTGCACTACAGTAGGAAATAGGGTGCCATTTGGAAACTAACAGCAGCTGGAGATGGCAAAACTATCAATGTTATTCATCATTTTATACATTCATTTTGAAAGTGGGAAATACTCATGGAGCAATGTGCGGTAAATACATTTCAGAGAGTCTTTCAACTTTCAGTCAGTGATCTTTCAAAGAATCTGATGTTACTGGTGTCCTTGAGGTTAACAATTGGCAGTGTCATATTAGGGAGCATTGGAAGAATGCACTGGAGAGAGGCTTGAGTGGGAGGGAATTATATTTAATGAGAATAGTAGCTAGTTAGGCCATTTAACATGGGAGACCGTATTTTTTATTTGATTTATTTCACCTTTATTTATGAGACATAAGGCATTTTTTTGTGTTGACGGCATGTAAATGAATCCTTCTGGACTTGTAAAGGGGTATACAGTAGGTGAAGACATTCTTCGTGTTCTCTCTCTGCAAGTCCAATGTATCAACAGAGGGCAAAATTGATCAAGCAGCTGTACGATGTCCATATTAGAACAGCTTGATATGGCAACCTTTTCAGTTCATTTAAGATTGAACTCATGTTTCTTAGTTATTATACGCTTAAAGAGGGACGCCTGTTATTTGGCCTGTTATTTCATTGAGTCACTCAGACTGTTCATCAAAACGCTTTCCTCCAGGCAAGGTGAGTACGGGTTTCCTCACAGGGGTGTAACCCAAATATGGAGGGCTAAAGATAGAAAAGGGCTGTGCAGGGTGGGCAGAATAATCCCTTCCACTGGCCAGGCAAGCAGCAAAGCATATGGAGAAAAACAGATGAATCATGAGAAAGTGAAAAAAGTACCATCAATCTGATGGATGTGTGGAAGGAGGGGAAAAAGCACTTACAGCACTGAAGCCCATGCTTCTGGGTGTTTTGAGATTGCCTCATGATGACATCATTTATTTAGGTAAGGTTGTCTCCACTGACCTTGAAAGCTTCCCCACATTGTGCTGATGTTTGGCTTAACAGGGGTTTGTGGGAATTGAAGGCCCCTGAACAGACTTCCTATTCTTGACCTCATAGAATTTGCTCTTCCACTTGTATCCTAATCAATATCCTTCTCAGTTCAGGTAAGGTGTGAAAAGGTGTGACAGATGGGTTTAAAAAGTGTGGATTCTGTTTTGAACCCAGAAGCACAGGGAAACTCAAACTTGATCAATCATTTGATGGTGTGATTGCAGCTCGGTGAGCAGTCAGCAATAGTTTTATATCAAAAGAAAAGGAGTGACTAATATCCAATATTGACAAAAAGCTCTTTGGCTTTGACTTCTGGCTAAAGTTAGCATTTGATGATAGCAGCGAGGTTAAACAAAACCAAACAATAGATTGCTGTCTCTCCTTGTCAAAGGACTGGGAAAGCAAATATGTCATTTTGAAATTTAAAAGGTGCAATATGCAGAAATCCCTCTGCCATTTCCTGCTTGCTAAAATACTAATAGTTTGCCTAATTGTGACTCGTTTCGGGAAACTAGGCTTATGTCGGGGGTCACTACTTCACAGGAGAGCAATTTGAACGTAAACTTAATTTTTTAAATCAAAATGTGTTTTTTGGTAGAAATGCCTTCTGGAACATGTGAACTTTCATGTGCCTTAAAAACAAACGTGTATGCCAACTGTAAATACGAATAAAACATGTTAAATTACGAGCCTAGTTGGTTAAACCACAGAAAAAGTCAGCAACCCTCTCACTATCCATGATTGAGAGGAGAGAGGAGTTCAGATTGGTCTGCCACATAGAAGGCTTCTGTCTATTTGAGCTGGTCATTGTGTAAAGAATCATTGTACCTTCTAAACAACTGTGAAATATATTTACCATAAGCACAAATAGTTTATTTTTAGCTGTTTGAAGCTGGTGTACAAAAAATGAAAGTAAAAGACGCAAAAACTAAACTTAAAAACGGGAAGCATAGAAATAGCACACATAAAACAGATCTACCGCTTCTTAGACTTTCTTTCAATGCCAATGACTGATCTATAACTCACACGTCTATATGAATTTGGTCAGGTTGCCCAAAAAGTTACATATTTCAGCTTTATGTAAATGATTCCTTTAAGTCATTAATTTGGTTGATCAAGTTCATTACTTCTAATCATCAGATATCTTTGTCTCTAAGTATTTCTGAGACTTCTTCAAAAACTAGGAGCTTGGGACATTGGTTTAGGAAGAGGCTATGCCAGTACCTATTGCAGTGCCCCAAATTCCTCATAAATTTCACACATACAGAATAAGACTCCTGTCCTTTATTGAGATTTATTAATGGTTATCAACAGCATCTGACTTTCATAAATCCTCGTCAACAGCCATGGGGTATGTTCAGAGCTACTAAATCAGTGTATTCATCCATAGATTTTAAATATTCAGACGAGTCCCTGGAGGCTTGAAGGCAATACAGGCTTATTTACCTTGACATATCAAACACACCTTGCATTTTAATCCTGAGACCGGCAAGAAAATGAAGTTACATCTGAATCTTGTTCAAACTGAATCAATCTTTCGCTCCAGTTCACTTGGTTATCTAATAATGCCCTTGGACACTAAAACTGTCTTTATATAGAGGGATGGTAAAGTATGGTCAAGAGTATGTTATATAGAGGGAAGTTCAAGTATGTTCAAGAGCGCTAGAATAACAAATTGAGATTTGTTACTCCAAACACAGGTCACGATCACTATTGCTGATGACTTCCATCATTAAACATTTTGTAAATGGTTTGTTTCCGAAGGTTCAAATGTAACCTAGTTTGTATTTTTGAATAGGCAACATTTCAGTTCCCTTTCCTGGAAATGGTACCTAATCTAATGCTGAAGAGACCTGCTAACCTTCGGGGAATAGATGCGTGATGGACACCCAAGGACAAACATCCTCTGACCCAGATGCCTGTTTCCCAGACGAACGCACTGTTCAATAATTGAATGTAGTTATTAGAGGTCTAAATTGTGGCATACAGAGATGGATCTAAAATAAGCGCTACACCCTTGGCAGTTTGGAGGTTAGAGAAGCCGACCTGGAACCTGAGGGTTGCTGGTTCAAAGCCTGGGTCTGACTGGGCAAAATCTGTCAGGGATGCGAACCAGTAGTCCAAGGATTACTAGCATCAGGTAACACCCCCTGCTGTTGTACCCTGGAGTAAGGCACTTACCCCCAAATCTACCCTGTGCTGCTCCCAGCCTTTTATGTGTGTGTAGGGGTGTGTTACATGGTTCCTTCGGAATGAAAAGAAAGCAAAATGATGAATTGCCATTTCACAATGGACAACAAAGAGCTACCCCCCCCCCCCCAAAAAAAGTATCCTTTTGAAAACCTTTCAGAAACATTTTATCTAATTAAAAATGTACGTCAAAGTGTAAATAGGACATTTAGGTAATACAGTCAGTCTCATCCAAAACTGAGTTTTGTAACTGAGTTAGTCATGATTTACTTGAGGGTTGGGTATGGATTAATTACATGCCCAAATTCCCTGAGACAACACTTTGTTGTCCAACCTCAGCTAACATGTAGACAATGTTGTCCAAGTCTGCATATGGGTGCAACACAAGCACATTTCACAAATAGGAGTGAAAATGGACTTCCATAAAGATGGTGCAAACTTCCAATGCATTTCAACAATATTGCCAGATGACCAGGAATGGAGTATCTGACACGTTCACTTCTGTAACTGGTGTTGGTGACTCTGTTAGCTAGCTAACTAGTAGCTACCTTTAGTTATACAACATTAATTGAGCCATGCTGTTGTAACGGATGTGAAACGGCTAGCTAGTTGTGCACAGATGAGACAAACTTTCTGATCTAGGCAAAATCATTCAACAATATAATCATGGATAGCTTCACCTAATATTCCCTATAAACTGCGCACGCGTATTAGCCCCGAGACTGCAGCGCATCTCCCGGTAGAAGAAATATTAGCCCACAGAGAAGCACAAGATTGAACTTCACTTAACTTTCTACAGCAGTGGTCACCAACCAATCATTCCTAGTCGATTGCCAAACATTTATGTAAAAGCTGCCCTGCACGCCGGGTAGGCAACAGTTGCCATTTTGAACCATTTCATGTGTCTGAAGTTAAAAACTCTGCCTTCTCCGCAGAACCGGAGAGAAAGTCAAGTGCACTATAGCATACTGCTGGCCAATCAGATGGCTCAGATTACTTTGCAAAATTCAAACTGTGATATTTCAAAACGTTTAAAACCACGACTAGAGAGAGGCTGTCAACGAATACAGCAAAGAGCGGCTGTTTTTATGAGTGAGTTCATGTTTAAGTTCTAACTCAGCACTGTCAACACTTTGTATTCAACACTTATCAGCCATAAAATGCACGTTCTTCCTACTTAAACTCAGCGCACTGCAGCATAAATTACTGAGTAGGAAAGTGTATCCATAGGCTTGCATTATTATTATTAGCGGCTTGGATCTTTTTAATAATGAGGAATATTTCACTTTCTCTGTTCATATGAGTAACAGGTCGAAATAATGTGGTGCGATTCGAGTTTCGCTATTAGCTGGAAAACTATGTGCCTTTTTGGTTATTGTCAGTGGAGGAAAGTGAGAGCACAAGGATGTTGAAAGGAGGACCCTCATTCTGCTGCTCACTCCCTCTGCTGAGACTGACCATCAGATGCAGGCACCATCAGCGCAGTAAAATAGAAAGCAAATTATTTAAATGTATGATCCCTCAGCTGTGCCAACAACGGATCTATTACGGTTGTGATCATATAGCCTACCTCAAATTTGGCCTGAACAACAATGCATTGGCAGGGCAATTCAAGCAAATCTAGAATGTGGTGATAATGTATTGGGCCTATAGCTTACTGCACAAACCTCATTGCTACAGTACTGTTTTTAATTGGTTAATGTTGCATAGGCTTACGTTTTTTAAGTCATGTTATAAAAAATCTGAGTGGTAGATCTCGGTTTGCAATTTGTCTCAGAAAAGGTTGGTGACCACTGTTCTCGAGTTTTCCCTGTTAACACTATCAATATTTCCCTTTACTGTGGCAATTGTGATCTATTCAACCCAACATACCGAAACAAAACTAACTATGCAAGAGATTTTGATGTAGGCAGAATGCATCGGAGTATGATTGACTGACATGGATGATATTTTTTTAATGAACATGGCCTTATTTCTATTATAGCATATTGGATGACTGTCATTCATATTCCATTCACCCAGCTCAATGTTACATTGATAGGTTGAGGCTACTACATGATACTATAATTTTCCCTGTACCCATCATGAGCTTGATACAACCTAGCCTATGAATGAACTTTTACAACTTAGGTGCACAGGTCGACAATGGTGCACACCAGTGCCGTTTATGATGAGGGAGGACCATTTTTTTTTTCATGAGCATAGCCTTATTTCTATTACAGCATGTTGGATGACTGTCATTCATATTCCATTCACCTAGTTCAATTTAACATCGATAGGTTTAGGCTACTACATGACACTCTAATTTCCCCTATACCCATCATGAGGTTGCTACAACCCTAGCCTATGAATGAAAGTTTACAACGTAGCTGCACACAGGTCGAGAGAAATTTGATGATAGACAGTGAAACATGGACAGACAATGACACATTCAAAACTGCAGTGCACACTCTTGCCTGCATCTATCTTATCTAGGGTGTAATCATTAGTCCAACAGTTGCAAACAAGAGTTTCTATTGGACAGATTCAGGTATTTTTATCCCTGATTCGTTTGCTTCCGTTTAAGAAACGTCTTTCAAAAGATTTGTCGGAATGAATACACCCTGAATCACGCATAAATACAGTGCACTTTCATTGTATTCCTTCTCACCTCTGCACTCTCCTCCTCTCATCTTTTCCCTTTGTTTATGGACTTCAATGAACAACATATCAGCTGTACAGTATGTGACCTGGCGAAAAAAAACGTTCCACGCTAAACCACGTCATAACCACTACAGACAGCCTACATCATTGTCCCAATATTAGCTAAAGTAACGTCCTAGTCAACATAGCTAATAGAACTAATGTGTTAGTAAACCTGCTACAATCATGCGGGCAGATCTTGGTGGCAATAAATTAATAAAACCAAAAGCTTACCTTGACTTGGAAGAGTTCCATTGTTGTGTTGGATAGTCATCTATCTAATACAGCATCCCTCTGTTTGAGCTGGGTGTTTGAGTAACTAAACTAGCCAGCTGCATTTGTTAGCTAAGGGGAAAAAAATGACAATCTCTCGCTCTCTTGCTTCTCCTTCATTTGGGAAGAAATTAATTTGCTCAAAATTGTTCAACTATTGTCTTCTCTGTCTTTGAGTCAACTACTCACCACATTTTATGCACTGCAGTGCTAGCTAGCTGTAGCTTATGCTTTCAGTACTAGATTCATTATCACATCCTTTGATTGGGTGGACAACATGTCAGTTCATGCTGCAAGAGCTCTGATAGGTTGGAGGATGTCCTCTGGAAGCTGTCATAATTACTGTGTAAGTCTATGTAAGGGGGTGAGAAGCAAGAGCCTCCTAGGTTTTGAATTGAAGTCAATGTACCAAGAGGACGGAAGCTAGCTGTCCTTCGGCTACACCATGGTGCTACTGAGGCTACTGTAGACCATTGCAAAACGGTGTGTTTTATTCAATTATTTGGTGATGTGAATATATTTAGTATAGTTTTATCTAAAAAGGATAATATTTTCAATGTTTTATGAAATTCACTGAGGAGGATGGTCCTCCCTTTCCTCCTCTGAGGAGCCTCCACTGATTGACACGCACGACTCCGCCTGTATTCTACACAGACCGGTGCAGCATAAACAATCAGAGCTGCAATAGGCCTATATGCAAATAGACCATTGCCATGATTTTGTTCATATCCTTTGCTAGTTAGTGAGTAAGCCCAGTTATGTATAATTTCTAGTCAACTATGGGGGAGTGGTTGCTTCCTACAAGAGCACAAAATGTGTGCAATTCTAGCCATCATTGATAAGTGAGTCAGGTAAAGAGTTTTTTTTTGTCCTATGGGTCGAAAGCTTACATTCTTGTTAATCTAACTGTACTGTCCAATTTACAGTAGCTATTACAGTGAAAGAATCCTGAGCTACAGGCAGTTAGATTTGGCTATGTCGTTTTGGGGCAAAAATTGAAAAGAAGGGGCGGATCCTTAAGAGGGCAGTGTTGTATTTTGAGGCAGGCTTGAATAAGCCAAGTAGCCAAAAGGCAGAGGGTAGCATAATTTGTTTGATTCTCTGTAATAATGGTATGGGAATAATAATGCATTTATTTTGTATCTGGTTTCTTACATCAAACAACACAAAAACATTTTCGGTCACCTCCTTGTCTGACGGAAAAGTGGATAAACAGGTTAATGTCAAGCCCTGAATGTTTTTTTCAAAGTCTAATGGAAATAGGCCTACATTGAACACCAGACATTGGCTGCTACTGTAGACTGAATGATAGAACACTTATTTCCATGTTAAAATGCATTTTCCCCATTGTTTTTGATGGTAGGCCACTCTGATAGGCTTACATAATAATCAAATAGCCACCGTAGCAGGTACAGCCTCAGTGTTCATAGTAAACGCACGCTGGAAGTTGCACAGAATTTTCACAACGTTCAAGTTTGCACTCAGCAGACCTGAAATTTGTTCAGTGCTGACATTTTTGGGGGGAGGGAACATTGGCTATATCTAATTAAATGTCAATAGAAAAGATATGAAAAAGATGGAAATTGAGCCTTTGCTGCCCTTCCAGCTGTAGTGTCTGCATTCAGTTGGATAGCTATAAATGAGGTAAAGAGGTCAATGGAATGCAGACTGTGGGGGATAGAAGAACAACACCAGATTGCCACACTTCAACATATCTGGGGCGGCAGGTAGCCTAGTGGTTAGAGTGTTGGACTAGTAACCGTAAGGTTGAATCCTTGAGCTGACAAGGTAAAAAACTGTCTTTCTGCCCCTGAGCAAGTCAGTTAACCTCTTGAAACTAGGGGGCACTATTTTCATTTTTGGAAAAATAACGTTCCCAAAGTAAACGGGCTATTTTGTCAGGACAAGATGCTAGAATATGCATATAATTGACAGTTTAGGATAGAAAACACTCTAAAGTTTCCAAAACTGTAAAAAATATTGTCTGTGAGTATAACAGAACTGATATTGCAGGCGAAAGCCTGAGAAAAATCCAATCAGGAAGGGACTCTTATTTAGAGAGCTCTGCGTTCCTATGCGTCCCTATTGAGCAGTGAATGAGATATCAACCAGATTCCTTTTTTCTATGGCTTCCCTAATGTGTCTAGTGTCACAATACATAGTTTAAAGCTTTATTTTGAAAAATGAGCCTGAACGACAACATTGCGTCAGTGGTCAGCTGGAGGTTCTCACATTTAACATTTAAGTCATTTAGCAGACGCTCTTATCCAGAGCGACTTACAAATTCTCAGAGTGTTTTGTGCGTAAAAGACAAATGCGGCCATTGTTTCTCTCTTTCCTACTAAGAAGCCGCCTGTCCCGGTAAATATATGATCTAATAAATATTTTAAAAACACCTTGAGGATTGATTATAAAAAACGGTGCCATGTTTCTGTCGATATTATGGATCTAATTTGGAATATTTTTTCAGGTTTAGTTCCTTCATTAAATCCTTGTGCACGAAAACTGGTCGACATTGGTGGTTAGTCTCTAATTTGTTAATGCTAAGTACAATCTTATCAATAATCATAGACATTCATGCATAACAATGAGTTCAACATTTCAAAAGTTTGCTGTAGCAAGTCAACCTTTTTTTAATGTCCCGCCCCATCCAGGCTGTGATTGATTGGTTCACGAAAAGTGATATTGACGAGCGCTTGTTTCTACAAAAGGCACCCGATATACCTAAATAGCCAGCTAGCCAAACATTGCATATCTTATCCCTATTGTCTTCTGTCTTACCGCTTCAGGTGAAAAACCTTGACTAACAGTTGAACTGGTATCACTGGGCTCAATGGGCTGCTCTCTCTCCTTTCTGCTGCCAATGCCTTCAGGCTCACTCGGCTAAGATGATTGACTGGTAAGGCGTCAAATTAATAATTTGTTATTTTAAAACATTTGGCTGCATCAGAATCAATGGACTTCAAACTCTTCTCTCTCCGCTTTTCAGCACCACCTTTACATTTTTTCTATTTGTCCAAATGTCACCACTAAACAGAGATGAGAAAGGGGCGGGGCCCAGGTAAGTTAGAATGGACTGGACCAAAAGTAATTGGATGGGAGAGAGAGGCTGACAGATGTAATACCCAACCGCAGAGGGCCGGCAGCCCACTGGCCTGGGCTAGTCAGACACACAGCATTTGGTTATTTTTATTTAAGCGGGAGCTGGGGTTATTTATATTTTGCGTTGCGTCGGCCCCAATTATCAAGCGGCCCACCTGGAAAATCCCGGTGTTCCAGATGGCCAGTCCGTCATTGGAACTCAATTAGCTGACCATCGAGATGGCGAGTCAGGAGGGGAGAAGTCCTCAACTTTAAAACTTCTCTCCATAGCAAAGCTAGCTTAGCTTACCTCACTGTCACTACTCTCTACTGCCCTTGTCTTTTTGTGATTGAAAGGCAAAGAAACACCCAAGAAGCACCCACATCAAACCACATATCCAACACAACTCTTGCTTGCTCTTGGCTTCAGTCATGGCCGCTAGCATTTCTTAATGAGCGATATGAAAAATGAGGCCAAATCAAAACTATTCTATTATGAATCTGTTTTTTAAAGAAAACATTTTGGGCCCTTCAATCTTATTAAGCTGGTCATCCAAGACCTACCACGGCTTTGCTCCTGAAGGACTGTCCATTCACACCACCCTGATCCCTGTACAGATCATGGTGCTCCTACCCACCTCTGACTCTTAAGTAGAAAGTAGAGATCTCGGTGCTAGATAGCATCAGATGGTGAAAGTTTTCTAGTTAATGAGATCTACAAGGGTTGGTACCCTCCAAACCACACACACACTTTCTCCTGCCCCCTCACTTAAATCTATAAGTGTGGTCCTTCTGCTTGTACTCCAACACACATTTTGCCACAGGCAGCCGGGAGAGGTTATGTGCAAGATGGTGGTCGGGGTCAAATGTGACTCAGTTTAGAGAAGGCATTTTGGGAAAGATCACTATTCATTTGTATCTCCATTTAAATTGGTGTTCCAGAAGGGCAAACAACCACTAGCTCTCCATGACCCCAGGGGCACTTTTGATTGGCTCTTGTACTGTGTTATTTCTTACATTAGTACCCCAGGTCATCTTAGGTTTCATTACATACAGTCGAGAGGAACTACTGAATATAAGATCAGCGTCAACTCACCATCAGTACGACCAAGAATATGTTTTCCAGCGGATCCTGTGTTCTGCCTTACAAACAGGTCAACGGAATGGACTCCATGCAGCGACCCCAAAAACCGACTCCGAAAAAGAGGGAAACGAGGCGGACTTCTGGTCAGACTCTGGAGACGGGCACACCGTGCACCACTCCCTAGCATTCTTCTTGCCAATGTCCAGTCTCTTGACAACAAGGTTGATGAAATCCGAGCAAGGGTAGCATTCCAGAGGGACATCAGAGACTGTAACGTTCTTTGCTTCACGGAAACATGGCTCACTGGAGAGACGCTATCCGGGGGCGGTGCAGCCAACGGGTTTCTCCACGCATCGCGCCGACAGAAACAAACATCTTTCTGGTAAGAAGAGTGGCGGGGGCGTATGCCTCATGACTAACGAGACATGGTGTGATGAAAGAAACATACAGGAACTCAAATCCTTCTGTTCACCTGATTTAGAATTCCTCACAATCAAATGTAGACCGCATTATCTACCAAGAAAATTATCTTCGATTATAATCACAGCCGTATATATCCCCCCCAAGCAGACACATCGATGGCTCTGAACAAACTTTATTTAACTCTTTGCAAACTGGAAACCATTTATCCGGAGGCTGCATTCATTGTAGCTGGGGATTTTAACAAAGCTAATCTGAAAACAAGACTCCCTAAATTTTATCAGCATATCGATTGCGCAACCAGGGCTGGCAAAACCTTGGATCATTGCTATTCTAACTTACGCGACGCATATAAGGCCCTGCCCCGCCCCCCCTTTCGGAAAAGCTGACCACGACTCCATTTTGTTGATCCCTGCCTACAGACAGAAACTTAAACAAGAGGCTCCCACGCTGAGGTCTGTCCAACGCTGGTCCGACCAAGCTGACTCCACACTCCAAGACTGCTTCCATCACGTGGACTGGGACATGTTTCGTATTGCGTCAGATAACAATATTGACGAATACGCTGATTCGGTGTGCGAGTTCATTAGAACGTGCGTTGAAGATGTCGTTCCCATAGCAACGATTAAAACAGTCCCTAACCAGAAACCGTGGATTGATGGCAGCATTCGCGTGAAACTGAAAGCGCAAACCACTGCTTTTAATCAGGGCAAGGTGTCTGGTAACATGACCGAATACAAACAGTGCAGCTATTCCCTCCGCAAGGCTATCAAACAAGCTAAGCGTCAGTACAGAGACAAAGTAGAATCTCAATTCAACGGCTTAGACACAAGAGGCATGTGGCAGGGTCTACAGTCAATCACGGACTACAAGAGGAAATCCAGCCCCGTCACGGACCAGGATGTCTTGCTCCCAGGCAGACTAAATAACTTTTGCCCGCTTTGAGGACAATACAGTGCCACTGACACAGCCTGCAATGAAAACATGCGGTCTCTCCTTCACTGCAGCCGAGGTGAGTAAGACATTTAAACGTGTTAACCCTCGCAAGGCTGCAAGCCCAGACGGCATCCCCAGCCGCGCCCTCAGAGCATGCGCAGACCAGCTGGCCGGTGTGTTTACGGACATATTCAATCAATCCCTATACCAGTCTGCTGTTCCCACATGCTTCAAGAGGGCCACCATTGTTCCTGTTCCCAAGAAAGCTAAGGTAACTGAGCTAAACGACTACCGCCCCGTAGCACTCACTTCCGTCATCATGAAGTGCTTTGAGAGACTAGTCAAGGACCATATCACCTCCACCCTACCTGACACCCTAGACCCACTCCAATTTGCTTACCGCCCAAATAGGTCCACAGACGATGCAATCTCAACCACACTGCACACTGCCCTAACCCATCTGGACAAGAGGAATACCTATGTGAGAATGCTGTTCATCGACTACAGTTCAACATTTAACACCATAGTACCCTCCAAGCTCGTCATCAAGCTCGAGACCCTGGGTCTCGACCCCGCCCTGTGCAACTGGGTACTGGACTTCCTGACGGGCCGCCCCCAGGTGGTGAGGGTAGGCAACAACATCTCCTCCCCGCTGATCCTCAACACGGGGGCCCCACAAGGGTGCGTTCTGAGCCCTCTCCTGTACTCCCTGTTCACCCACGACTGCGTGGCCACACACGCCTCCAACTCAATCATCAAGTTTGCGGACGACACAACAGTGGTAGGCTTGATTACCAACAATGACGAGACGGCCTACAGAGAGGAGGTGAGGGCCCTCGGAGTGTGGTGTCAGGAAAATAACCTCACACTCAGCGCCTCTTCAACCTCAGGAGGCTGAAGAAATTCGGCTTGTCACCAAAAGCACTCACAAACTTCTACAGATGCACAATCGAGAGCATCCTGGCGGGTTGTATCACCGCCTGGTACGGCAACTGCTCCGCCCTCAACCGTAAGGCTCTCCAGAGGGTAGTGAGGTCTGCACAACGCATCACCGGGGGCAAACTACCTGCCCTCCAGGACACCTACACCACCCGATGTTACAGGAAGGCCATAAAGATCATCAAGGACATCAACCACCCGAGCCACTGCCTGTTCACCCCGCTATCATCCAGAAGGCGAGGTCAGTACAGGTGCATCAAAGCTGGGACCGAGAGACTGAAAAACAGCTTCTATCTTAAGGCCATCAGACTGTTAAACAGCCACCACTAACATTGAGTGGCTGCTGCCAACACACTGACATTGACACTGACCCAACTCCAGCCACTTTAATAATGGGAATTGATGGGAAATGATGTAAATATTTCACTAGCCACTTTAAACAATGCTACCTTATATAATGTTACTTACCCTACATTATTCATCTCATATGTATACGTATATACTGTACTCTATATCATCGGCTGCATCCTTATGTAATACATGTATCACTAGCCACTTTAACTATGCCACTTTGTTTACTTTGTTTACATACTCATCTCATATGTATATACTGTACTCGATACCATCTACTGTATGCTGCCCTGTACCATCACTCATTCATATATCCTTATGTACATATTCTTTATCCCCTTACACTGTGTATAAGACAGTAGTTTTGGAATTGTTAGTTAGATTACTTGTTGGTTATTACTGCATTGTCGGAACTAGAAGCACAAGCATTTCGCTACACTCGCATTAACATCTGCTAACCATGTGTATGTGACAAATAAAATGTGATTTGATTTGATTTGATTCTCTGGGTGTTCCTCATCCAATCGTGTATGTCAGTGTTCATGTCAGTTATTTTAGTACGTTTTAATAGTAATGTAAATATTAGGATGGCAAATATCATACTCATAAGAACTTTACCAATGTTGCCTCTGCCAGGAGGTTGACACTTGGCCACAAGTGGATCTTTCAGCAAGAAAATAACCCCAATCACACATAAAATCCACAAAGAAATTGCCACGAAATCAACATTTTGCAATAGCCATCTCAGCCCCCAGACTTGAACCCATTTGAAAACCTGTAGTTTAAATTGAAGAGGGCAGTCCATAAGAGCAGATGAAGGATATCAAGGATCTGGAATGATTCTGTATGGATGAATGGTCTGAGATCACTCCCAACATGGTCTCCAATCTCATAAAACATTATAGAAAAAGGCTCAGTGTTGTTATCCTCGCAAATGGAGGGTAATATTGTATTGAAACGATGGGTGACAATAATTGTTTACATGTTAAACAAAATCTCTTTCCCTGTGCAGTTGTATTACTATAATTAATATAATTTGGGAATTGACTACAATATAGCTCAGTATTTGTATTTATTTTATAGTCTTTTTTGCTAATCGTTATCAAAGGTGCCAATGATTATGGACCTGACTCTATATTCATTTAAATTATTTTACATAAGAAATGTTGCCTCCTCTCCGACTCATCCAGACCTAATTTCATCAGGCCATCATTGTGTAACACACGTAATCCAAGAGGGAAGAATTCCAGTCATACAAACCCCACTTAAAGGATAATAGCGCCGGAGGGGATGTCTGCCATTTTGTTTATTTCTTCGCATTGTTTGTAACTCATTTTGTACATAATGTTGATGCTACCGTCTCTTATGACCGAAAAGAGCTTTTGGACATCAGAACAGCGATTACTCACCTCGAACTGGACGAATATATTTCTTTAATGAGTCTGACGCGAAGGATATACTGCTTTGTCGAGACAAGGTGCAAATCCAGAGAAAAAGGGGGAGGAGGGCGAGGTGCCTTGTAAGAATTTGCCGACGAGTAGGTAAACCACCACTACCGTCTGCATTATTGGCCAATGTGCAATCATTGGAAAACAAACTGGACGATCTACGATTAAGACTATCCTACCAACGAGACATTAAAAACTGTAATCTATTGTTTCCCCGAGACGTGACTGAACAACAACACGGATAATATAGAGCTGGCTGGCTTCTCTGTGCATCGGCAGGACAGAGCAGCTACGTCTGGTAAGACGAAGGGTGGGGTGGGTGTCTATTTGTCAACTGCTGGTGCGCGATGTCTAATATTAAAGAAATCTCAAGGTATTGCTCGCCTGAGGTAGAATACCTCATGAAAAACTGTAGACCACACTATCTACCAAGAGTTCTCACCTATATTATTCGTAGCCATCTATTTACCAGCAGAAACAGATGCTGGCACTAAGACGGCATTCAATGAGCTGTATAAGGCCATAAGCAAACAAGAAAATGCTTATCCAGAAGTAGCACTCCTAGTGGCCGGGGACTTTAATGCAGGTAAATTTAAATCTGTTTTACAAAAATTCTACCAGCATGTCACATGTGCAACCAGAGAGGAGAAAAACTCTAGACCACCTTTACTCTACACACAGAGGTGCGCACAAAGCTCGCACTCCATTTGCATCTGACCATAATTCTATCCTCCTGATTCCTTCTTACAAGCAAAAACTAAAGCAGGAAGTACCAGTGACTCACTCAATACGGAAGTGGTCAGATGACGCGGATGCTATGCTACAGGAATGTTTTGCTAGCACAGACTGGAACATTGAGGAGTATAGCAACTCAGTCACCTGCTTCATCAATAAGGGCATCGACAATGTCGTCCCCAAAGTGACCAGACATAAATAACCCAACCTAAAGCCATGGATTACAGGCAACATCCACACCGAGCTAAAGGCTAGAGCTACCGCTTTCAAGGAGCGGGACACTAATCCAGACGCTTATAAGAATTCACGCTATGCCCTCTGACGAACCATCAAACAGGCAATGTGTAAATACAGGACTGAGATTGAATCCTAAGACACTACACCAGCTCTGGAGCTCGTTGGATGTGGCAGGGCTTGAAAACTATTATGGACTACAAAGCTGCCCAGTGACGCGAGCCTACCAGACGAGCTACAGTTGAAGTCGGATGTTTACATACACTTAGTTTGGAGTCATTAATACTCGTTTGTCAACTACTCCACAAATGTCTTGTTAACAAACTATAGTTTTGGCAAGTCGGTTAGGACATCTACTTTGTGCATGACACACGTAATTTTTCCAACATTTGTTTACAGACTATTATTTCACTTATAATTCAGTGGATCAAAAGTATACATACACTATGTTGGCTGTGCATTTAAACAGCGTTGAAAATTCCAGAAAATGATGTCATGGCTTTAGAAGCTTCTGATAGGCTAATTGACATCATTTAAGTCAATTGGAGGTGTACCTGTGGATGTATTTCAAGGCCTACCTTCAAACTCAGTGCCTCTGCTTGACATCATGTGAAAATCAAAAGAAATCAGCCAAGACCCCAGAAAAAAATTATAGACCTCCACAAGTCTGGTTTATACTTGGGAGCAATTTTCGAATGCCTGAAGTTACCACGTTCATCTGTACAAACAATAGTACGCAAGTATACACATCATGGGACCACGCAGCCGTCATACCGCTCAGGAAGGAAACGCAGTCTCCTAGAGATGCTTTGGTGCGAAAAGTGAAAATCAATCCCAGAACAACAGCAAAGGACCTTGTGAAAATGCTGGAGGAAACAGGTACAAAAGTATATATATCCATAGAACCTGAAAGGCCACTCAGCAAGGAAGAAGCAACTGCTCCAAAACCACCATAAAAAAGCCAGACTATGGTTTGCAACTGCACATGGGGACAAAGTTTGTACTTTTTGAAGAAATGTCCTCTGGTCTGATGAAGCAAAAATATAACTGTTTGGCCATAATGACCATTGTTATGTTTGGAGGAAAAAGCGGGAGACTTGCAAGCCGAAGAACACCATCCCAACCGTGAAGCACGGGGTGACAGCATCACGTTGTGGGGGTGCTTTGCTGCAGGTTGGACTGGTGCTCTTAACAAAATAGATGACATCATGAGGCAATACAATTATGTGAATATATTGAAGCAACATCTCAAGACATCAGTCAGGAAGTTAAAGCTTGGTTGCAAATGGGTCTTCCAAATGGACAATACTTCCAAAGTTGTTACAAAACGGCTTAAGGACAATAAAGTCAAGGTACTGGCGTGGCCATCACAAAGCCCTGACCTCAATCCCATAGAAAATTTGTCGGCAGAACTGAAAAAGCGTGTGCGAGCAAGGAGGCCTACAAACTTGAGTCAGTTACACCAGCTCTGTCAGGAGGAATGGGCCAAAATTCACCCAACTTATTGTGGGAAGCTTGTGGAAGGGTACCTGAAATGTTTGACCCAAGTTAAACAAATACTAATTGAGTGTATGTAAACTTCTGACCCACTGTGAATGTGATAAAAGAAAAAAAAGCTGAAATAAATTATTCTCTCTACTATTATTCTGACATTTCACATTCGTAAAATAAAGTGGTGATCTTAACTGACTTAAGACATGGAGTTTATACTAGGATTAAATGTCAGCAATTGTGAAAAACTGAGTTTAAATGTAGTTGGCTAGGGTGTATGTAAACTTCCAACTTCAACTGCTTTTCTGCTTGCTTCGAAGCAAGCAACACTGAAGCATGCATTAGAGCAAGTGATCACGCTCTCCATAGCCGATGTGTGCTAGACCTTTAAACAGGTCAACATTCACAAAACTGCGGGTCAACATTCACTAAACTCCTACATGTTTCAAACAGACCAACATAGTCCCTGTGCCCAAGAAAGCGAAGGTAACCAGCCTAAATGATTAACACCCCATAGCCCTCATGTTGGTAGCCATGAAGTGCTTTGAAAGGCTGGCCTTGGCTCACATCAACACCGTTATGCCGGAAACTCTAGACCCACTCCAATTCACATACCCCCCCAACATATCCACAGATGATACAATCGCACATCTTACACTGACCTTTCCACTTGGACAAAACACCTATGTGAGAATGCTGTTCATTAACTACAGCTCAGCGTTCAACACCATAGTGCCCACAAAACTCATCACTAAACTGAGGATTCTGGGACTCAACACCACCTCCTGCAACTGGATCCTAGACTTTCTGACGGGCTGCCCCCAGGTAGTAAGTGTAGGCAACAACACTTCTGGCACCCTTGTCCTCAATACTGGGGCCCCTCAGAGGTGCGTGCTTAGTCCCCTCCTGTACTCCCTGTTCACCCACGACTACGTGGCCAAGCACGACTCCCAACACCATCATTAAGTTGGCTAATGACACAACAACAATGAGACAGCCTATAGGGGGGAGGTCAGAGACCTGGCACTGTGGTGCCAGGACAACAAAGGAGCTGATTGTGGACTATATGGCCGAACAGGTTGAGAGTTTCAAGTTGCTTGGTGTCCACATCACCAACAAACTATCATGGTCCAAACACACCAAGACAGTTGTGAAGATGGGACAACAACACCTTTTCCCCCTCATGAGATTGAAAAGATTTGGCATGGGACCCCAGATCCTCAAAACGTTCTACAGCTGTACCATCGAGAGCATGCTAACCGATTGCATCACCGCCTGGTATGGCAACTACTCTGCATCTGACCTTAAGGTGCCACAGAGGGTAATGCGTACAGCCCAGTACATCACTGGGGCCAAGCTTCCTGACATCCAGAACCTATATACTAGGCAGTGTACGAGGAATGCCCAAAAAACTCCAGTCACCCAACTCATAGACTTTTCTCTCTACTACCGCACGGCAAGCGGTACCGGGGTGACAAGTCTAGGACGAAAAGTCTCATTAGCAGCTTCTACCCCCAAGCCATATGACTGCTGAACAATTAATAAAATGGCCACCCGGACTATTTATATTGACTCTCCCCGTTGTTTTTACAGTGCTGCTACTCGCTGTTAATTATCTATGCATAGTCACTTTAGAAATTACCACGACTAACCTGAACCCCCACACATTGACTCGGTACCGGTACCCCCTGTATATAGCCTCATTATTGTTACGTAATTTTCTTGTTAATTTTAGATTTTTATTACATTTTTTACTTTAGTTTATTTACAAAATATTTTCCTAACTCTATTTCTTAAACTGCATTGTTGGTTAAGGGCTTGTATGTAAGCATTTCACAGCAATATCTACACCTGTTGTATTCGGCGCATGTGACAAACATGATTTAATGTAACATTTCCCCAGCCATGCGTTAACACAAAGAAAATGAGTTGGGTAATATATGTTGGATGAAATACAGTATAAGTGTGTGCATTATAAAGTCTGGGCTCCAATTCCCAGATTAGTTGTTGAAATTAAATTAAATGAGCTGTAATTGACTGGGATTGTGATGATTAAAGAATCGAATAATGGAAGAACATCTCGGAAAATTTAAATGAATGGGGAGCTCCATGGTGCCCATTGAAATAAATAGGGAACACCATCGCGCCGATGCATTCTCATTAGTAGGGGGGAATGCCATCTCACAACCCATGTTCAGCTAAAATTCACAGTAGACATTGGCACATTTGTGAAGAACTGTAATATAACATAATCAAGTTATATGGCATCTATCAGAATAATTACGACGCAGATCTGATTGAATTAAAATATTGAAAAGGCATGTAGAGAGAGAGCCAAGTCATGCGTAAATGAGTCTCTGGGTTGCAACGGTTCAGTTACTTTGTCGTGTTAACTGTCATGGTGGAGCACATCCTTCTCGAGCTAATGGAGGATGCTTTTGGAGGTTTTTGAAAAAGAAGATGCTGCTTTTTGGCTTTTTAATCGTCCTCCAGACTCGCGATGGAAGAAAAAAAAACATGAAATGTAATGTCTCGTGACATTATGACTTCGGGGTTGACTGTGTCGGGGTTGACTGTGTGTCAGTGGACGCTAATGAATTGGCACTGTCAGTGGTGTGAACTATGGACCCGTGGGAGGATGTGCTTAGTGGCATTGCTGAAGCCAGTCACCGAGTCGGGCCAAGTGAAGTGGTAAGATAGAATAAGTGAAGAAGAAGAAAAAAATAATAATGGGGAGTACAACACCTTATTCGTTGGCCATTTTAAAGATCAGTGATTGGATCAGTTAGCTCTAGCAGATGGCCCAATATACCCATGGCCCAATATCTCTGTTTTGTCGCAGATGCCTATAGACCGTGATGAGTAAACTTTATATAATTTGGCTTGCCACCAAGAAGCATGTTCTCTCTCTCACCCTTCCTCTCTCTCCAGTTTTCTCTTCTCTCTCTACTGTTCTCCTCTCTTACTCTCTCTCCTTACCCTCTTTCTCCCTCTCTCTCTTATTCCCCGTTGTACCCATCTCTCATCGGCTACCCGAGGGCAGAGCAACACTAAGCAACAGACCAATAGACTAGGCGTGTCCCACAATAACTCAATGCTCCTGATTCCTGCTTACAAGCAAAAACTCAAACAGGAAGTACCAGTGCTCAATACGGAAGTGGTCAGATGATGCGAATGCTAAGGTACAGGACTATTTCGCTAGCACATACTGGAATATGTTCCAGGATTCGTCCGATAACATTGAGGAGTTGACCACATACAGTGCATCCGGAAAGTATTATGACCCTTTGACTTTTTCCACATTTTCTTACGTCATAACCTTATTCTAAAATGAATTAAATACGTTTTTTTCAATCATCAATCTACACACAATACCCCATAATGACATAACAAAAACAGATTTTTAGACATGTTTGCAAATGTGTGAAAGTATTCAGACCTTTTACTCAGTACTTTGTTGAAACACCTTTGGGAGCGGTTACAGCTCAAAGTCTTCTTGGGTTTTTCCCCTCAGAATTGAGGGAAAAATGAACGAAGCAAACTACAGAGATATCCTTGATGAAAACCTGCTCTAGAGTGCTCAGGACCTCTGACTGGGGTGAAGGTTAACCTTCCAACAGGACAACTATCCTCAGCACACAGCCAAGACAATGCAGTGGTGGCTTCGGGACAAGTCTCTGAATGTCCTTGAGTGAACCAGGGAGAGCCCAGAGTTAAACCCAATCGAACCCGGTCACCTAAATATAGCTGTGCAGCGACTCTCCCCATCCAACCTGACAAAGCTTGAAGAGGATCTGCAGAGAAGAATAGGACACCAAATACAGGTGTGCCCAGCTTGTAGCGTCATACCCAAGAAGACTCGAGGCTGTAATCGTTGCCAAAGGTGCTTCAACAAAGTACAGACTAAAGGGTCTGAATACTTACAGTTGAAGTCGGAAGTTTACATACACCTTAGCCAAATACATTTAATCTGAGTAAAAAGTCCCTGTTTTAGGTCAGTTAGGATCACCACTTTATTTTAAGAATGTGAAATGTCTGAATAATAGTAGAGTGATTTATTTCAGCTTTTATTTCTTTCATCACATTCCCAGTGGGTCAGAAGTTTACATACACTCAATTAGTATTGGGTAGCATTGCCTTTAAATGGTTGAATTTGGGTCAAACGTTTCGGGTAGCCTTCCACAAGCTTCCCACAATAAGTAGGCCTCTTTGCTCGCACATGCTTTTTCAGTTTTGCCCACACATTTTCTATAGCATTGAGGTCAGGGCTTTGTGATGGCCACTCCAATACCGTGACTTTATTGCCACAACTTTGGAAGAATGCTTTGGGTCATTGTCCATTTGGAAGAACCATTTGCGACCAAGCTTTAACTTCCTGACTGATGTCTTGAGATGTTGCTTCAATATATCCACATACTTTTTATTCCTCATGATGCTATCTATTTTGTGAAGTGCACCAGTCCCTCCTGCAGCAAAGCACCCACACAACATGATGCTGCCACCCCCGTGCTTCATGGTTGGGATGGTGTTCTTTGGCTTGCAAGCCTCCCCCTTTTTCCTCCAAACATAACAATGGTCATTATGGCCAAACAGTTATATTTTTGTTTCATCAGACCAGAGGACATTTCTCCAAAAAGTACCATCTTTGTTCCCATGTGCGGTTGCAAACCGTAGTCTGGCTTTTTTATGGTGGTTTTGGAGCAGTGACTTCTTCCTTGCTGAGTGGCCTTTCAGGTTATGTCAATATAGGACTTGTTTTACAGTGGATATAGATACTTTGTACCTGTTTCCTCCAGCATCTTCACAAGGTCCTCTGCTGTTCTTCTGGGATTGATTTGCACTTTTCGCACCAAAGTACGTTCATCTCTAGGAGACAGAACATGTCTCCTTCCTGAGCGGTATGACAGCTGCATGGTGCCATGATGTTTATACTTGCGTACTATTGTTTGTACAGATGAACGTCGTACCTTCAGGCGTTTGGAAATTGCTCCCAAGGATGAACCAGACTTGTGGAGGTCTACACATTTTTTTCTTTTGATTTTCCCATGATGTCAAGTAATGTTTGAAGGTAGGCCTTGAAATACATCCACAGGCAGACCTCCAATTGACTCAAATGATGTCAATTAGCCTATCAGAAGCTTCTAAAGCTATGATATCATTTTCTGGAATTTTCCAGGTTTTCCAGCTGTTTAAAGGTACAGTCAACTTAGTATACGTAAACTTCTGACCCACTGGAATTGTGATACAGTGAATTGTAAGTTAAATAATCTGTCTGTAAACAGTTGCTTGAAAAATTACTTGTGTCATACACAAAGTAGATATCCTAACCAACTTTCCAAAACTATAATTTGTTAACAAGAAGTTTGTGGAGTGGTTGTTAAACGAGTTTGAATGACTCCAACCTTAGTGTATGTAAATGTAAAATTTCAGTTTTTAATTTTTAATACATTTGCAAACATTTCTAAAAACCTGTTTTGCTTTGCCATGATGGGGTATTGGGTATAGATTGATGAAAATATATAAATATTTAAAACCTTTTTAGAATTAGGCTGAAACTTAACAAAATGTGGAAAAAGTCAAGGGGCCTGAATCCTTTCCAAATGCACTCTTCCTCAATTTCCTTGTACTCCTGCACATCGACCGTGTACTGGTACCCGTTTGTGTAGCGAAGTTATCATTACTCAATGTGTATTTGTTCTTCGTGTTATCTTCATATTACTTTTTTATTTTTCTCTCTGCGGTGTTAGGAAGGACCCATAAACATTTTACTGTTGTTTATGAAGCATGTAACAAATTAAATTAAAGATGGATGAATGAATTAATGACATACTGAAGGAAAAAATAAGGAATGAACAGAGACACTCCAGAGAGGGGAGATAAAGAGGAGAGCGGGATAGAGAAAGTGTCCTCTTAGGAAAGTGGCTGGATAGTTCTTAATGGTGAGTAAATAGGGCTTCTGGGTGGCTCTATCTAGAGAATTGCCAACCCTGAAACTAGGCTACAAACCCTACTGTTTAATGTAAGCACAGTACATTGGATGGGTGTTGACCAAAACTGTAAGGCATTCACTCAGTTGTCAATGAGAATAATGTTAAAGAATGCTAAATGTGTTATGCAATGTTATTTTTGATGGTCTATAGTTAGAAAAAAGGCCTGATAAAAATTTGTCAGTTAACTTTCGAAATGTCAACAAGACAAAATACGCTTGACAAGGTGGGATATTTTTGACTAAGTAAAATTAATGATGTTAGAAATGTCGGTGTAAACGTTTATGTGCAAATATTGATATAATAACCATCATATGTCACGCCTGCTCCCGCTCCCCCTCCCCGGTGCTCGAGGGCGCCAGATTGCCCATCATTACGCACACCTGTCACCTTTGTTACGCGCATCAGTGCTTCATTGGAATCACCTGCACTCCTTCAAGCTTTGATTGCTTTCCCTATATCTGCCTGTTTCTCTGTTTTTTCCCCATGTCAGCATTAATGACGTTGTGTTTTTCATGTCCAGACGCTGTCCTGTCTTGTTTCATGTCTGTTTATTAATTAAATGTTCACTCCCTGTACTTGCTTCTCGTCTCCAAGCGTCTGTCCTTACAATATCAAAGTAAACTTGGAATCACGCGATTTGTAAGGTGGTCCTCCCACTGCAATTAGGCTACAGATTAAATAAGTTGTGGTGAAAGTGCACGTGATTATCTTGATGCATCTTTCCAATAAATATTAGGTGTCTTGATGGTGACATGATGATCGATGCTTGGCTGCCATTAATCAAATAAATGTTTTTTTGCTCTTTTGTCCATAATAATCTCATCATGCAGGTAGCCTACCCGCACTGTGTCTGCGAGCTGTTGGCTAGAGCGCACGTGCCAACACCAGATTGGGCACATTTGCTTTATAACCCAATTGTTTTGCAACAAATCTGTCAGTAGAGTTGGAAATGCGATGAAAACCCATTTAAGACGTGTTTTTTATTCATTACATTGAAATTTAACCTCAAAGTTAACTTATCTGCACTACATCATCACGCAGTCTTTTATCCACAACAATTGATGGAAACACATCTCTGGTGGGAATATGCAGATTTTTAGAATGTTTGAATGTCATCAATTGGATAGAAACCTAGCTATAGACACCATTTTCTCCTCTGAAAACTTTCCCTGAGAAAGTTTGGAATGAATGGGTGGGTGGGGCAGTTGTTGGTTCAGGTGAGCGCTGTGCAACCATCTCAGGATAGAGGTTACTCTCTGCATTACATCCCAGTCACACAATGCAAGCGGGGCTCCACCATATGAATTCAATTTTCATTACCCCCTGTAATAAATGCGGTGTGAATCCTCGGAGGCCGTGGCAGGCAAAAAAATAAATCTGATACATGAATAAACGATGTCCCACTGGAGGGTGAGCTCCTCCTTTGTGAGCGAAGATTGACTCCTCCAAGATAGGACACATCAGCCGGAAACGGAACAGAAACAGAAATAGAAACCCAAAAGGCGCTCCGCTGACATTGCAGACTTTCTGTATGGTAGCCTATCCCCCCACCCAACCAATCCGTGAAGCTGTATACAATAATAATACATATTCTATGCAGTGTGACTGCAAGCCTTCCTAGCTATCAAATTCCCCCAGGGGTCAGCACTTTTATAATTCCAACAACATAGGGGATCTTAGACACAGAATCGTTCTGTCATCGCTCGCCCGCTCTCTGCTTCTTTTCAACTCTGCCAGTCAGCGACATTCACTGCTTTGTGTTTGTTTTCTCTTACATGCCTCATGACTTACTAGAAATGACATCTTTGCTTTATATAGGTTGAACTAGAATGAGAGTGATTCATTTTCACTCTATTCCCAATGTAACAGTGATCTATCAATGACTGTGCTTCATTCCGCATCAAGGAAACCTGGGTAATTATATAAAAATAGAGGTAGAGCAATACTTTTTTCTACTGTCCTGCGGTGATCTATCAATGATGGTACTTCACTCGACAACAGGTAAACTTGAGTAACTCCCCCACAGAATACAACTAGCATCCAATACATAGTTACCACTTACTGTGATAATATGCACCGAGGTCTCTGGAGGTAAACATTTTATTTACAAATTGGCAGAAGCCACCGGTGTGTCCTCAAAGAGGACTATTAGATACACCATTGAACTCTCCCCCCTCTCCATCCTCCGCAGCAGATGGGGTGGTGGTCTGATCTGTGGAGGCAATTTTGTGCATGACTGCCATGCCACGTCCTGGTGTGACATCTCATGCTGGTATCCGGGCTGTACCCTGACCTTCAGACACCACTGATGTGCAGCTGTCTGGCTGGGGAAGCACACACACTCTGAGGGGTGGGAATGAAGAATAAAAAAATGTTTTGGTTAGCGACTTTTGTGTTAGCACCATTGGCTAGTAATTTATACAAATGTACTTTGAAGTGTTAGTGGTCTGTTATCTGGCTGGGGAAGCACACACTATTAGGCAGAAGAATACAAACAGGTTTGTGTTCGTGACTTTTGTGTCAGCACCATTTTGTGTTAACACCATTGGGAGATGCACGATGTAGTGATTATCCGAAGGGTGATAATTGATACAAACGAGCGTTGTTGTTGTGCTCGTTTTTCATCTTTGAGGATTGGAGTGCTATTGTTCCCTGACTTTCACCTGAACAAGTGAGAGGGATTGAGAAGAAATATGAATACCAAAGAGGTTGGATTGTATGTACAATTGCTACTTATATATATTTTTTTTATTTAACCTTTATTTAACTAGGCAAGTCAGTTAAGAAAAAAATCTCATTTACAATGACAGCCTAGGAACAGTGGGTTAACTGCCTTGTTCAGGGACAGAACGACACATTTTTAACTTGTCAGCTCGGGGATTCGATCTAGCAACCTTTCAGTTACTGGCCCAATACCTCTAACCACCATGGTACCTGCCTATACTTTCCCAGTCATTTCACAGAATTATGTTCTATTTCTGTTGACGCCAATAATGAGTGTTGCAGATTGCTACATGTTCTCTCCTCCTCGTTTTCTCTTCAACTCTTTGACATATGGGAAACACCTGTGATACATACATATAGGATATTATTAGGATTTTACCATAGGTATAAATAGGTATGGCTTAAGCCACCGGCATAGTCTATGCATATTGTCATGACATTTCAAAACATAGTAACCTATGCCCTAGTGCACATTTCCATCTTGACTTTCTGGGAAATGTGATTACAGGCTAAGACTAACACTTCAGCTTCTTCACTGGTATTGTGCAGCCTGTCATGCAGGCACATAAGCAGGCACACACACACACACACACACACACACACACACACACACACACACACATCCCCCCCACGTTCCACACAAACACTTGCTATTTATTGGGGCAGAGTGGGAGGGCACATAACACCCAAAGAGACACTTTCTCCGTGGGGAGAGAGATCCTCTCATTACTAGTGGGATTAACAGTCAACCCCATCCTGTCCAGGGGGAGCCCAAAACAAATGAGAGAATAATTGAAAGAAGCGCTTGGCTTCCTATCTGCAACGACATACAGACCGAGGGAGGCTGTGTGGTGTTTGTACAACAAATGGGCAAAGACAAACACCGTGGCAGCAAATTTTCACTCACTCATACATGTTCTGAACAACAGCCCTGTACATTTTTTTGGGGTCATTGTATATATTGTGTTGAGGTTGATATTTGTTTGGAAATGTCCATCAAGTGTGATAATCACTATACTGTATACTGTGTAACCTAGAATATACAGTTCCAAACAAATGAAAGGAAACACATTTTCTTAGTTTTCTTAGTTGAATTGGCTGCAGTAATATTCAGCAGTTTTATTGTAAAATTATGCATCTTAGACCAGGGATATTCAAAACTTACTCCGAATACTGCTGGATTTCTACCTGATAATTAATTGCACAGACCTGGTGTCAAATCAAAATCAAACTGGATTAGTCACATGCGCCAAATACAACAGGTAGATCTTACAGTGAAATGCTTACTTACCTAAACAACATACAGTTTAAAAAAGTACATATAAGAATAAGACGGAAAAGTAACAAGTAATTAAAGAGCAGCAGTAAAATAACAATAGTGAGACTATATACAGGGGGGTACCGGTACAGAGTCAATGTGGGTGGGGCACCGGTTAGTTGAGGAGATATGTACATGTAGGTAGAGTTATTAAAGTGACTATGCATAAATGATAACAACAGAGAGTAGCAGCTGTATAAAAGAGGTGCGATGGGGGGTGGGGGCCAATGCAAATAGTCTGGGTAGCCATTTGATTAGGTGTTCAGGAGTCTTATGTCTTGGGGGTAGAAGCTGTTTAGAAGCCTCTTGGACCTAGACTTGGCACTTCGGTACCGCTTGCCGTGCGGTAGCAGAGAGAACAGTCTTTGACTAGGGAGGCTAGAGCCTTCCTCTGACACCGCCTGGTACAGAGGTCCTGGATGGCAGGAAGCTGGGACCCAGGGATGTACTGGGCCGTTCGCACTATCCTCTGTAGTGCCTTGCGGTCGGAGGCCGAGCAGTTGCCATACCAGGCAGTGATGCAGGTGTAGAACATTTTGAGGATCTGAGGATCCATGCCAAATCTTTTCAGTCTCCTGAGGGGGAATAGGTTTTGTCGTGCCCTCTTCACGACTGTCTTGGTGTGCTTGGACCATGTTAGTTTGTTGGTGATGTGGACACCAAGGAACTTGAAGCTCTTAACCTGCTCCACTGCAGCCCCGTCGATGAGATTGGGGGTGTGTTCAGGCCTCTTTTTCCCATAGTCCACAATCATGGTTGTTGTCCTGGCACCACACGGCCAGGTCTCTGACTTCCTCCCTATAGGCTGTCTTGTCATTGTCGGTGATCAGGCCTACCATTGTTGTGTCATCGGCAAACTGAATGATGGTGTTGGAGTTGTGCTTGGCCATGCAGTCATGAGTGAACAGGGAGTAAAGGGGGGGGCTGAGCACGCACCCCTGAAGGGCCCCTGTGTTAAGCATCAGCGTGGCGGATGTGTTGTTACCTACCTTTACCACCTGGGGGCGGCCCGTCAGGAAGTCCAGGATCCAGTTGTAGAGGGAGGTGTTTAGTCCCAGGGTCCTTAGCTTATTGATGAGCTTTGATGGTATTAGGGTGTTAAACGCTGAGCTGTAGTCAATGAATAGCATTCTCACATCGGTGTTCCTTTTGTCCATGTTGGAAAGGGCGGTGTGGAGTGTGATTGCATAATCTTTGGATCTGTCGGGGCGGTATGCATATTGGAGTGGGTCTATGGTTTCTGGGATAATGGTGTTGATATGTGCCATGATCAGCCTTTCAAAGCATTTCATGGCTACAGACGTGAGTGCTACGGGTCGGTAGTCATTTTGTTCTTGGGCACAGGCACTATGGTGGTCTGCTTAAAACATGTTGGTCTTACAGACTCAGACAGGGAGAGGTTGAAAATGTCAGTGAAGACACTTGTCAATTGTTTCTCGCAAGCTCGCAGTACACGTCCTGGGGGTCCTAGACTATCGACAATCCATGCTATAACAACCTGTCTCTAAATCACCATAACCTTCCAAAAACCAATAACAAATCTATTGTACATTTTTCTCAAAGGAAAGTATTTCGTGGCAGCCCAATTTAGCTCTCAGAGCCTGGATGTGGATGGTTGGAGGGTATAGGAGGCAGTGTTGCTGTACTATCCTGTCTCCGATATGGAGGTGCGTGAGTGTGTGTGTGTGTGGAGGCAATGCTGCAATAACATCCTGTATCAGACAGTGAGGTGTATGTGTGTATAAAGCCCCGGCCGGCAGACTAACTCATTACGGAGATGACAGCCTGTTTTGTTTCACTACATAGTAGCTCTCCCTGACAGTCTTTCAGCCCAGAGCCTAGAGCCAAACAAACAGTGGCGGTAACAATGCCAGATATCTCAGGATCTCTACTCGCTCTCTGAGATGTTTGAGGACCAACAGCTTTGATGTTTGGCCTAACTGCTTTGCTTTTGGTGAGTGAAGATTCGTGGTAACAGTATGAGTCTTATAGTTTAAGCATGTGCATTGTATTGGGTACATCCTTTGGGTTTTTTCATGTGGAAGGTGTACATTTCCCTGACCTTCATGTTACCGATATTGCTGATTTATACAACAACATAGAGACTGAGTGACAGACTGATTCTCACCAATATATGCTCTCGACACAGTGACACATCCTTTCTAGCGCAGGAGTTCCGCTAGCGGAACACCTCGACAACATTCCTCTGAAAAGGCAGTGCGCGAAATTCAAAAATATATTTTCGAAATATGTAACTTTCACACATCAACCTCTCTGGGATATCATCAGAAGGCACTCCCAGGAATCCCAGTTCAACAATAAACGACTGATAAGTTCCATCATTTATGTCCAAATAGCCACTTGTCACATACACATTGTCAGCAGATGATAATGCGAGTGTAGCGAAATGCTTGTGCTTCTTGTTCCGACAATGCAGTAGTAACCAACGAGTAATCTAACCTAACAATTCCACAACTGCTACCTTATACACACAAAGGGATAAAGAATATGCACATAAAGATATATGAATAGGTGATGGTACAGAACGGCATAGGCAAGATGCAGTAGATGGTATCGAGTACATTATATACATATGAGATGAGTAATGTAGGGTATGTATACATAAAAGTGGCATAGTTTAACTTCTTGCGTCGAGCCATCCCGGATCCGGTATCGTGACTACAGCCTCAAGCTCATTACCATAACGCAACGTTAACTATTCATGAAAATTGCAAATGAAATGAAATGAATCTATTTGCTCTCAAGCTTAGCCTTTTGTTAACAACACTGTCATCTCAGATTTTCAAAATATGCTTCTCAACCATTGCAAAACAAGCATTTGTGTAACAGTATTGATAGCTAGCGTAGCATTTAGCGTAGCATTTAGCAGGCAACATTTTCACAAAAACCAGAAAAGCATTCAAATAAAATCATTTACCTTTGAAGAACTTCGGATGTTTTCAATGAGGAGACTCTCAGATAGCAAATGTTCAGTTTTTCCTGAAAGATTATTTGTTTAGGACAAATCGCTCCGTTTTCTGCGTCACGTTTAGCTACGAAAAAACCTGTATCCAGGATTGTGTAAATCTATCCGCAAGCTCATTAGCACAACACAACGTTAACTATTCATGAAAATTGCAAATTAAATTAAATTAATCTATTTGCTCTCAAGCTTAGCCTTTTAACAACACTGTCATCTCAGATTTTCAAAATATGCTTTTGAACCATAGCTAAACAAGCATTTGTGTAAAAGTATTGATTGCCTAGCATAGGATTATGCCTGTCTTTTAGCATGCAACATTTTCACAAAAAACAGAAAAGGATTCAAATAAAATCATTTACCTTTGAAGAACTTCAGATGTTTTCAATGAGGAGACTCTCAGTTAGATAGCAAATGTTCAGTTTTTACAAAAAATATTATTTGTGTCGACTAATCGCTCCGTTTTGTTCATCACGTTTGGGTAAGAAAGAAAAAAAAAATATATATATATATTAAGTCATTAAAACGCAAACTTTTTTCCAAATTAACTCCATAATATCGACAGAAACATGGCAAACCGATGTTTAGAATCAATCCTCAAGGTGTTTTTCACATATCTATCGACGATAAAATCCTTCGTGGCAGTTGACTTTCTCTTCTGAAGAAATGGAACGCGCATGGACCTACAGATTACGCAATAATTTCGACACAGGACACCGGGCGGGACACCAGGTAAATGTAGTCTCTTATGGTCAATCTTCCAATGATATGCCTACAAACACGTCACAATGCTGCAGACACCTTGGAGAAACGACACAAAGGGCAGGCTCATTCCTGGCGCATTGACAGCCATATAAGGAGACATTGGAACACAGCGCCTTCAGAATCTGGGGCATTTCCAGTATGAAACTTCATTGTGGTTTCGCCTGTAGCATTAGTTCTGGGGCACTCACAGATAATATCTTTGCAGTTTTGGAAACGTCAGAGTTTTGTCTTTCCAAGGCTGTCAATTCCATGCATAGTCGAGCATCTTTTCGTGACAAAATATTGCGCTTAAAACGGGCACGTCTTTTTATCCAATAATGACATAGCGCCCCCATAGGTTGAAGAGGTTAAAGTGGCTAGTGATACATGCATACATAAAGATGGCAAGATGCAGTAAATGGTATAGAGTACAGTATATACATATGAGATGAGTAATGTAGGGTATGTAAACATTATATTAAGTGGCATTGTTTAAAGTGGCTAGTGATACATTTATTACATCAATTTTCATTATTAAAGTGGCTGGAGTTGAGTCAGTATGTTGGCAGCAGCCACTCAATGTTAGTCATGGCTGTTTAATTAACAGTCTGATGGCCTTGAGATAGAAGCTGTTTTTCAGTCTCTCGGTCCCTGCTTTGATGCACCTGTACTGACCTCGCCTGGATGATAGCGGGGGTGAACAGGCAGTGGCTCGGGTGGTTGTTGTCCTTGATGATCTTTATGGCCTTCCTGTGACATCGGGTGGTGTAGGTGTCCTGAAGGGCAGGTAGGTTGTCCCCGGTGATGCGTTGTGCAGACCTCACTACACTCTGGAGAGCCTTACGGTTGTGGGCGGAGCAGTTGCTGTACCAGGCGGTGATACACCCCGACAGGATGCTCTCGATGTGTATCTGTAAAAGTTTGTGAGTGCTTTTGGTGACAAGCCAAATTTCTTCAGCCTCCTGAGGTTGAAGAGGCGCTGCTGCGCCTTCTTCACAACGCTGTCTGTGTGGGTGGACCAATCCAGTTTGTCCGTGATGTGTACGCCGAGGAACTTAATTATGGCTGCGATCCCTGTACAGGGATCAACATCAGGGGAAATTTCAGAGTGACAACTAAAAATACAACGTTGTAACATTAAACATTCTTGAAAATGCAAGTGTCTTACACCCTTCAAAAGATTAGAATCTTGGTAATCAAACTACGTTTTCCAATTTAAAATAGCTATTACAGAGAACAAATACCATGCTTTTGTTTGAGAAGAGCAAACAACAACAGAAACATTTTCCGCCATGACAGTTTTTACACATTCACATCTGAAGGTAAAATTATGACTTACATTCTGATATCTTGCTCTTATTTCTCTTCCTGAGGGTCGCAGTGATCAAATGAAGTGCCTTTTCCTTTGAAAAAATCAATTTTTATAGCTTAAATCAAAACATTTTGTAACCTGTTTGTGCCGTGAATTCCATCTCTATCAATTTTTTACAGAGCATTTGACATAATTACACACGGTAAACCATCGTTTATCTAGTCATGGTTGGTTTCAGTGCATTCCTCTGGATGTTTGCAACACAGCCAAATGTCATTGTTTTAATTGCGGGGAGTATTGACCGAAGTGAACTGATTTGAAGACAACGAGCAATGACTACCTTACGCACCAATCATTTTAGTGAAGCTTCGTTGATGGACTGTATTTCTGCTCAATGACCACTGATCTTCTTGAAATCTAGCTGGGTAGATAGCCAATGAGCTGAGGTAAAACGCCAGTATGTAATGGTTTTGGGTTGGAGCACCATTCCTTGTTTGATATCGCATGCGTAACGAACTCCATTCTCGCCTTGACGATTAGAGGAGTTGCTGTGAGGCTTGTTACGCGCAGCTGTATTTCGGAAAGTTGTATTTTCAACGATTTCATTGAAGAGGTCATGGCGAATAAATCAGAAAAAACGAAGTCAAAGTCTAAAGTGAAAGTGAAAAAGTGAAAGTGAGACAGATTTTTTGTTTGAGGAATCTTTGAGTGTTATGATTCAAACAGGAACTGAGGTGCTGTTTCTGCAAGGACAGGATGTACTTCTGGACGGGTAAGTGCTAATGCCGTTTTATGAAATATAAATAAAAATATATAATTATTATTTTATTTTTTTGCAATGAAATGTGTGGTTTGTTTGTGTGTGTGTGTGTTGGTTTGTTTGGGTGTGTGTGTGTGTGTGTGTGTGTGTCGTGTGTCGTGTGTGTGTGTGTATGTATATATATATATATATATATATATATATATATATATATATATATATATATATATATATATTCCATGTCAGATTATATTTTCCATTTTTTTTATTCAAAAGGAATGGAGTAGAACAGCAAACACACACATGGCCACCCCCATTCTAGTACATATGAAAGATGATACTACAACAATAAAAAACAGAAAACGTATGCTCTTTCTTTCTCTTTTCTTCCACCAGATCTACTGTGTTACATTCTCCTACATTCAATTAACATTTCCACAAACTTCAGAATGTTTCCATTCAAATGATACCAAGAATATGCATATCCTTGCCTCTGGGGCTGAGCTACAGGCAGTTAGATTAGGGTATGTCTTCAGGCGTAAATTGAGAACAAAGGGATGCAGCCATAACAGGTTAAAACTTACTACCCTCTCCACTACTGTCCCGTCGATGTGGATAGGGGGGTGCTCCCTCTGCTGTTTCCTGAAGTCCACGATCATCTCCTTTGTTTTGTGGACGTTGAGTGTGAGGTTATTTTCCTGACACCACACTCCGATGGCCCTCACCTCCTCCCTGTAGGCCGTCTCATCGTTGTTGTTAATCAAGCCTACCACTGTAGTGTCGTCTGCAAACTTGATGATTGAGTTGGAGGCGTGCATGGCCAGGCAGTCGTGGGTGAACAGGGAGTACAGGAGAGGGCTCAGAACGCACCCTTGTGGAGCCCCAGTGTTGAGAATCAGCGGGGTGGAGATGTTGTTACCTACTCTCACCACCTGGGGGCGGCCCATCAGGAAGTCCAGTACCCAGTTGCACAGGGTGGGGTCGAGACCCAGGTTCTCGAGCTTGATGACGAGTTTGGAGGGTACTATGGTATTAAATGCTTGTTGTTAGCGTGTTCAGCCCAGTAATCCATCTTCATGAGTCGCGAGCATTTCATCCAGACAAAAACTCGAAAAGTTCTGTTACAGTCCTTTAGAAACATATGAAACGATGTATGGAATCAATCATTAGGATGTTTTAAACATAAAACACCTATAATGTTCCAACCGGAGAATTCCTTTGTCTTCAGAAAGGCACTGGAACGAGAGGTAACTCTGTTGGGAGTGCGCGTCATTACACCAAGGCTCTCTGCCAGACCACTGACTCAGAGGTCTCATGAGCCCCTCCTTTATAGTATAATCCTAATTCAAGTTTCAAATGACGGTTGGCATCTAGTGGAAGCCCTTGGAAGTGCAACCTCATCCATATCTCAATGTGTACTCGGTAGGCCAAGCTTTGAAAAACTACTAACCTCAGATGTCCCACTTCCTGGTTGGATTTTACTCTGGTTTTTGCCTGCCATACGAGTTCTGTTATACTCACAGACATCATTCAAACAGTTTTAGAAACTTCAGAGTGTTTTCTATCCAAAACTAATAATAATATGCATATATTAGCATCTGGGACATAGTAGGAAGCAGTTCACTCTGGGCACGCTATTCATCCAAAAGTGAAAATTCTGCCCCCTGTCCCCAAAAGGTTAAAAAAATAACATTTTGTCAATTAAATCCCATCTCGTTAAAACCTCTTAGGGATCGTGAACTGCTAGCGGTCCACTTACGACAACATCCGGTGAAATTGCAGAGCACCAAATTCAAAAGAAGAAAATCGTAATCATAAACATTCATGAAAATACAAGTGTCTTACATCATTCAAAAGCTTATAATCTTGGTAATCGAACTGCATTGTCTGATTTACAATAGGCTTTACGGCAAAAGCATAGCATTCGATTGTTTGAGGACAGCGCCCCACATCCACCATAATTTTCAAACCAGCACAGCTTCACAAAAATCACAAATAGCGATAAAATAAATCACTTACATTTGAAGATCTTCCTCTGTTTGCAATCCCAATGGTCCCAGCTACACAATGAATGGTCGTTTTGTTCGATAAAGTCCTTCTTTATAACCCAAAAAGTATGTTTAGTTGGCGCCATTAATTTCAGTAATTCACTCGTTCAACATGCTTACAAAGGAACCCAAAATGTTACCGGTAAAGTTCGTCCAAACAAGTCAAATGACATTTGTAAATTAATTACCCGGTACTGTCAGGTACTCTAATATCTAAATAAACTATAATATTTAATACGGAGAATAGTATGTTCAATAGGGAAGATAAATAACGAAGAGCGCGTCCTCATTCACGCGTACACAAAGACTACTTTCCTAATGAGGCTTACCTTGGATAAACTACATTTACTTGTTCGTCTTGTTCGTCTTTCAAGAAACAAGCCTGAAACCTTGTATAAAGACTTGACATCTAGTGGAAGCTCTAGGTACTGCAACTTGGGAGCTATTTTTTTTGTATAGTCCATCGGCTTGCATTGAAAAGGCCTGTGACCTCCAAAAAATGTTCCTCGGGTTTTTGCCTGCCATATCAGTTCTGTTATACTCACAGACATTATTTAACAGTTTTAGAAACTTCAAATTCCACAAATTATTTTCATATCCTAGCTTCTGGGCCTGAGTAACAGGCATTTTACTTATGGAATGTCAGTCAGGCGAAAATTCAGGATACTGCCCCCTAGCCTTATGTACTTCTTTGGTAGTGACTGGTGTGCACCAGGGGACGCTCTTGCAAATGCACCAAAAACACACCTGCAAGTCACCCATAATTCCAGTCCACGCTTGTAATTTTTTTTTTTTAACTAGACAGATTTGCAACAGGTTACTGGAAGAACAGCTGATTCTCCACTCGCTTATTATTCTCCGATTCATTCGGTAGCCCAGATGATCTGACAGGCAGAGCTGGGAGTATAAATACCACAAACGTACCGTTATACTAAATAATAACACTGTAGCTAGAATCAATCCTCAGAGTTTTTATGAGCTCAGATTGGCTTTTCTCAAATACCGCTGCTCAGCTATTGCAATAACTTATGGCTGCATTGGTTCTTACAAACTATGAGCATGAGGGTTTTCAGACATTTGTATCTATAGGTGGATTGGTTCATCAAAAGAATGTCTATAATGCAGTCCAAATTTGTCTAGCTAAGGTATCCATGTTAGGACTGCCTCAGGCGGGCATGAATCATGAATTCCTAGATTGAGCCATATCCAGGTTTCCTTCCTTTAACAGTTATTTCAGTGATGTCCAAGATGAAAGCGATCTTTCTCCTCCCCTCATCTCTCATTCTTTGACCAAACCTATTCTTCCCCCTCCCGGATATCCTGACATCTACTGTATGCCTGAATATTGATGCCTGAAGCGGTAATGAAGCTATAATAGGATGAGGTAGATGAACCCAGTCCAAATTATGGGAGAGAGGGTCATATGGCGCCGAGAAAGGTGTGCCGTGGCGTCTAACGTGGGGACATCAGAGCCATCGCTCTTGTTATTTTTATAAGGTCAACTCAATTATGTAGCGACCCCAGGTAATTATTCAATCCGTAAAGTTAATAAACACTGGAGGGGATGCTGCTACTGACACCTCCGAGAGGGACTTTGTCACTTGCAATTCAAATTACGGGCCTGACTCAGAGGTGCAGAGATGCTGAAAATAGAAGACAGGTAATGATCTATTTCTTAAGAGAGAGCGACGGGAGAAAAAAGGAGCTCGTCAGGGAGTTGAGAGGAAGGGGTGGATATTTAGCAACTTCTTTCTCCACATCTGTGTTCAAAAACAAAGGGAAGAACAAATGAAAGTACCTCTGGAATTACTGAGGGAGCTGGCACACTTGTTTTCTGCACTCACTGTTGAAATAGAACATTTGTCGGCAAGTAATTTATTCTAACCGTCCTCCCTTTGCCATTTCGCATTCTTCCCCCAGTGATATACAGTGGCATTTTTTCAAATGACAAATACTGCACATTTATATAAAGTTGAGAGGTGGTATATAGAACACAGTTTGATCCAACACAGGCCCTTATGTCTTCCTTTAAATCCCAATGGGAAGATGGTGAATGAGGGTATCCCTGAATAAATCATACAAATGTGATGTATTGAATATGACTTCATCATCAGTGTTGTACATTTGCCATTTCTTAATAGTGAGAATATTGGGGTTGATGGAAGGCACTGTCATCCCCTCAAGTAGCCCTCTTCACCAGCATTTTGATAATACCAAAGGCCTAAATATTTTATTTTGCCTTGTTCAAGGGAGTGTTATGCTCTGCTCAGAATGAGAGTAATGATACTTCCACAAGCACATACCTCCCCCCTAAGATGTAGGTCATTTTTAGGAAATACACCTGGAAAGTGGATTGTGTCACAACACAATACACATGGATGCGTGACACAATCTGTAAAATGTAAACACAACTGTAGATAGCAGAAGAGTGTAGAAGGGTTGCTAATTAACTGTAAACACATTTAGCTAGATAGCTAACCACCTTGGCAAACTGTGGGGGGAAGCATATTACAGTTAGTTTGCTATGTATCGCTCTATGCTAGCAAACCTAAGGCAGCCTCCAATACTGACAAGGTGTGTCCAATTGTGTTTACCTATTGCAGTTTATGACTCCTCAACTTTCCAAAAGTATTGGTAGAATGTAAACACAACTGGAGACACTTGTGGAGACACTTGTCATTTTGTGGAGACATGCTTCTGATATGACCAGCACCTAACAGTAGCTGGCTAAAGTATGTAGGAGCTGTTGCTAAATAACTGCAAAAAACTTTTGCTAGATAGTTAATAAAGTTGGTCAACTGTGGGACTAACTTGTTCTGCTATGACATATCTACTTTCCAAACATCTCTTGCAAAAATCAGTTTCTAAGGGATGTGTGAAACAATACTTCCATGCCACACTAGTGGCTATGAGATACAGTGGGGCAAAAAAGTATTTATTCAACCACCAATTGTGCAAGTTCTCCCACATAAAAAGATGAGAGGCCTGTAATGGCCTGAAAATCACATTGTAGGAAGTAATGAAGTTATTTGCAAATTATGGTGGAAAATAAGTATTTGGTCACCTACAAACAAGCAAGATTTCTGGCTCTCACAGACCTGTAACTTCTTCTTTAAGAGGCTCCTCTGTCCTTCACCTGTTACCTGTATTAATGGCACCTGTTTGAACTTGTTATCAGTATAAAAGACACCTGTCCACAACCTCAAACAGTCACACTCCAAACTCCACTATGGCCAAGACCAAAGAGCTGTCAAAGGACACCAGAAACAAAATTGTAGACCTGCACCAGGCTGGGAAGACTGAATCTGCAATAGGTAAGCAGCTTGGTTTGAAGAAATCAACTGTGGGAGCAATTATTAGGAAATGGAAGACATACAAGACCACTGATAATCTCCGTCGATCTGGGGCTCCACGCAAGATCTCAACCCGTGGGGTCAAAATGATCACAAGAACGGTGAGCAAAAATCCCAGAACCACACGGGGGAACCTAGTGAATGACCTGCAGAGAGCTGGGACCAAAGTAACAAAGCCTACCATCAGTAACACACTACGCTGCCAGGGACTCAAATCCTGCAGTGCCAGACGTGTCCCCCTGCTTAAGCCAGTACATGTCCAGGCCCGTCTGAAGTTTGCTAGAGAGCATTTGGATGATCCAGAAGAAGATTGGGAGAATGTAATATGGTCAGATGAAACCAAAATATAACTTTTTGGTAAAAACTCAACTCGTTGTGTTTGGAGGACAAAGAATGCTGAGTTGCATCCAAAGAACACCATACCTACTGTGAAGCATGGGGGTGGAAACATCATGCTTTGGGGCTGTTTTTCTGCAAAGGGACCAGGACGACTGATCCGTGTAAAGGAAAGAATGAATGGGGCCATGTATCGTGAGATTTTGAGTGAAAACCTCTGTATTTTTTTTATCATAGGTACACTTCAACTGTGAGAGACGGAATCTAAAACAAAAATCTAGAAAATCACATTGTATGATTTTTATTAACTGCACCTGTTTGAACTCGTTACCTGTATAAAATACACCTGTCCACACACTCAATCAAACAGACTCCAGCCTTTCCACAATGGCCAAGACCAGAGAGCTGTGTAAGGACATCAGGGATAAAATTGTAGACCTGCACAAGGCTGGAATGGGCTACAGGACAATAGGCAAGCAGCTTGGTGAGAAGGCAACAACTGTTGGCGCAATTATTCGAAAATGGAAGAAGTTCAGGATGACGGTCAATCACCCTCGGTCTGGGGCTCCATGCGAGATCTCACCTCGTGGGGCATCAATGATCATGAGGAAGGTGAGAGATCAGCCCAGAACTACACGGCAGGACCTGGTCAATGACCTGAAGAGTGCTGGGACCACAGTCTCAAAGAAAACTATTAGTAACACACTATGCCGTCATGGATTAAAATCCTGCAGCGCACGCAAGGTCCCCCTGCTCAAGCCAGCACATGTCCAGGCCAGAGGAGGAATGGGAGAAGGGCATGTGGTCTGATGAGACAAAAATATAGCTTTTTGGTCTAAACTCCACTCGCTGTGTTTGGAGGAAGAAGAAGGATGAGTACAACCCCAAGAACACCATCCCAACCGTGAAGCATGGAGGTGGAAACATCATTCTTTAGGGATGCTTTTCTGCAAAGGGGACAGGACGACTGCACCGTATTGAGGGGAGGATGGATGGGGCCATGTATCGCAAGATCTTGGCCAACAACCTCCTTCCCTCAGTAAGAGCATTGAAGATGGGTTGTGGCTGGGTCTTCCAGCATGACAACGACCCGAAACACACAGCCAGGGCAACTAAGGAGTGGCTCCATAAGAAGCATCTGAAGGTCCTGGAGTGGCCTAGCCAGTCTCCAGACCTGAACCCAATAGAAAATATTTGGAGGGAGCTGAAAGTCAGTATTGCCCAGCGACAGCCCCGAAACCTGAAGGATCTGGAGAAGGTCAAAATCCCTGCCTCAGTGTGTGCAAACCTGGTCAAGAACTACAGGAAACGTATGATCTCTGTAATTGCAAACAAAGATTTCTGTACCAAATATTAAGTTCTGCTTTTCTGATGTATCAAATACTTATGTCATGCAATAAAATGCAAATGAATTACTTAAAAATCATACAATGTGATTTTCTGGATTTTTGTTTTAGACTCCGTCTCTCACAATTGAAGTGTACCTATGATAAAAATTACAGACCTCTAGATGCTTTGTAAGTAGGAAAACCTGCAAAATCGGCAGTGTATCAAATAATCTCCCCACTAGCTTTCATAACATGCTGGCTAGACATTCCAAAGCAAAACAATGTAATTAGCCAGCTGCGATCTGGCGATGTGATTTGTAACTTTGCAAGCTAAATTTAGCTTTAGGTTATGTTAGCTACAGACTACCGGACCATATCTAACCGTTAGCTAGCTAGCTAACTAATTACCACAGAGGCTAACGTGACTGGCCTATGTTTTGTATTTACAGAGTCTGATCCTATCAACATTTGCTGTGGCATCAACATCAACCTCAGCAACTAGTGTAAGTCAACTTTGCTACATTTTTCAATGACTCCATGATGAGCAAGTACATATACTGGAATTAGGCATAAACATGGTCATAGTTGGTGTGTTTATAAGTGGGGTTCATCTTCTACTGTAGTTCTCTGTTTTATGGAGGCTTAGTTGATAGCAAATCTTGAAGTCCAAGATAAAATAAAAATGTATCTTCAATATTTTTTTTATTTGTATTTATTTATTCTATATATTTGTATGTATTAAATCTTTTACCTTTAATTTTTTTGTATTATTATTGTTTTAATTTTTTACTTGACACATTTTTCTTAGCTTCTTCAGTCATTGTTGGTTAAGGGCTTGTATTTCACTGTAAGGACACCTGTTGTATTCGGCGCATGTGACAAATAAAATGAGATTTTATTTGATTTATTAGTAAGTAGGGCATGGTGTGGGTGACTTGTGTCTGTTGAGGGTGGGTATTATTTGTGTGTGAAGGTTAGTCAGCATAATCTATTGACAGGAGGGGTATGGTACCTTGTTTGAGTGTGTATTGATGGGGACAAAGTAGTAAAATGTTGGGGAATCACTGATTAGGGTATGTCCGATAGACAAATTCTGCTGCTGATGATGACCTTGACACCAGCTTCAGTAGTACAGATCCTGAGTAGCAGCAGGGTAAAAATGTATGTGGGGGGGTCATTGCAAATAGTCCAGGTAGCCATTTGATTAGCTTTTCAGGAGTCTTATGGCTTGGGGGTAGAAGCTGTTAAGAAGCCTTTTGAACCTAGACTTGGGGCTCTGGTGCCGCTTGGTGTGCGGTAGCAGAGAACAGTCTAGGGTGGCTGGAGTCTCTGGCAATTTTTAGGGCCTTCCTCTGACACCGCCTGGTATAGAGGTCCTGGACGGCAGGAAGCTTGCCCCCAGTGATGTACTGGGCCGTATGCACTGTAGTGCCTTGCGGTCGGAGGCCGAGCAGTTGCCATACCAGGCAGTGATGCAACAAGTCAGGTTGCTCTTGATGGTGCAGTTGTAGAACTTTTTGAGGATCTGAGGACCATAGCCAAATATTTTCAGTCTCCTGAGGGGGAAAAGGCGTTGTCGTGGGTTTTGTCGCGCACTCTTCACAACTATCTTGGTGTCATTAGATCATTGATAGTTTGTTGGTGATGTGGACACCAAGGAACTTGAAGCTCTCAACCTTGTCCACTACAGCCCAGTTGATGAGAATGTGGGTGTGCTCTGCCCTCCTTTTCCTATAGTCCATGATCATCTCCTTTGTCTTGATCACGTTGAGGGAGAGGTTGTTATCCTGGCACCACACTGTGTACAAGTGTACTGACAAGTGACTAAATGATTCCATCTGCATCAGAAACTAATAGTGTCAATTTCAACTTCTGGATCAATTCATTTTGATATTCAGCTACAATCTTACTGCTAAAACACGTGATGCAGGAAGTTGGTGTATCATTTTTATTTGTTATATAACAATATGCTAGCCTGCAAATAGGTAGACAGGCCTTGTATTCAAGGCACAGTTTATTTGCTCTGGAGACCGAGGTGAGTTTGTGAGAGAAATGACAAGATAATGTTACAATACTTTTATTGAATCAAGTTGTCTTTCATACAAATCTTGACCTTGTGACCCATTCCATACATCTGTTGTTTGTTATGTAGACTGAAGGGGGTGTATCTTGGCTTTAAAAATACCTTTGTACTTTTGTCTCGGGGTTCTCGGTGATTCGTCGACCAGCCATCATTAGCGTAGAGCACTCAATCAATTCACTTTTTATGTGTGTGTTGTATTGACCTGCTCCCTTATTAAACCCTTTCACATGTACATTCACACGGGTGTGATCATTCTACAGTGGTCCCTGAAGCGTACGATCACACCCGTGTGATTAGAACGCTTATTTAGAACGGCAAAGTTATGTCCAGAATGTAAGCAGTTTATTTTCGGATGCAATGTTCAGATATTCACAGAAGTATCTATAGCATAACACAATCATCCAAACCTGAAAAATGTAGGCTACATTTGTCGTAGCGCTAACTGAAACATTGACGCAACACAAGCATATTTGTATAACTCTCGGCTGACAAACTACAATATGAATTAACGTGTTGAGTGTAGAGGGCAGTATTTTGATGTTTGGATGAAAAACGTACCCAAATTAAACTGCCTATTTCTCAGGCCCAGCATATGCATATAATTGTCAGATTAGGATAGAAAACACTCTAAAGTTTCCAAAACTGTCAAAATATTTTTGTGAGTATAACAGAACTGATATTGCAGGCAAAAACCTAAGGAAAATCCAACCCGGAAGTGCTGTTTTTCCTGAAAGCTCTCTGTTCCATTGCCTGCCTTCACTCCATTTAAAGGGATATCAACCAGATTCCTTTTCCTATGGCTTCCACATGCTGTGAACAGTCTTTATACATAGTTTCAGGCTTTTATTTTGAAAAATGAGCGAGAAATATCACATCGCGTCATTGGATGGCTGGGTGCCGGCAGCGTTTTGCATGCGCAACAGCTTGGAGCAAACATTTTTTCTCTCTCTCCTATTGAAGAAGCTACAGTCCGTTGGAAATATTAATATTATATATTAATATTAAAAACAACCTGAGGATTGATTATAAAAACCGTTTGACATGTTTCTACGAACTTTACGGATCCCATTTGGAATTTTCGTCTGCCCGGTCGTGACCGCTCGAGCGTGTGGATTTCTGAACATGACGTGCCAACCAAATGGAGGTATTTTGGATATAAAAATAATCTTTATGGAACAAAAGGAACATTTATTGTGTAACTGGGAGTAACTGGGAGTCTCGTGAGTGCAAACATCCAAAGATCATCAAAGGTAAGCGATTCATTTTATTGCTTTTCTGACTTTCGTGACCAATCTACTTGGCTGCTAGCTGTTTGTAATGTTTTGTCTGCTGAGAGAGATGTCCTTACATAAACGCTTGGTAAGCTTTCGCCGAAAAGCTTTTTTGAAATCTGACACGCCAGGTGGATTAACAACTAGCTAAGCTGTGTTTTGCTATATTGCACTTGTGATTTCATGAACATTTTATATTTTTAGTAATTTAATTTGAATTTGGCGCTCTCCAATTCAGCGGATGTTGACGAAAATGATCCCGCTAACGGGATGGGTGCATCAAGAAGTTAACTTATAGCAATTACTATTTATGATTGATCACATCAGGGGTGAGCTCACCATTGATCAAAATAATTGAGTAAAACACTAGAAATCGAAAGTAATCCGACGATTAGTTTCAACGTGCTGCCATGCTTTTTTCCTCACAGAAAACAAAGATAATAAGAGAAGACAAGATGAGTTTGGTCTGTTTATAGTATGCATTTTGAAGGGGTGTGTCGTCTATCCTTGTTCACATCTCACCATTCACTTCCTGAAGTTCTCAAAAAAGGAGTGAACCCTTACTCACCTCATTTTGTTATAGCATATTTGGTCAGACAGACGATTACGTGAAACCCAGAATACATTGTATGTCAAACAAACATGGCTCCACACACATAGCTGGAATTAGCTTAGCTCATCATAATCAGTACAACCTTCAAAAAAGTATAATAATATGTGCACATTACAATCTATGCAAGAATCGGAATACATGATTTATCACCGTTACTTGAAAACATGTCAATAATTACCAGACAAAACATTTTCTGATAGTGATTTATTGATACAAAGGGTGCGTGCTGGCAGTCAATCACATAACCTCTCACTCCCACTCTGAGCCATTCAGTGTTGGTTATGTGTGTAGCAAGTAAGCTAAGCTGTAGCTTTAGCAATGTCTTTCAAAAAGGAGACAACTCACAAATGCGGAAATTCTGGATATTTAAATAAAATTCTGACAATGAATCTGTGTCTGAAAGTCAGGAATCAGATTCTGCCAGTGACAGTGAGGAGCTGCCCCCTAGCCACTGAGAACCCTGAATCTGAGGACCCCTTGTCCACTGACAAAGTCCCAGTTCCCTTTGAAGTTGGTGGTGATGGAGGCAGACCGACAATGGATGAAGTACAGGAGTTCTGTGGTAGCTGGAAGGCTGACAGCCATTTCAGCCCTCCTGGCCCTGCTGTTTGCTTTGATGAGTCCCAGTCTGGAGTGCTATGCCCCTTACCATTTCCACCTGAGGCAGAGTGCTTCAAGTTGTTTCTGACAGAGGAGCTGGTGGGAGACATAGTAGAGACCAATTGCTATGCCTTGGAGCTACAGGAGAAAAAGAGCCAGGAGTGGGGGGAACAACCACAATTAGTGAAATGTATACCTTCCTGGTGACAGTCCTCATTGGGATAGTAAAGAAGAACTCCCTAAGAGAATACTGAAGCACAGATCCTATGTTTGCAACTCCCTTCATTGCTGCCACCCTCTTTTCCCAAGACTGTTTCCTAGTTATGCTGCAATGACTGCATTTCATCAACAATGCTACTGCCATCCTAAATGACCCGTTATACAAAATAAGAAATATCAACAGCTGGCAGTAAAGTGACATGACAAACGAGACATCCATGTCCTCTCCGCTGTCCATACAGCAACCATGTCGGCCACAGGGTAGGTGGACCACCCGGGGGGAGAGAGAAAAATCAAACCAGACTGCGTGCCTGACTATAACCTCAAATGGGGGCAGTGGATAATAAGGCAGACATGATAAACAGCTTTGTGGAATGCACATAAAAAAATGACCAAGTGGTACAAGAATATATATATTCAAATTACAACAAGCCAATACTTCTGACACAATTAGCATTGTTTTCCAGAGCTACAGTCGTGGCCAAAAGTTTTGAAAATGACACAAATATTAATTTCCACAAAGTTTGCTACACCAGTGTCTTTAGATATTTTTGTCAGATGTTACTATGGAATACTGAAGTATAAATACAAACATTTCATAAGTGTCAAAGGCTTTTATTGACAATTGCATGAGTTGATGCAAAGAGTCAATATTTGCAGTGTTGACCATTCTTTTTCAAGACCTCTGCAATCCACCTTGGCATGCTGTCAATTAACTTCTGGGCCACATCCTGACTAATGGCAGCCCATTCTTGCATGAACAATGCTTGGAGTTTGTCAGAATTTGTGGGTTTTTGTTTGTCTACCCGCCTCTTGAGGATTGTGTACAAGTTCTCAATGGGATTAAGGTCTGGGGAGTTTCCTGGTCATGGACCCAAAATATCAATGTTTTGTTCCCCGAGCCATTTAGTTATCACTTTTGCCTTATGGCTAGGTGCTCTGTCATGCTGGAAAGGGCATTGTTCGTCACCAAACAGTTCCTGGATGGTGGTGAGAAGTTGCTCTCGGAGGATGAGTTGGTACCAGTCTCTATTCATGGCTGTGTTCTTAGGCAAAATTGTGAGTGAGCCCACTCCCTTGGCTGAGAAGCAACCCCAAACATGAATGGTCTCAGGATGCTTTACTGTTGGCATGACACAGGACTGATGGTAGCGCTCACCATGTCTTCTCCGGACAAGCTTTTTTTCCGGATGCCCCAAACAATCGGAAAGGGGATTCATCAGAGAAAATGACTTTACCCCAGTCCTCAGCAGTCCAATCCCTGTAGAATATCCCTGCAGAATATAAGTCTGTCCCTGATGTTTTTCCTGGAGAGAAGTGGCTTCTTTGCTGCCCTTCTTGACACCAGGCCATCCCCTAAAAGTCTTTGCATCACTGTGAGTGCAGATGCCCTCACACCTGCCTGTTGCCATTCCTGGGCAAGCTCTGTACTGGTGGTGCCCCGATCCCGCAGCTGAATCAACTTTAGGAGACGGTCCTGGCGCTTGCTGGACATTCTTGGGCGCCCTGAAGCCTTCTTCACAACAATTGATCCACTCTCCTTGAAGTTCTTGATGATCCGTAAATGGTTGATTTAGGTGCAATCTTACTGGCAGCAATATCCTTGCCTGCAAAGCCCTTTTTGTGCAAAGCAATGATGACGGCACGTGTTTCCTTGCAGGTAAGCATGGTTGACAGAGGAAGAACAATGATTCCAAGAACCACCCTCCTTTTGAAGCTTCCAGTCTGTTATTCGAACTCAATCAGCATGACAGAGTGATCTCCAGCCTTGTCCTCGTCAACACTCACACCTGTGTTAATGAGAGAATCACTGACATGATGTCAGCTGGTCCTTTTGTGGCAGGACTGAAATGCAGTGGAAATGTTTTGGGGGGATTCAGTTCATTTGCATGGCAAAGAGGGACTTTGCAATTAATTGCAATTCATCTGATCACTCTTCATAACATTCTGGAGTATATGCAAATGTCCATCATACAAACTGAGGCAGCAGACTTTGTGAAAATTAACATTTGTGTCCTTCTCAAGACTTTTGGCCACAACTGTAATAGAAGAATGTAGCAAGCATCATAAGCACGATTGAATATAACACCATAAAGGTTATGAAATTAGTAAAGTTACCTCGCATGTCCGCGGTTATGAGGAATATACACAAATATATTTTGCTCCATACACAGTGAGCTACAGTAGAAATGGTAAAACACAACATACAGAAACTATTACAATGTAATAAAGCACTTACTTTGATAGAAACGCACACATTTCCAAAGTTATTATTGGTAACGAAAACAACTGACTGCGATGCACGCAACAGATGGTAAATGTGAACATGTGTGTGTAGGATGGGAGATGAGCAAATGTCTGCAGATTTGAACTGCACAAACAATTGGGAAGTGTTTGGGGAATTTTGTCTGGGTCAGAAATGTCAAAATAATTAATTGGTTCGCAAAAGTAAAAATGACTACTTTTATGCGAATGAATGAGGCGGAACACACCTCAATTCAAACTTGTTAGAAAATAATTTGAAATTGACAAGTTGAAAACAGACTATAAATAGAAACAGGCTGCGTGCCTTGGTTTGAGGGCAGCGTGGATTAAATGTACTGTTGCGTAACAATCTGGAATGGAGAGAACGTTCTAACGTCACGTGCATAAAAAAACTCACGCTGGGGCGACCGTTAGAGATATTTGGAACTCACGCATGAAAGGGTTAATAAGTGAATAAAGATTTAGTTTAAGTATAACTCTGACTTGTGTGATAAGTTTGACTCTCCTCATTTGATAGTAAAGAAATTAACCTCCAAAGTATGCATGAACAATAAAGGCAATGTATGACATATATACATTAGAAGAAAAATATACTACGCTTATAATAAATACTACAGTTCTACAAAGGGAAAACTGTTTGGGGGGTGCTGTGAGGTGTTCAAAGTCACTTTCATACAAGGGGAGATTGTTGTTATGGATCTTTCTAATCTCCTGTTGAATTGCTCAAATGGCCCCAAAAACACATGCAGGCAAGAGGATTTGGTGTCCTGTGCCTAGCTTCTCCCAACGTAGAACAAACTCCCAATAAGATCTTTAGGTCACCAAGCGTTATTGTGTGTAAGCGCGCTAGTGTGTGTAACACACACGTGAGACACACGTCATTCCTTGAATTTTCATCATCGTCATCATAACATTTATTCAATTTAGCTCCTAGTCCTAATGAGATGCACTGAGGCTAGCTAGCTATCTATAACATTTGTCTAAAATACATTTGGGGTATAGCAACAAAGCTAGCTAGCTCAACTTGTAGTGGTACTAGCAAGCCCCGTCATTGTCGAATCGATGACACCATTATACTGTACTAAACAACACTGCCTCGTGTGAAAAGAGAGCTTAGCTATATTGCTAGCTAACTACCGACAGCGTAACCATTTACTTGTTTGTCATATGTTTGCATGTAAAAGAATATCAAACCCTGTTTCGTTGTCCAGCTCTTCTTGGAAAGAGGAATCATCAGAAGCAGCCATTGTAATTATTTTGCTAGCCATCTCAGATAGACAGTGCATGGTAACTCCCCGTGAACCTGTAGAAACTAGTACCACTCCCATTTCAAAAAGGCTGCATTCAAGGGTTGGAAGAAGGAAGTAGGGTTCTCGTCAAGCTGTAGTCTTTTTAAATAGCCAAGGGAAATGGGTCAACCTACATATCCTGCAATGTTGTGGCAGACAGGAACATCTGCTCTAATGAACAAGGACATCCATATATACTTGCTGCTAGCGTGATCGTACAATTGGCGAAACATAAAGGCCACAATAATTACATTTACATTTACATTTAAGTCATTTAGCAGACGCTCTTATCCAGAGCGACTTACAAATTGGTGCGTTCACCTTAAGACATCCAGTGGAACAGCCACTTTACAATAGTGCATCTAAATCTTTTAAGGGGGGGTGAGAAGGATTACTTTATCCTATCCTAGGTATTCCTGAAAGAGGTGGGGTTTCAGGTGTCTCCGGAAGGTGGTGATTGACTCCGCTGTCCTGGCGTCGTGAGGGAGTTTGTTCCACCATTGGGGGGCCAGAGCAGCGAACAGTTTTGACTGGGCTGCGCGGGAACTGTACTTCCTCAGTGGTAGGGAGGCGAGCAGGCCAGAGGTGGATGAACGCAGTGCCCTTGTTTGGGTGTAGGGCCTGATCAGAGCCTGGAGGTACTGAGGTGCCGTTCCCCTCACAGCTCCGTAGGCAAGCACCATGGTCTTGTAGCGGATGCGAGCTTCAACTGGAAGCCAGTGGAGAGAGCGGAGGAGCAGGGTGACGTGAGAGAACTTGGGAAGGTTGAACACCAGACGGGCTGCGGCGTTCTGGATGAGTTGTAGGGGTTTAATGGCACAGGCAGGGAGCCCAGCCAACAGCGAGTTGCAGTAATCCAGACGGGAGATGACAAGTGCCTGGATTAGGACCTGCGCTGCTTCCTGTGTGAGGCAGGGTCGTACTCTGCGGATGTTGTAGAGCATGAACCTACAAGAACGGGCCACCGCCTTGATGTTAGTTGAGAACGACAGGGTGTTGTCCAGGATCACGCCAAGGTTCTTAGCGCTCTGGGAGGAGGACACAATGGAGTTGTCAACCGTGATGGCGAGATCATGGAACGGGCAGTCCTTCCCCGGGAGGAAGAGCAGCTCCGTCTTGCCGAGGTTCAGCTTGAGGTGGTGATCCGTCATCCACACTGATATGTCTGCCAGACATGCAGAGATGCGATTCGCCACCTGGTCATATTACTACAAATTACTACAAAATACCATACATTTTTAGATCAGACAGCAGGCTCATTCAACAAATGACGTCATTGGCTGAACTCTCCCTGCGTGAAAATCCCCCAAATACCACTATGGTGCATAATTATGTTTGAAACACCCCCATCACTCATAATTATGTAGGGAGATTGGGAAAACACCCCAAAATAGTGTCTAATGGTGAAGTTTCCCTTTAAAAAAAATATTTCTTCAATTGTCACACCAGGTGACTTAGTGTTCGACTAAGGAGTCCTTGGAAGGATGCTTATACGATAGTGTACCTAAAGTGAAATACTTAGGGAGTAAATGGGCCGATGAAAGTTTATGAACCGTCTCCATGGTTGCATCCCTACAATATATACCCATCACAGACTTTGGAACCCCCCTGTAAAGAAATGACTCCATAAGATACATTAAGGTACATGGAGTGGGAGCCTCTGGAAGCCTTGATGGTCACTTTAAGGCATGCTAATTAAACAGTAATGGCAAGATAAACCAGTGAGCAGCAAACCGTGATGAGTGTAGGATGAAGCGTCAGTCATTTGCGAAACAGATGTTAATGACATGATGCAACATAACTTTTTTGTTGTCCCATAGTGAAATATGTCATGGTACGATGGAGACAATCAGATGTGTTCATGCTGTGGCTTACGTCAATTGTGGCTTCTTTCCAATCCCCCATATATTTTTGGGTAAATATATGCAAACATAACATCCTTTGGGGCGGCAGCGTAGCCTAGTGGTTAGAGCGTTGGACTAGTAACCGGAAGGTTGCGAGTTCAAACCCCCGAGCTGACAAGGTACAAATCTGTCGTTCTGCCCCTGAACAGGCAGTTAACCCACTGTTCCCAGGCCGTCATTGAAAATAAGAATGTGTTCTTAACTGACTTGCCTGGTTAAATAAAGGTAAAATTAAAAAAAAAAATATATATATACAGTACCAGTCAAAAGGTTGGACACACCTACTAATTCAAAGTTTTTTCTTTATTTTCTACATTGATATCAAAACTATGAAATAACACATATGGAATCATGTAGTAACCAACAAAGTGTTAAATATCTTATAATATATTTTATATTCTTCAAAGTAGCCACCCATTGCCTTGATGGCAGCTTTGCACAATCTTCTCTCAACCAGCTTCCCCTGGAATACTTTTCCAAAAGTATTGAAGGAGTTCCCACATATGCTGAACACTTGTTGGCTGCTTTTCCTTCACTCTGCGGTCCAACTCATCCCAAACCATCTCAATTGGATTGAGGTCAGGTGATTGTGGAGGCCAGGTCATCTGATGCAGCACTCCATCGCTCTCCTTCTTGGTCAAATAGCCATTACACAGCCTGAATGTGTGTTGGGCCATTGTCCTGTTGAAAAACAAGTGATAATCCCACTAAGCGCAAACCAGATGGGATGGTTTATCGCTGTAGAATGCTGTGGTAGCCATGCTGGTTAAGTGTGCCTTGAATTCTAAATAAATTACTGACAGTCTCACCATCAAAGCACCCCCACACCATCACACCTCCTCTTCCATACTACACGGTGGGAACCACACATGCGGAGATCACACATCAGTTCACCTACTATGCGTCTCACAAAGACACGGTGGTTGGAACCAAAAATGTCACATTTGGACTCATCAGACCAAAGGACATATTTCCACCGGTCTAATGTCCATTGCTTGTATTTCTTGGCCCAAGCAAGTCTCTTCTTATTATTGGTGTCCTTTTGCAGCAATTCTACCACGAAGGCCTGATTCACACGGTCTCCTCTGAACATTTGATGTTGTGATGTGTCTGTTACTTGAACTCTGTGAAGCATTTATTTTGGCTGCATTCTGAGGTGCAGTTAACTTCTTGCGTCGAGCCATCCCGGATCCGGTATCGTGACTACAGCCTCAAGCTCATTACCATAACGCAACGTTAACTATTCATGAAAATCGCAAATGAAATGAAATTAATCTATTTGCTCTCAAGCTTAGCCTTTTGTTAACAACACTGTCATCTCAGATTTTCAAAATATGCTTCTCAACCATTGCAAAACAAGCATTTGTGTAACAGTATCGATTGCTAGCGTAGTATTTAGCGTAGCATTTAGCGTTAGCATTCAGCAGGCAACATTTTCACAAAAACCAGAAAAGGATTCAAATATAATCATTTACCTTTGAAGAAATTCAGATGTTTTCAATGAGGAGACTCTCAGTTAGATAGCAAATGTTCCGTTTTTACAAAAAAATATTATTTGTGTTGACAAATTGGTCCGTTTTCTGCGTCACGTTTAGCTACGAAAAAAAACTGTATCCAGGATTGTGTAAATCTATCCGCAAGCTCATTAGCATAACACAACGTTAACTATTCATGAAAATCGCAAATGAAATGAAATGAATCTATTTGCTCTCAAGCTTAGCCTTTTGTTAACAACACTGTCATCTCAGATTTTCAAAATATGCTTTTGAACCATAGCTAAACAAGCATTTGTGTAACAGTATTGATAGCCTAGCATAGTATTATGCCTCTCTTTCACCATGCAACATTTTCCACAAAAACCAGAAAAGAATTCAAATAAAATCATTTACCTTTGAAGAACTTCAGATGTTTTCAATGAGGAGACTCTGTTAGATAGCAAATGTTCCGTTTCTACAAAAAATATTATTTGTGTCGACTAATCGCTCCGTTTTGTTCATCACGTTTAGGTAAGGAAAAAAAAATATATATATTAACCTCATAGGACTCTAGGGGCAGTATTTCATTTTTGGATAAAAAGACGTGCCCGTTTTAAGCGCAATATTTTGTCACGAAAAGATGCTCGACTATGCATGGAATTGATAGCTTTGGAAAGAAAACACTCTGACGTTTCCAGAACTGCAAAGATTTTCACTGTGAGTGCCTTAGAACAAAACCTTCAGGCAAAACCAAGATGTTTCAGCAACCAGGAAATGAACAGGATTTCCGAAGCTACGTTTTCCATGATCTCCTTATATGGCTGTGAATGCGACAGGAATGAACGGACCCTTTCTATCGTTTCCCCAAGGTGTCTGCAGCATTGTGACGTATTTGTAGGCATATCATTGGAAGATTGACCATAAGAGACTACAATTGCCAAGTGCCCGCACGGTGTCCTGCGTGGAAATTGGTGCGCAAAACTCAGCTACTGGTATTTTCCATGCGATTCTGAGGACAAAGCATGCATCCAGGAACGGCATTTCAATGAAGAGATATATGACAAAACACCTTGAGGATTGATTCAAACAACGTTTGCCATGTTTCAGTCGATATTATGGAGTTAATTCGGAAAAAAGTTCGACGTGTAGGTGACTGAATTTTCGGTTAGTTTCGGTAGCCAAATGCATAGTAACAAAACTGAGCGATTTGTCCTACACAAAGAATCTTTCAGGAAAAACTGGACATCTGCTATGTAACTGAGAGTCTCCTCATTGAAACATCTGAAGTTCTTCAAAGGTAAATTATTTTATTTGATTCCTTTGCTGGTTTTTGTGAATATGTTGCGTGCTAAATGCTAACGCTAAATGCTAAGCTAGCTATCAACACTCTTACACAAATGATTGATTTTCTCTGGTTCAAAAGCATATTTTGAAAATCTGAGATGACAGTATTGTTAAGAAAAGGATAAGCTTGAGAGCAGGCATATTTATTTCATTTCATTTGCGATTTTTAGAAATCGCTAACGTTGCGTTATGGTAATGAGCTTGAGGCTGTAGTCACGATCCCGCATGCGGGATGCGGCGTACTACATTTAAGTCATTTAGCAGACGCTCTTATCCAGAGCGACTTACAAATTGGTGCGTTCACCTTAAGACATCCAGTGGAACAGCCACTTTACAATAGTGCATCTAAATCTTTTAAGGGGGGTGAGAAGGATTACTTTATCCTATCCTAGGTATTCCTGAAAGAGGTGGGGTTTCAGGTGTCTCCGGAAGGTGGTGATTGACTCCGCTGTCCTGGCGTCGTGAGGGAGTTTGTTCCAACATTGGGGGGCCAGAGCAGCGAACAGTTTTGACTGGGCTGCGCGGGAACTGTACTTCCTCAGTGGTAGGGAGGCGAGCAGGCCAGAGGTGGATGAACGCAGTGCCCTTGTTTGGGTGTAGGGCCTGATCAGAGCCTGGAGGTACTGAGGTGCCGTTCCCCTCACAGCTCCGTAGGCAAGCACCATGGTCTTGTAGCGGATGCGAGCTTCAACTGGAAGCCAGTGGAGAGAGCGGAGGAGCGGGGTGACGTGAGAGAACTTGGGAAGGTTGAACACCAGACGGGTACTATGAGGCATTAAAACGCGAACTTTTTTCCAAATTAACTCCATAATATCGACAGAAACATGGCTAACCGATGTTTAGAATCAATCCTCAAGGTGTTTTTCACATATCTATCGACGATAAAATCCATCATGGCAGTTTACTTTCTCTTCTGAATAAATGGAACGCGCATGGACCTACAGGACACCGGGCGGGACACCAGGTAAATGTAGCCTCTTATGGTCAATCTTCCAATGATATGCCTACAAACACGTCACAATGCTGCAGACACCTCGGGGAATAGATAGAAAGCGCAGGCTCATTCCTGGCGCATTCACAGCCATATAAGGAGACATTGGAACACAGCGCCTTCAGAATCTGGGGCATTTCCTGTATGAAACTTCATCTTGGTTTCGCCTGTAGCATTAGTTCTGGGGCACTCACAGATAATATCTTTGCAGTTTTGGAGACGTCAGAGTTTTGTCTTTCCAAGGCTGTCAATTCCATGCATAGTCGAGCAGCTTTTCGTGACAAAATATTGCGCTTAAAACGGGCACGTCTTTTTATCCAATAATGACATAGCGCCCCCATAGGTTGAAGAGGTTAACTCTAATGAACTTATCCTCTGCAGCAGAGGTAACTCTGGGTCTTCCTTTCCTGTGGCGGTCCTCATGAGAGTCAGTTTCCTCAAAGCACTAGATGGGTTTTGCGACTGCACTTGAAGAAACTTTCAAAGGTCTTGACTTTTTCCGGATTGGCTGACATTCATGTCATAAAGTAATGATGGACTCTTGTTTCGTTTTGTTTATTTCTGCTATTTTTGCCATAATATGGACTTGGTCTTTTACCAAATAGGGTTATCTTCTGTATACCACCCCTACCTTGTCATAACACAACTGATTGGCTCAAATGCATTGAAATGCATTCCAGGTGACTATATCATGAAGCTGGTTGAGAAAATGCCAAAAGTGTGCAAAGCAGTCATCAAGGCAAATGGTGGCTACTTTGAAGAATATAAAATATATTTTGATTTGTTTAACACTATTATTCTATAATGTAGAAAATAGTAAAAATTAAGAAACTCTGGAATGAGTAGGTGTGTCCTAACATTTGACTGGTGCTGGATATATACTATATTTTCCGTTGTTATTTTCCCCTGACCCTACCATCCCTCCCCTAATTGGAGTAAACTAATGGGCAACAACTCTTCTACTTCCAGCTTATACATACTATATACATTTTCCGGACACATATTTTACAATAGTTATCTTCTGTTTGTTTTTAGTACCATCCTTCAGCTTCACTCAATCCCACCCATCTATTTCTGAATACCATCCAATATTGTCACAACTTCTACCGAAGTCGGTCCCTCTCCTTGTTCGGGCAGCGTTTGGCGGTCGACGTCACCGGCCTTCTAGCCACCGCCGATCCACTTTTCATTTTTCATTTGTTCTGTCTTTGTCTTTCACACCTGGCTTCACTCAACCAATTACTTGTTTATTATTTAACCCTCTGTTCCCTCTGTTTTGTTTGTGAGTGATTGTTTATTGTACATCGGTCCGTTTTTGTGGGCTCGCTATGTTGCTGTGTATTTTTGTATTTTTGAGTAAAGTATGTTGATTACTCATATCTGCTGTCCTGAGCCTGACTCTCTACACCAGCATCACACAGGACGATTACATATTGATTTTTATTTTCCATATATTTTTCCAACTGTGCTGTTTCACAAAAGTTCTGAACCTTTCTATTCTCAAAGGTTCTACGTATTGTAGAATAGTAGATTTTTTGCCAAGAGTATTATTATATTGTTGATCGATTTGACTGTCACGTTTTAAATCACCCAGCAGTCCTATTTGCAGCGTTCGCTCCAGGTAAATGTTGCAAAACTTTAGCCATTCCTGATCCTGCGACCAAAAACAAGCTACATATGGACAGTACCAAAATTATCTAATGATTATGTCTATTTGCAGCTAAATCTGCAGAGCTGAGATGGTTGTATCCCCCCATACGTATAACATTATATTGTATAACATTCGTTCTTACTTAGTAGGGCTGGATATAGGGCTAGAAGGTCTGGAGAGATACACAAGGGTGTGTAGAATTTCTGTCAATAAAGCACATATAACTTGACTATCCACGTAATATGCTAAAGTTGAATTACATTCATGCACTGTTAATAAGCAGATTTCTTGTTTCAAAACCTTGCATGCTGCTGGAAAAAAATGAACTAGATCACTGGTAAACAGCATGGAATATACTGAACAATATCCAGGAATTATCATAGCTTTTCTCCTCTCAACTTTCATGTTGCATTTCGAGCTTTTCAACTTTTTCCCAATACATTTTTAAGTATTTATGACTCAGGGCAGGTCCTTTGTCGCAAGCAGCAGAAACTCCCTAGTGACTTTACTCTCTTTCTGCTTCATGGACAGAGAGTAACTATTCATTTTTCACGAACATTCAACTTAATTTGACTGTTTTCCTATGGGCCATACTGTAGTAGTGTTATGAAAGCTCCTCTGTTTCTCCTATTTTACCTCCCAGAAACAAATATATAGGAAGTAATGCATTTGTGGCAGAAGTCTGTTTACTAGAGATAGGTAGAGAAGCACAATACTGTAAGTGAATGAATGCAAGTTCTCTCTGAACACCTATTGTACCAAACTGTCAATGTTTGAAGTGTTTTTAGGTAGAGAAAATACAGTAATTTGTAGAACATTACAGTCATAATTAATGGTGACATCAGTGATTTTGCATGCAACCTCTAATTGAGGGCTGGTGTCAGAAAGTCCATCAGCAGTCTGCTTTTTCCTGACTACATTTGGCAGGAGCTTTTACCGTCTAATACTGAGGTGTTTTACGTTGTTGTTATCATTTTTTTTTGGTTAAATGTAGAAGTGCAGTTATTGTTTTTGGAGGACAGGTCAACATGCAGTTCAAAAATAATACACTCCAAATGAAACCTGCTTTGAAAAAGTAAATGTTTTATGTCTCACCTATCCTTGATTGACACATTAGGATAAGAAAATAGCCTGCTCGCTGTTACAGTGTGTATTTTCCACCATCACCCTAAACTGAAGGAATAGGCTACCTCTGCACCACAGCAGTAGGCCCTGGACCTCAGAAGTGAACAGTAATTATATGTAATTTAGCAGTCGCAGTAATCTCATGTGTGATCTCATAAATACAAACTACAATACCTACACTATAAAAACGGGGAGTGATAAACATTGTCTGTTTCAGCCTTCAGAGGTTGCTTGTTTGGTCAAAGGCAGCGGGAAACCTACATACTGCATATGTAGAGAACTGACTATGAGAGCTCTGCTTTTGACAGCCAAGCTGCATGCCCCAATTCCATTTCACAGATGGTCTCCGCACTTCAACCGAGAGGGCGTCTATTTGTTTTATTCCTTATTCCGACTAACCGTCATCCCCACTTTCGCCACAAATCATTTTAAAAGAGGGGGTAGTGTAAAATAAACCATCATGGGAGGGGAAGTACCTTTTAAGATCTGTCAAAGCCTCGGTTAATAGGGGTTATCCATCGTGGGCATTCCAAATGTCACATTGGAGCCTCCTTCATTTGCATAACCTGTAAAGCATCCCAGAGAGCGCGTCTGCATTGATTAAGCCTGGTGTCTCGGGAGACTTGGCCGGCGCTAAGGCACTCCTTAATCCACTAAACTGGTCCCCTCTCAGGTACTCTAGTGCTGTTTTACAGCCGTAACATGGTGTGAACTCCTGCTTCGCTCATTCCTATGCACTCAGCTATCCTAATCTGCCACCTGGCCACAGAGTAAATATCATCAGGTGATCTGTAGGATGTTGTGAAAGGCTTTCTAAACCCCCAAGAATAATTCTAGCTCAGCCTTTTTGGACGGATGCGTTCCAAGAAAGATTCCTTGCAAATGTCCTCTAGTTATTTTCTTGTAAAATATTTAGAGCAAGGTGTAGGCTACATTTCATTAAAACTCCCAAATAGCTTTGATGAAACCTTAACATAATGGATTAGCAAGGCCAGTTATTCACAATCCAACTTGGATCAATTGCAAGAACAGCAAGCGGAATGAACCTGAGGTAAATTACATTTTAGTTAGATTCAAACAGGGCTCCATCAAGGCCACATTTATCATTGCTTCCATCTTCCAAGTTGTTAATCCCTCGAGGCTATCACTCCCCCATGGCACTGTTTTACCAGACTGCGATCATTGAGTTCCATCAAGAGGAAATTGCTGTGAGTGCTCTGTACTGTTTATTGTACTTGATGGCGATGGTGGAGCACTTTCGTTTGGCCTCCTGGAGATTGCCATATTGGATAAAAACTCCTGAAATATGTTTTGGGGTTACCAATTCCTACAACATGCAGAACATCAAATGTTATGGTACAGCTTGAGGCATTACTGTGCTTAAATCTTATACACACTCATCAAACCCATTTCTAAAGCACCACATCTGAAGCTATCCAGTGTGAGTCCAACTATGAAATTCAATGAAACATCTTAGCATGCATGGGGTAAACTGTACTATATTGAATAGTAAGAGTGCACTGTTCTTGGTGTGCTCATGGCATTCAATCGATGGCGTGCTGTAACATCACCCGGTGTGTGAGCGGGCAGCTTAGGGTGATTTATGAACGATGATGAAAATCGATGAGGAATGAGAAATGAGAAACAACTGAGCAGATTATGGAGGTTATTAAGGCATTTTGGCAAAGAGAAAAAGAATAGACACTTACTACGGGTCGGCTAGGCTAAGAGGACAGAGGAGGAGCTGAAAGAAAAAAACTTGATGTGAAAATACTGTGTGTGAGCACATATCCTTAGCAGACTTTTCTGACTTTTCTTCAAGGAAAGAAGAAGTTCCATGTAAAACCTGCACTGAGCTAGAGGGTGTCATCTTTAGTTGAAAACTGCTGGATACAGAAAAAAAATGCAATCGTGAACCAAACAAATTAAAACCAGAATCATTTGTTTCATTATCTATAAGAAAACATACACGAGCCGTCTGCCTCTTCCAGAAGATTAATTAAAATGTATATTGATTAAAATACGCCTGAGAAACCTGCACAAATAAAAATGTAATTGGGAGTATGTGCCGTTTAAATAGAGGCTCCTTGGACAAAAACCAACCAATTGGAGTTGTATAACAGACAGGTGAAAAATAGAGATATCTGAAAGACTTTGCCTAATCTGCATTAGACAGACATTTTTAAATGGAGGGGCTGGATGGACTGATCCAATATGTTGTGAATGTGGGAGGAATGGTAATTGTCAACAATGCCGTGAGTTGGACAATGAAATGCTTCCAAATACAATTGTATCACTTTGACTACAAATGTCCATCAGTCTTTGCCTCACTCCAACAGTGTCATTACAGTAGGTGCATTACCAAGTCAAGACAGATGCACCCTCATTAAAATTGGCAGATTGCAGCGATGTATGGAAATTATTTAAGGTGTTTAAAAGTATTGTTCGATTACTAGGCATCATTTACCAAGAACGACTGACGTACTCCTCTATGTAAAGAGTCACTGCTGCATTTCACCAAAATGAGATGTGTGTGTCATGTCTTGGAAATGAGTGGACAAAATTATTGTCATCTGGCACTCGTTAATCATATGCCCGGCACATTAACTTAGTGAGTTCAGCCAACTGGGAATGTTGATTCTGACTGAGAGCAAACTCTAGTCTCAATATATGACCTTTGATATAGTAAGTGAAGTACTACTAGAGTTGTACTACAGTTTCCTACTACAGCTACAATGGTTATTTTGACACAGTAGTAGAAGTAGGATATTAATGTGGAATCTATTCATTTGAATACAGGGGTTCTAGTTCCCACTTACAGAAATTTCGGAAGTGTGTCAAAATCACCACTGCAGCTATCACAAATAGTGCTGAGCGATTAGTGCTTTTTGAGATCGGTTTGGATTTGGTTTCATAAAAAATATATATATACTATTTTCACTTTTGGTTTCGATGCATATTTTACCACCAAATGCATTGTGAAATAATGACATTTCAATTATTTTAGAGCTTTTTAATGGAAATTCCAAAGCCAAAAATGGTGAACATTCAATTGCCCAAATATTATTCCATTGTCTCTGTTGGGACCACATTGGGTAGACATCAATAGAAAAATAGAAAATTACTATGAATTAATTCAACTTTTCAACAATTTTCATTCGTTAAAGTCATCTCTGCTCAGGCAGTATCAGTCAGCCATCCAGACCATCTAACCTATGTGCTCCACATACTGTATTTAGTTATCCTATTTAGCTAGCCTGCGGCAGAGCGGTCTGACAGAATAATTTTACTAGTTCTTCAAAGCATACTTTCATGTCTCTGTCCCTCTTGTCATTGTGTTGTTTACATTCCTCTCTCATGCGGTCCAAATGTCTGCGTACGTATCTAAACTAACGGAGCAGGAGTAAAAGTGTATCTGTCCAGAGATGTGTAAATTGTGAGAGAAAAATGATGTACACTGCTCAAAAAAATAAAGGGAACACTTAACCAACACAATGTAACTCCAAGTCAATCACGCTTCTGTGAAATCAAACTGTCCACTTAGGAAGCAACAATGATTGACAATAAATTTCACATGCTGTTGTGCAAATGGAATAGACAACAGGTGGAAATTATAGGCAATTAGCAAGACACCCCCAATAAAGGAGTGGTTCTGCAGGTGATAACCACAGACCACTTCTCAGTTCCTATGCTTCCTGGCTGATGTTTTGGTCACTTTTGAATGCTGGCGGTGCTTTCACTCTAGTGGTAGCATGAGACGGAGTCTACAACCCACACAAGTGTCTCAGGTAGTGCAGCTCATCCAGGATGACACATCAATGCGAGCTGTGGCAAGAAGGTTTGCGGTGTCTGTCAGCGTAGTGTCCAGAGCATGGAGGCACTACCAGGAGACAGGCAGGTACATCAGGAGATGTGGAGGAGGCCGTAGGAGGGCAACAACCCAGCAGCAGGACCGCTACCTCCGCCTTTGTGCAAGGAGGAGCAGGAGGAGCCATGCCAGAGCCCTGCAAAATGACCTCCAGCAGGCCACAAATGTGCATGTGTCTGCTCAAATGGTCAGACTCCACGAGGGTGGTATGAGGGCCCGACGTCCACAGGTGGGGGTTGTGCTTACAGCCCAACACCGTGCAGGACGTTTGGCATTTGCCAAAGAACACCAAGAACACCAGCACATACCGGGCAAATTCCCCACTGGCGCCCTGTGCTCTTCACAGATGAAAGCAGGTTCACACTGAGCACATGTGACAGAGTCTGGAGACGCCGTGGAGAACGTTCTGCTGCCTGCAACATCCTCCAGCATGACCGGTTTGGCGGTGGGTCAGTCATGGTGTGGGGTGGCATTTCTCCATGTGCTCAGGTAGCCTGACTGCCATTAGGTACCGAGATGAGATCCTCAGACCCCTTGTGAGACCATATGCTGGTGTGGTTGGCCCTGGGTTCCTCCTAATGCAAGACAATGCTAGACCTCATGTGGCTGGAGTGTGTCAGCAGTTCCTGCAAGAGGAAGGCATTGATGCTATGGACTGGCCCTCCCCATTCCCCAGACCTGAATCCAATTGAGCACATCTGGGACATCATGTCTCGCTCCATCCACCAACGCCACGTTGCACCACAGACTGTCCAGGAGTTGGCGGATGCTTTAGTCCAGGTCTGGGAGGAGATCCCTCAGGACACCATCCGCCACCTCATCAGGAGCATGCCCAGGCATTGTAGGGAGGTCATACAGGCACGTGGAGGCCACACACACTACTGAGCCTCATTTTGACTTGTTTTAAGGACATTACATCAAAGTTGGATCAGCCTGTAGTGTGGTTTTCCACTTTAATTTTGAGTGTGACTCCAAATCCAGACCTCCATGGGTTGATAAATTTGATTTCCATTGATCATTTTTGTGTGATTTTGTTGTCAGCACATTCAACTATGTAAAGAAGAAAGTATTTAATAAGAATATTTCATTCATTCAGATCTAGGATGTGTTATTTTAGTGTTCCCTTTATTTTTTTGAGCAGTGTATTTGCCTGATTTATTTGTTATTAATGGTTAACAATTAATACTTAACTTCACCAGGGTAGGGGGCAGCATTCGGGATTTTTGATGAATAGTGTGCCCAAAGTTAACCAGTTAACCATTGGGATAGAAAACACTCTAAAGTTTCCAAAACTGTTAAAATAATGTCTCTGAGTATAACAGAACTGATATGGCAGGTGAAAACCTGAGGAAAATTCATCCAGGAAGTACTATTATTTTGAAAGGCTGTTTTTCCATTGAAAGCCTATCCACCATACAAAGACTTAGGACCCAGTTCACGATCGCTATGGCTTCATATACATATGGCCAGTCTTTAGGAATTGTTTCAGGCTTTTACTCTGAAAAATTAGGGAGATACAGCACTTTCAATGAGAGGACAGTGGAAATTTCCAGACATGAGTCCAGCGCGCGATCTGGAGCGCGCCTTTCTTGTTTTTGTCCGGTTGAAGCTTTTGTCCGGTTGAAATATTATTGATTATTTAAGACAAAAACAACTTGAGGATTGATTTTAAACATCGTTTGACATGTTTCTATGAACTTTTATGGTACTTTTTTGATTTTTAACCTGTTACTCCTACCCCCTACTTTTTTGAACATTCTGTTAAAAATCACGCAACATTTCAGCGCCCTGCTACTCATGCCAGGAATATAGTATATGCATATGATTAGTATGTGTGGATAGAAAACACTCAGATGTTTATAAAACTGGTTAAATCACGGCTGTGGCTATAACATAACGTGCGTTTCATCGGAAAGCGCAGGAAAAACTGATCACTGAAAATGGAAAAATACATTGCTGCGCGACTTGAACCCATTGATAAAGGTGAACCACAATTAATGAGGCTGAGGTTGCAGTACCTACAGCTTCCACACGGTGTCTAGAGTCTTGTCATTTGCCTACGATTTGTTTCTTGGTCAAACAGATGCAAGGCAGCGCAGTTCTTCAGGTCTAGGACCAGATATTTTGGTTGAGTTTCTAGCCGGACATTTTTCCAGACGGACAGCTATAGAATATACTTCATCTTGTGATTAATTTGATCGCTTATTAACGTTTACTAATACCTAAAGTTGCATTACAAAAGTATTTCGAAGTGTTTGGTGAAAGTTTATCGTCGACTTTTTGAATTTAAAAAAATGACGTTACGTTATGAAACGCTGTTTTTTTTCGTTGATCACACAGTCTACATATAACGATATCTACATTTACATTTACATTTAAGTCATTTAGCAGACGCTCTTATCCAGAGCGACTTACAAATTGGTGCGTTCACCTTAAGACATCCAGTGGAACAGCCACTTTACAATAGTGCATCTAAATCTTTTAAGGGGGGGGGAGGTGAGAAGGATTACTTTATCCTATCCTAGGTATTCCTGAAAGAGGTGGGGTTTCAGGTGTCTCCGGAAGGTGGTGATTGACTCCGCTGTCCTGGCGTTGTGAGGGAGTTTGTTCCACCATTGGGGGGCCAGAGCAGCGAACAGTTTTGACTGGGCTGCGCGGGAACTGTACTTCCTCAGTGGTAGGGAGGCGAGCAGGATATATATGGACCGATTTAATCGAAAAAAGACCCAATAGTGATTATGGGACATCTAGGAGTGCCAACAAAGAAGATGGTCAAAGGTAATGTTTTCTATTTTATTGTGCGGTTTGTGTAGCGCCGAATATGCTAATTATTTTGTTTACGTCCCCTGCGGGTCTTTTGTGGTGTTACATGCTATCAGGTAATAGCTTCTCATGCTTTCGCCGAAAAGCATTTTAAAAATCTGACTTGTTGCCTGGATTCACAACGAGTGTAGCTTTAATTCAATACCCTGCATGTGTATTTTAATGAACGTTTGAGTTTTAACTAATACTATTAGCATTTAGCGTAGCGCATTTGCATTTCCAGAGCTCTGGATGGGACGCAAGCGTCTCAGGTAGGAGCAAGAGGTTAATCTGTCTGTTGTGACCGCTCTTTGTTCCAATGGATTGCTGAACAAAACACACCAACAAAATTGAGGTTTTTGGACATAGAGGGACATTATCGAACAAACCAAACATTTATTGTGTAACATGGAGTCTTCGGAGTGCAACCATATGAAGATCATCAAAGGTAAGTGATACATTTTATCGCTATTTCTGACTTTTGTTACTCCTCTTGGCTGCTAACTGTTTGCAATGATTTGTCTGCTGGGCGCTGCTCTCAGATAATCGCATGGTTTGCTTTCGCCATAAAGCCTTTTTGAAATCTGACACAGCGGTTGGATTAACAAGAAGTTTATCTTTGATGTATGTTTATTGTGAGAATTTCTGTCTTGTTGAGTTTCACGCTCTGCAATTTCACCGGATGTTGTTTGAGACAGTGGATTATTGAACAAAACGGAGGTTTTGGATATAAACATGGACTTTATCAAACAAAACAAACATTTATTGAGTAAATGGGAGTCTTGTGAGTGCAAACATATGAAGATCATCAAAGGTAAGTGATTCATTTTATCACTATTTCTGACTTGTGTAACTCCTCTACTTGGCTTGATTTGTCTGCTGGGAACTGTTCTCAGATAATCGCATGGTATGCTTTCGCCGTAAAGCCTTTTTGAAATCTGATAATTGTTTAATAACCAAATAAAAAGGGAAACATAGGTTAATTGCTCAGCACTAGTCACAAAGCTCTACAATTGGAGCTTTGTTGAATAAATCACAGAGTATAACATATAGTTATCAATACAAGAGGGAGAGGGTCCACAGTAAAATGACCACTTCATTCAGAGGTTATAGCACAACCCTTATCATTTAATAACATCCATTTCATGTTGTACAATTACAACAGCAGTATCCATAGGGACCGAGCCACCGACTTTGTCTATTACTCAAATCTGCTCTCTTTTTATTGTGGCTATTGTATCACCAAAGGTGGGTAACACACAGACATGCACAAACACACATTCCACAAAGCACAGGTTGTCCTAGGGATTATGGATTAAGGCTTGGACAATAAAAGAATGGGCCAATTGCTTTGATGGAATTGCAAGGGACATGCACAGCTGGCTGTATTGAATTCAAGGTGGCTGGCGTGGCGTGGGCCAGAGCGGGGCTCCATGGGCTTGGAGCGGATGTGAGACCTCCCCATTCAGAGAGCTCCATCTGTTCCCTCTGTCAAGTCTGATGGGCAGGAGGCCCATGCCAGGAGCCTGCTGGCTGGGCTGCCCCGTCCTTATTCTCCTCTGGAGCCCACACACTGGAGTCCATTCTGGAAAACAATGAGAAGTAACTGTAGGGATAGGAAAGCAAAAGCACACCATATTCTATAGAGTGAAACAGATCAAGTGTACTACCTGGGGGTCTGTGGGGAGGGAGAGAGTATGATATGCTCCTTCTCTTTGACCCTCTTCCCCTTATTCATGAACTTGGCATCAGTGGTACAATGTTGCAGAGGATTTGTCCAGTGTTCGCGTGTTGCCAAACTAGCCTGGGTTTTCAACACACCTAACAGCATTTGAATCCAGACCTTGTCTTGTCCTCACACAAATGCCCCACTGAGAATCCCACTAAACTGTATGTACTTAATTTTAAACATGTTTCAAATGTTACTTTGGATTATACAAACTGGTGTTGAGGTCATTTTTAAAATACCATTAAACACACCCCAAAATTATGTTTGCTGTACTGTTCGCTATCCCTTATGGATGGAAGCAACATTTTACTTGATTTTTAGCTTTCTCTTAGTGGATAAGAGGATTCCACTCTGCTAGGTGGCTCTGTGTTTTAAATCACTGTCAACATTAGGGCTTTCTCCAAGGATAAGATCTGTGATTTCATTACATTTGCTCCAATACCATCTCCCACTGAGTTGAAGCTTTCCTTAATGTTTTAAACAGAAAATGTTTCCCCAGACTGAAATTCATTTAAAGTTAAAAAGACTCGGATTGTGTGTGCAGACACTGCCACGTTCCTTTTGAAGCCAAATGAAAAAAACGTTCCTTTTGAACTCTCTGTCAATCAATAGGACTGCCTCTGTAGATTTGATTTCTTGTATTTCAAAAGGCAAGTGTCATAGGAGTGGATACCTTTGTGTGCATGCTTGGGGGATGGAATCTGAAGAGACATATTGACTTCATGGCAATGTAACTTCAAAGCAGCTAGAATTAATTCAAGAGCTTTGCGTAAGGACAGCTCTTTCGTATGGGCACTCACTTCTAATCAGTTACCATTTTGTCTTGTTCACAAGTGCTTATGACTCAGAGAGAGGCGGAGTGTGTGTGTGTGTGTGTGTGTGTGTGTGTGTGTGTGTGTGTGTGTGTGTGTGTGTGTGTGTGTGTGTGTGTGTGTGTGTGTGTGTGTGTGTGTGTGAGAGGGGTTGAAAAAAAAGTTGGGACAAGTGGGAGACAGTAACATAGACAGACAAGTCTAGTTCCTTGTACAGACTTGTCAATTACTTATCTCGTTAATTTGTTCATACAATATTTTATATTTATTTAACAAGGCAAGTCAGTTAAGAACACATTCTTATCTTCAATGACGGCCTAGGAACAGTGGGTTAACTGCCTTGTTCAGGGGCATAATTAAAGATATTTCCTTGTCAGCTCAGGGATTTGACCTTGCAACCTTTTGGTTACTAGTCAAACACTCTAACCACTAGGCTACCTGCCGCCCCAATATGTAATACAGAGCCGAAGGGTCGAGAGTACAACAATCTGAGGGATTTGGGGCTGAATAGAATTAATAAGCATGAACGGACCACCAGACTTTATCCACTTTGTGATTTGCAGATACAAATCTCATTTGAGGAGTCGTAATAGAGGGGTTATCCTCTCTAACAGCTGTGCGATGGAGGAATTGCCTGGCTCACTCCAACCAGCTCATGCTTGATAGTGCATTATCATTAGTGGAGAAACGCAGATTAATATTTCATTATGAGTACTGTGGCTTTGGCAAGGGCCTTCCAGGCGTATCGGGTGATGTGTTATTCTCCATTTCTCGCTGATTCGTCTTTTCCTGGTATAGTGATGGACAGGCCAATAGTGTGAGGTGCTGAGGACGAAGAGATATTCATTCATATCCATATTCATCCATAGTGAATGAGCAATACTCTTTGGAGTGACGTATTATGCTCTTTCTAGAAGAGAGATGAGTGAGTTTGAGACTGTATTAAATTTTCCATCAGATTTGCCATAGGCCTATCAGTAAACTGTTTTATAGGGGATATACAGTATGCACTGGTAATTGGTATTCTATATAACACCTGTGGTGTTTTATGGATCGAGAGACTGATGGTTACACATACAGCATAAAAGAGATGTTGTAGAAATGTCCTTACACTTTTGAGTTTATGGCAGCTTGCAAGCCTGGGCTGTGTCGGATTTAGGTGTCAAAAATGCACTAGATGAAAGCTAGGTGGATTCCAACCCCTTTAAAGTTACTGTCTGATTTCTGACATCCTGCATAAACTCTGTGAATGTTCAAAGATGACATGTTTAAACCTGGGCTCATTTGAAATATCAAAGGGTTGTAAACCAAATTTCCAAATGTCAGCACGGGGGATCCTCCAGTCTTTTGATACCTGTTTTATGAGAAGCACAAATGACACATCTGAAGGTAATTTACCACAGCTATCAGCATGGAAGTGGTGCTCTTCTCTAAGTATTTGGAATTGTTACTTTGTCGATATTAAATATGAATAACTATTTCTCTACTCTACCCTTGACAGTTGTGTAGTATTTTGAAAGACATACTAAGTCTTTGGCTTAAAGAATAATGATTAGAGTTGGCGTTTTCTTGGATTTCCTGCCTCATGTAACCGGTGTGAAATGGCTAAATGCCTTGAAGGCCAGCATCCTTCACTGTTGACTTTGAGACTGGTGTTTTGTGGGTAGTATTTAATGAAGGTGCCAGTTGAGGACTTGTGAGGCATCTGTTTCTCGAACTAGACACTCTAATGTACTTGTCCTCTTGCTCAGTTGTGCACCGGGGCCTCCCACTCCTCTTTCTATTCTGTTTAGAGACAGTTTGCGCTGTTCTGTGAATAGAGTAGCACACAGCATTGTACGAGATCTTCCGTTTCTTGGACATTTCTTGCATTGAATAGCCATGTCTCAGAACAAGAATATACTGACGAGTTTCAGAAGAAAATGGCCAGAAACAATGTCTACACTGTATTTCTGATCAATTTTATGTTATTTTAATGGACAAAAATTTGGTTTTCTTTAAAAAACAAGGACATTTCTATGTGACCCCAAACTTTTGAATGGTTGTGTACATGATGGCTTCATGCTTTGAGTGACTCTATTATGTGACTAATGTAAAGTAGGTCATTTGCTAAGCAGCAGAGAACATTGGAGGGGTCTGTACGCTATAATCCTTAATTGAAACAATAACAAAGTCGTCAACCAGGCTCTGTTTTGGTAAAAGGCTAAGGGAAATTTAACTACTCTCACATTCATAGACAGAGCTATGGATGCAAGGACTGACCATCCATGATATCAAAACGATAGTTTTAACCATGTTTTTAGGCTATACAGTGTTTGTTTACATTTAACTTGTAAAACAAGCTTACTAAAACTCGTTTTTCAACCACTCCACAAATGTTAACAAACTGTAGATTTGGCAAGTCGGTTAGGACATCTACTTTGTGCATGACACAAATCATTTTTCCAACAATTGTTTACAGACAGATTATGTCACTTATAATTCACTGTTTCACAAATCCAGTGCGTCAGAAGTTTACATACACTAAGTTGACTGTGCCTTTAAACAGTTTGGAATATTACAGAAAATGATTTAATGGCTTTAGAAAAAATTGTAGACCTCCACAAGTCTGGTTCATGCTTGGGAGAAATTTCCAAATGCTTGAAGGTACCATGTTCATCTGTACAAACAATAGTACACAAGTATAAACACCATGGGACCACGCAGCTGTCATACCGCTCAGTAAGGAGACGCATTCTGTCTCCTAGAGATGAACGTACTTTGGTGCGAAAAGTGCAAATCGATCCCAGAACTACAGCAAAGGTCCTTGTGAAGATGCTGGAGGAACCAGGTACAAAAGTCTCTATACCCACTGTAAAACAAGTCCTATATCGACATATTCACAAAATAGATGGTGACATGAGGGAGGAAAATTATGTGGATATATTGAAACAACATCTCAAGACATCGGTCACAAATGGGTCTTCCAAATAAACAATGACCTCAAGCATACTTCCAAAGTTGAGGCAAAATGGCATAAGGACAACAAAGTCAAGGTATTGGAGTGGCCATCACAAAGCCCTGACCTCAATCCTATGGAAAATGTGTATGCAGACCTGAAAAAGCGTGTGCGAGCAAGGAGGCCTACAAACCTGACTCAGTTACACCAGCTCTGTCAGGAGGAATGGCCAAAATTCACCCAACTTATTGTGGGAAGCTTGTGGAAGGCTACCCGAAACGTTTGACTCAATTTAAAGGCAATGCTACCAAATACTAATTGCGTGTATGTAAACTTCTGACCCACTGTGAATGTGATGAAAAAAAATAAAAGCTGAAATAAATCAGCCAGCCACCTTGATCCTAACTGACCTAAGACAGGGAATTTTTACTAGGATTAAATGTCAGGAATTGTATTTGGTTAAGGTGTATGTAAACCTCCGACTTCAACTGTATATTTTGGGTTATGACAGATGAACTAAGCTCATGGCAGTTATAAGTTATTTTCTTCAAGAATCAATTAGTATGTATTGTTAATTGATCATTCCAAAAATGGATGTAGCAACTCGGATTCCAGCTTTAGGTGATGATGAGTCTACGTCATTCATTCACTCAAAAGGGACAAACCTTCCCTTGGTGATGATCTTGCGATTATAATTTCATAAATGTCTGCTCTAACATGTTCTGTGTGTCTTTGACAACATCAGCTCTCAGTCCTCCTCCTTTCTGTCACTCGTTCTCTTCATCTCTATCCCCCAAATGCTCTTCTCTTTTGTCTTTCTCTCTCTCTCACTGGTCTCTAGACTCTTCTATACACTGTGGATTTCCTTTGCCATCTAGAAGAATGTCTGATGGAGTTGAATTAAGCTGATTAACCCCCCCCTATCCTTACTGCTTGGCGTGTGATCAGGATGTAGAGGGCTCACAATAAAATAGCTGGTGATTGTTACGCAACACAATGAGTGTATCCCAAATTGAACCCTGTATCCTATGTAGTGCACTACTTTTGACCAGGGTCCATAGGGAATAGGTTGCCATTTGGGACGTAGGCAAGCATACAATGACTTCACAACCGGCTAATCAGCCCATCAAGTCTTGCTAAATAACAGTCACTGTAGCAATTTCTCACGTCTCCCAAAAAACGTCCTACTTCAGTACAGTGCAGAAGTCAATAAATATTAGCAATCAGTGGTATGAGTGAGTGATCAGGACCGAAGAGACAAGAGCAGTGGGGAGGAGTGAAGGGGGTAGCAGCAATCATGACCGAGATACCACACCTCTCCTTGGGAACTGGTAGGAAGAGGGGCTGTGGTGCACAAGGTGATCGAACAGACAGAGCATGGAAGATACAGGTCTACTAGCCTTTTTGCATTTCAAATGAATAAATTACAAAAGCCCACCATTAGCCAGTTGTTGATTGTCCTCTCTCTCTCTGTGTCGATCTACGTAGCTCAGATTTTTATATCCAGTATACTTCAGGGTGAGTGCGTCAGTAATGTCCTTCACCATCTGAAACAAGCATTTGTGTGGATTTTAGAGGTCTAGATGGCTTTGATGTACTGCTGGGAAAAGCCTCATACACGTATTGTTCTGTGTTGTCTTGCTGTTGCCATTTTCGGTGGTGGAGTGCGGCGTAGTTGAAGCATTTCAGCTTGTGAAGAAATGGATGCATATGGACACACTCAGGCACACATGCGCACACACACTAGCCTACTAAACTCTCAAACGAATTTACATTCAGTATTTAAGAAAACCCAAGGCAACATGTAGAGGCAAAAGTACAATGTGTCCCAAATGGTCTGCCAAGAAAAGCACTTTGAGCGATGCTAATGAGATCCACTTTAAGTTCACATCCTTCCCAGTTGCAATATTAACCTGATCATTAACAAATGCCTCTCACAGCAGGCGTCTTTCATTAGCTTATTAATTAGAGATGGTCTTTGTGTTGGATAGTAGATAATTGCACAAGTGATGCCCTCCACTAAAGCTATTTGCACACCAATTCTCCAGGAAGTTTGTCAGATTTGTCTAAACGTTTAAGGGTGCGTAGAGATACATCAGACTTTCTTTGGGTTGTGTGTGTCTGTGCAAGGAATGCAGAAAAGAGAGAGAGAGAGGTAGCAAACTCTCCAGGCCTATAGGTGCTACCGAGAGGGTGAAAGAGAGAGAGGGCAAAGCAGGCGAGAGAGAGAGAAATAGCAAGCTCTCCCTAGGTTCTGCTGCAGACAGAGAAAAAAAGAGAGAGAGCGAAAGTGAGAGAGGCCTAGGGCTCCTAGGTTCTGCGGAGAGAGGGAGAGAGAGAGAGAGAGAGAGAGCTAAAGCGAGTTAGAGAGAGAAATAGCTAACTCTCCAGGCCTCATAAGTTGGTTCTGCAGAGCTGTTCTGTTGCCTAGGCAAGCCTCTGATGCCTTCCCCTTCAGTTTGACATTCAACACGGTTCCACTCAGCTCCTGACCCCATGACCTCTTCATATCCCTCTCCCAGGTTGTCTGTGACTCACCAGAGTGACTGCGGTGACCTTAAGTTGTGCACTCATCGGACCTCTATAAATAGAGCCCTGAAAAAACCTGCCATAAATATTTGACTGTCAAGATGGATCTATCGTGAGTATAGGTTGTGGGTTACAGGATGTCTTGGCTTGCAAAAGTTTTTGACTTATTCATCGCTTTTTCTAAAGCGTATCAACATACAGTATTCTGTTCCCTTAGGAAATGGCTGTATTTGTTTTGTCTACTCGGTTTTTGGCATTGTTTCTGTTGTTCAATCCAGGTGTCTCACTGAAGACAAGAATTATGTCCAGCACTGATTGCGTAACTACAGCTTTTTTGGGGGTTCGGGTTTCTAAATTCATCGCCAGTCAGAGTTATCGGAAATGCCAGAAGGTTTAAGAGGAAGATTACCCTGTTCCTGTTTTTCATCCCAATGGCGGCAAAGTTTTCCCAGCATGCTCTTCACATGAATAGCCCTCCTCCAAGGAGTGTCTCCCAAAATGGCAGGCGAAGGAGCATGCTAAAGGTTCTCAGAGGCAAGTTTTTCTAAAACAACACTGGCTTTTTTTTCTTGCTTTCTACTTATTATTCCCAAAAAACAAGTGAATTCCCAGGGCAACTTCATCATACTTTTCTCTCTGAGTCTCAGTATGGTTGATGTTATGGCTTCAAGAGGACCCTGTGAAGTCTCACTCTCCTCAGAGCTGAAGCAGTGAAGGGTTTCAGCCATCAAGAAAACAAAGGTCTCTGGAATCACCAGTTCCCCATTTGCCAGAGCAAAGTTAAAAGTGGCACAGTTCCTTCCAATGCTCAGATGCCTCTTTTCAGATATACAGTACTTATATTTTAATGTCTAATGTACACTGCTGCTGCAACGCTCTCAAAAGTTACAGTAGCTGTCTATTGTAAAAGGTTGTCTTTCAAAGAAAACAATAAACAAATCAAATCAAATGTATTTATATAGCCCTTCTTACATCAGCTGATATATCAAAGTGCTGTACAGAAACCCAGCCTAAAACCCCAAACAGCAAGCAATGCAGGTGTAGAAGCACGGTGGCTAGGAAAAACTCCCTAGAAAGGCCAAAACCTAGGGAGGGACAAGGCTATGAGGGGTGGCCAGTCCTCTTCTGGCTGTGCCGGGTGGAGATTATAACAGAACATGGCCAAGATGTTCAAATATTCATAAATGACCAGCATGGTCAAATAATAATAAATCACAGTAGTTGTCGAGGGTGCAACAAGTCAGCACCTCAGGAGTAAATGTCAGTTTGCTTTTCATGGCCGATCATTGAGAGTATCTCTACCGCTCCTGCTGTCTCTAGAGAGTTGCTAGCAAGTTGTTGAAGAACACCCCACTCCGACCATTTTACTCGCCCTAGTAGAGCTGGTTCAGCTGTTTTCATGCTATCCAGAGCATTGGTGACTGTAACTGTGGTGCTGGCAACAATTTAATTACACTTTTTGCAGACTTTTACTGACACTGCTCAACACCCATTGAATATGTCAGTTTGTAAATTCATCAGTTATTCTGCACTCTGGCACAATCAGATGAGACAGAGTGTTAGTAGTAGATTGCCAGACTGAATTTACGAACACGCCTGAAATGGTTACTTGAATAGTGGAGTCTTTTGTTAAGACATGCTAGGTAAACCAAGAACCATAGTCCCAACTCATGACATTACTAACCTGCATGAATCAGAATGTAGCTAACCAACCAGGTTCAATGTTAGCTAAATAACATTAAGCTATAACTAGCTAAGCAAAATCGCTCTGAGATAGAATAATAAGCTCACACACTTAATGTTAGCTAACTAGCTAACAGTACACTTTAACTTGAAATTAAAATGACTTTGTCAAAATTAGAAATGTGTAATATCTGAAAATGTAGCTAGCTAGCCTATCGTACCCATGTTCTGAAATCGGAGTAGATAGCCAGAGCGAATTGACCAGTTACATCTATCAACAGTTGTGGCATTCTATTGAAATGCATACTTGCATATTGGAGTCTTTTGTTAAGACGTGTAGCTGGCTAGCTAGCTAAACCATAATCCCAACTCACTAAGTTACTATCCTGTATGAATCAGCAGGTAGGTAACCAACCAGGTTTAATGTTAGCTAGCTAAGATTAGACTATAACCAGCAATGCAAATGGCTCTGAGATATGAATAATAAGATCAGACACATAACATTAGCTAGCGAACCAACAGTACACATTAACTTGAAATGAAACCACTTTCTGTAAAAATGAGAAACATGGAATATCTGAAAATGTAGCAAGCTAGATTATTTTACCCGTATACATAATGGATGGACGCGTCTCCCTGTCACCGATGCCATGGTTGCCCTTTGTTTGAAGATGTAATCCGGAGAAAGGTGTTTTCTTCGTCTCCTTAGCTATCATACTAATTCCACTGATTTCAAAACTCGGTCCTCCAGAAAGTGGAGAGCAACACTTATGCAGTTTTACTATGCAAAACGAATATATATATTTTTTTAAATGCCACGTTAGACAGGATTACCTACTCATACTGACCAGCTCAAATAGACAGAAGCGTGCTATATAGCAGACCAATCTGAACTCATCTCTCGGCATGTCCAGCGCACTCATTATCTCAGCCAATCATGGCTAGCAAGAAGGTTGCTGTCTTTAAACCAACTGGGCTCGTAATTTGACAATTTTATTCGTATTTACAGATGGCATACACATTTGTTATTAAGGCACATGAAAGTTCACATGTTCCAGAACACATTTCTGCCCCCAATTTTATTTTGAAACTAGTCACATTTGTACTATTTTCTACATTTGTAGAATAATGGTGAAGACATCAAAACAATGAAATAACACATATGGAAATCAAATCAAAGTTTATTTGTCACGTGCGCCTAATACAACATGCTCTAACCAATAGTGCAAAAAAGTGTTAGGTGAACAATAGGTAAGTAAAGAAGTAAAACAACAATAAAAAGACAGGCTATATACAGTAGCGAGGCTATAAACAGACGGCGGTTAGTCAGGTGATTGAGGTAGTATGTACATGTAGATATGGTTAAAGTGACTATGCATATATGATGAACAGAGAGTAGCAGTAGCATAAAAGAGTGGTTGGCGGGTGGTGGGTGGCGGGACACAATGCAGATAGCCAGGTTAGCCAATGTGCGGGAGCACTGGTTGGTCAGCCCAAATGAGGTAGTATGTACATGAATGTATAGTTAAAGTGACAATGCATATATGAAAAACAGAGAGTAGCAGCAGCGTAAAAAGAGGGGTTGGGGGGGTTGGGGAGGGAACACAATGCAAATAGTCCGGGTAGTCAATTGACTACCTGTTCAGGAGTCTTATGGCTTGGGGGTAAAAACTGTTGAGAAGCCTTTTTGTCCTAGACTTGGCATCGCTTGCCATGCGGTAGTAGAGAGAACAGTCTATGACTGGGGTGGCTGGGGTCTTTGACAATTTTTAGGGCCTTCCTCTGACACCGCCTGGTGTAGAGGTCCTGGATGGCAGGCAGCTTAGCCCCAGTGATGTACTGGGCCGTACGCACTACGGCCCAGTAGTGATAAAATACCAAGCCCATATTATGGCAAGAACAGCTCAAATAAGCAAAGAGTGTAATGCGGTGCGTGCTGGTGGCAGGGAAGTCAGGCGCAGGAGAATGAACTCGGTAAAAACGAACTGTTTAATAAACTCTTTTTTTTTTACTCAGAAAACCAAAGTATTCAAAAATAACATAATAGGGTGCAAAATCCGTCACACACCAGAACAAGTAACACACCTACATACAACAAACAATCTCTGACAAGGACATGAGGGGAAACAGAGGGTTAAATACACAACATGTAATGAATGGGATTGGAACCAGGTGTGTAGGAAGACAAGACAAAACCAATGGAAAATGTATCAATGATGGCTAGAATGTTGGCGACATCGACCGCCGAACAAGGAGAGGGACCGGCGTCGTGACAAAGAGAAATGACAGTCATCATTACTTTAAGGTCAGTCAATCCGGAAAAAGTCAAGAACTTTGAACATTTCTTGAAGTGCAGTTGCAAAAACCATCAAGCGCTATGATGAAACTGGCTCTCATGAAGAACGCTGTAGGAAAGGAAGACCCAGAGTTACCTCTGCTGCAGAGGATAGGTTCATTAGAGTTACCAGTGCTTTGCTGGTGACACTGTCAGTGATTTATTTAGAACTCATGGCACACTTAGCCAGCATGGCTACCACAACATTCTGCAGAGATACGCCACCCATCTGGTTTGCACTTGGTGGGACTATCATTTGTTTTTCAATAGGACAATGACCCATCACACCTCCAGGATGTGTAAGGGCTATTTGACTAAGTAGGAGAGTGATGGAGTGCTGCAGCAGCCATTTTTCTGTGCACTAATATCAATGGCTAATTATTTTGTGGTTTAACACCTGAGGAAATGGAAACTCAAAACATTAACTAGATTGCTAACTCTTAATATAATGCCCACTGCTAGTAGCCATGTAATTGTCCAACAGTAAATTAATTGCCCTATTTTTTTTGCACTTGTAGGCTACAACCCATGAGACCTATAGGCCTTTGCCCTCACAATGGCCCTCGCATTTGGACTCCAGTCAAATTGTAGTAACATCTCGAGGATGATTGATGGAAACAGGATGCACCTGAGGTCAATTTGTAGTCTTATAGCACAGGGTCTGAATACTTTCATATACATCCATGAGATGTTCTTTCAACTTTACTGTCGTCCACCTGTGGTAAAATCAACGTAGTGGACATGATTTGGAAAGGCACACACCTGTCTATATAAGGTCCCACAGTTGACAGTGCATGTCAGAGCAAAATCCAAGCCATTAGGTCGAAGGAATTGTCCTTAGAGCTCTGAGATAGGATTGTGTTGAGGTGCAGGTCTGGGCAAGGGTACTAAACAATGTCTGCAGCATTGAAGGTCCCCAAGAACACAGTGGTCTCCATCATTCTCAAGGAGAAGAAGTTTGGAACCAAGACTCTTCTTAGAGCTGGCCGCGCGGCCAAACTGAGCAATCAGGGAAGAAGGGCCTTGGTCAGGGAGGTCTGATAGAGCTCCAGAGTTCCTCTGTGGAGATGGGAGAAGCTCCAGAAGAACAACCATCTCTGCAGCACTCCACTAATCAGGCCTTTGTGGTAGAGTCACCAGACAGAAGCCACTCCTCAGTAAAATACTATCAGATTATGAGAAACAATATTCTCTGGACTTATGAAACCAAGATTGAACTGGTTTTCAGCGGCAGGGACTAGGAGGCTAGTCAGGATCAAGGGAAAGATGAACGGAGCAAAGTACAGAGAGATCCTTGCTGAAAACCTGCTCATGAGCGCTCAGGACCTCACATTGGAGCGAATGTTCTGCATCCAAGAGGACAACGACCCTAAGCACAGAGCCAAGACAACGCAGAAGTGGCTTCGGGACAAGTCTATGAACTTCCTTGAGTGGCCCATCCAGAGCCCGATCAAATATCTCTGGAGAGACCTGAAAATAGCTGTGCAGCGACGCTCCCCATCCAACTTGACAGAGCTTTAGAGGATTTGCAGAGAAGATTGGGAGAAACTCCCCCAATACAGGTGTGCAAAGCTTGTAGCATCATACCCAAGAAGACTCAAGGCTGTAATCGCTGCCAAAGGTGCTCCAATAAAGAACTGAGTAAAGGGTCTGAATACTTAAGTATATGTATAGTGATTTGCAGAAATGTCTAGAAACCTCTTTTTGCTTTGTCATTATTGGGTATTGTGTGTAGATTGATGAGGTAAAAACAGTAAATTTTTGAATAACGCTGTAAGGTAACAAAATGTGGAAAAAGTAAAGGGGTCTGAATACTTTCCGAATGCACTGTGTGTATATATATATATATACAGTTGAAGTCAGTTCACATACACTTAGGTTGGAGTCATTAAAACTTGTTTTTCAACCACTCCACAAATTTCTTGTTAACAAACTATAGTTTTTGCAAGTTGTTGGAAAATTACTTTATTTCACTCAGAATTCACTGCAATTTGTGTTTAGAACTGAAAAAGTGTTTTTTCAGTTCTAAACACACATTTTCTATAGGATTGAGGTCAGGGCTTTGTGATGGCGCTCCAATACCTTGACTTTGTTGTCCTTATGCCATCTTGCCACAACTTTGGAAGTAAACTTGGGATCATTGTCCATTTGGAAGACCCATTTGTGACCATGCTTTAACTTCCTTTCTTGAGATGTTGCTTCAATATATCCACATAATTTTCCTGCCTCGTGATGCCAAGTCACTCTACTATTATTCTGACATTTCACATTCTTCAAATAAAGTGGTGATCCTGACCTAAGATGTCAGGAATTGTGAAAAACTGAGTTTAAATTTATTTGGCTAAGGTGTATGTAAACCTCCGACTTCAACTGTATACAGAACATTACTGCTTTTGTTTGCCAATTTTAACCTGCACACCCAAGAAAAAAATTGTCCGGCCCATCTGGCATTTGCAGGAATTACCAGAGAAACTGAGCAACGGGGAGCCAGAATGGCCAGGAGAGGGCTCTGCCTGTTAGGGAACAGACAAGCTACTGATAGCACTGAGCCTGTACTATCACCTCATCCACAATCATCAGCATCCTCATCCATCTTCATCCATACCCCTGAAGACCTGGAGACTAACCCAGGCATTAATACGCTGGGCCAGGCATCGACTGCCTTTGAATATTTCAATGTAGCCCTGCTTATCTCTCAGCCCTCTGACCTGCCGGTGAGGGAGGGGGAGAGAGAGTGCAGCGTGAGAAGTATGGAATGGATACTGTCTGTGTGCTGACATATAAGTGAAGTACAGCCTGAAGGTACAGTAGGTTTGTCTATGAATACCAGGTCTCGCTGCACTGTCATTTGTGGGCCCACAACTGATACTGAATTCCAGTCTTTTTCCGAATCCCTATTCAAATAGCCAGGGGAATGTAACTAAAGCAACTGCTATAGTAAGTCTTTCATTTTTTGGAAAGAGATCTTCTCTAGTCTGCTCTTTCTGAGTCAACTGCGCTACTCCAATGTCCAATTCGTAATTTAAAAAGGTTCCTAGGTAGGTGTTAAGAGAGTATCTGCTTTAAAAATACAGATTAGCGTATACAGATCAATGTTGAGGTTAATTTGCGCTGTAGATTTATCAGTTTAACGGTTTCATATTCAGGGTTGTAACCTACCCGTCATTAACTACAGTATCTGTCTTAATGTGAATAGTGAATACTATGGCTGACTGGTCCCGCGTCATTTGGCTCCCTGACAAACTACAGCAAATAGATTTCATCTTGCCCGGCCTGATAGGACATCAGTGAAACGACCCAAGCTGTCACAATGACCACATACTGTATCTACATCACTCTCTTGTTAAAGTGTATACATACAGTCTACAGACAATCTGTGGATGCTATTGACACACGGGCTGAATACGGCTGAAACAGCATTGGACTGTGAATGTGTAACGGATCTCCTCGCCGTCTGACCAATGCGCAGCGTGGTAAGTGTCCATGTTAATTTATTAACTAAAAACACAAAACAAAATAACGAAGTGAATGGAAGAAACTAAACAGTTCTGCAAGGTGACATACTCTAAACAGAAAACAACCACCCACAAACAAGAGTGGGAAAACAGGCTACCTAAGTATGGTTCTCAATCAGAGACAACGATTGACAGCTGCCTCTGATTGGGAACCATACCAGGCAAAACACATAGAAATACCAAACATAGAACAAAAACATCGAATGCCCACCCCAACTTATGCCCTGACCAACCAAATAGAAACATACAAAAGGAACTAAGGTCAGGACGTGACAGAATGTCATCAAACAAGCATGCCAGGATCTCCTGGCCAATATCTATTACCATCAGTCAGGTGATACTCTTATATGTAGCCTAGCTTCTTGGCTTTGTCCCAAATGTCACCTTATTCACTACGTAGTGCAATACTTCTCAATGGACCCTGGTCAAAAGTAGTGCACTACATATAAGGAATATGGTGCCATTTGGGAAACCGTTTTTTAAGTACAGACCCTGGTCTGTCCTTGATTTGCAGTTGGTGGTGCTTCCTGAATGCACAATGAGGCAAGGGAATAGACTGACCATCAGGCATCAGGGTAATCCCATCAAAAACCTCACACTGACTGCCACATGTCAGCTAGCTCATGCTAATGCATTTAAATGGAATTCACACTGTTAGCAATCTAGAGGCCATTGCACTGTTTTGTTGTCTGGTAGCAAACAGCATGATTGAACTCAGAGTAATAGCAGGTAGTGGGTTGCCAATCTGTCAGAAGAGCCCATCCATGGGGTCTGATTATTGAGTATGGGAGCATGAAGAGCAGGAGGTAGCTTCACCTCGAACCCAAGACACACAGTGGATAGGCCCTGGTGTAGCCTCGGTCTAGAATGGAGCACAAGCTTGAGGAGGGATTTAGCACCAACCAGGAGAGAGAAGTTAAAGGATCATGGAATAGCCTAGTGTGTGGGGTAGGAAGGTAGAAGGGAGGGAAGGAAAATGGGTTGAGGGAACCTTGCAGCCCCTAATTGGTTTCTCATTCTGGGGCATCCATTGCTCCGTGCCTCGGAGAGCTAGAGCTGTACTCAGAAAGCCAAGACTGAGAGAGAGCAAAGCCTTTGGATTTAAAGGGAATATGTATCTTAAAGGAGCACTGTGTTGCTTGTGGAGGGGTACTATACAGGGATCTATAATTCATAAGACCTTCTCCTTATTAGGGGTCTTCTAACGGTGCCACGGGTGCTTACACAGGGCTCTGTATCAGATGACAGGCTTCTCGGAGTAGCGGCGTGGTCACAGAGGAACCCGCCGGCGCTCAACGACACCAACACCAACCGCCACCGCTGCACTCTCACCAGTTTTTCGACACAGATCCCTTTGTCATTCATGATCACTCACACATCTGGAACTCCTCCGCCACCCCAATCCATGCTTCTTAGCATAACAATGGGTATGGTATATAAACTCTTGGCATGTTTAAGGACGTGCTGTTGCTGCTGTTTCAATCCATACACTAGGTCCAAATTAAGGAGAAAATACTATTTGTTTCTATAGTGCTCACACAGGCAGGATATGCATCCAGGGTATGAACTGTAAGTGTGTGTAAGCATGTGTGTGTCTGCTGCACTGTGTGGGTCAGAAGTTTACGGACACACACAGTGCAGCAGACACACACATGCTTACACACACTTACAGTTCATACCCTGGATGCATATCCTGCCTGTGTGAGCACTATAGAAACGAATAGTATTTTCTCCTTAATTTGGACCTAGTGTGTGTGTTTGTAGGTACGTGTATGTGCGTGTGAGATGTACAAGCGTTCGCATGTGTATGTGTGTGCACATGTGCGCGTATGTGTGTGTGACTGATAAACACAGAGGCTGGACAGACAGGGAGAACAGCCCTCATCTCTGGCCAGTACTCATTAGAGCGCAGCTGCAGCACGATACATTTCTCATTGGCCATGTGAAAAGATCTAATCATGTCAAACGAAGTCCTCAGGTTTCTTTTTTTTATCATTACCTCCCCCAGGTTTCCTTTTTCACTTCGTGTTTGGCTCATAATCGAAAGCAATATTGACGGCAGTGAAGTTTCTTTCTTGAGTGGAACATTCAGTCCAGATTTCAAGGCTAAAACTTAAGTATGAGTAGTATCCAACAGTACACATATGGATATAAGGTACACAGTTGAAGTTGGAAGTTTACAGACACTTAGGTTGGAGTCATTAAAGCTTGTTTTTCAACAACTCCACACATTTCTTGTTAACAAACTATAGTTTTGGCAAGTCGGTGAGGACATCTACTTTGTAATTTACAAGTCATTTTTCCAACAATTGTTTACAATTGGGTCAGAAGTTTACATCGACTAAGTTGGCTGTGCCTTTGAACAGCTTGGAAAATTCCAGAAAAGGATGTCATGGCTTTAGTATGTAGGAAAAAGGGGGAGGTTGCAAGCCGAATAACACCATCCCAACCGTGAAGCACAGGGGTGGCAGCATCATGTTGTGGGGGTGCTTTGCTGCAGGAAAAGTATGTGAATATATTGAAGCGACATCAAGACATCAGTCAGGAAGTTAAAGCTTAGTCACAAATGGGTCTTCCAAATTAACAATGACCCCAAGCATACTTCCAAAGTTGTGGCAAAATGGCTTAAGGACAACAAAGTCAAGGTATTGGAGTGGCCATCACAAAGCCCTGAGCTCAATACTATAGACAAATTGTGGGCAGAACTGAAAAAGCGTGTGCGAGCAAGGAGGCCTATAAACCTGACTCAGTGACACCAGCTCTATCAGGACTAATGGGCCAAAATTCACCCAACTTATTGTGGCAGGCTTGTGGAAGGCTACCCGAAACGTTTGACTCAAGTTAATCCATTTAAAGGCAATGCTACCAAATAATTATTGAGTGTATGTAAACTTCTGATCCACTGGGAACGTGATGAAAGAAATAAAAGCTGAAATAAATAATTATCTCTATTATTATTCTGACTTTTCACATTCTTAAAATAAAGTGGTGATCCTAACTGACCTAAGACAGGGAATTTTTACTAGGACTAAATGTCAGGAATTGTGAAAAACTGAGTTGAAATGTATTTGGTTAAGGTGTTTGTAAACTTCCAACTTCAGCTGTATATGGATAAATACTGTATGGATAGACATGATCCTTTGATAGTAATACTGTTGATATAATTAAGAAACATTCCCACTAAATACTGTACGCCTACATAAAGAACCACGAGGGACTGATAGAGGCAATATTCTATGGTATTTTGAATTCCATATGTGCACTTAATACAACTGAAATGGAATGCTGCGTAGCCGTGATCTGAACCAGATAAACGTTGATTACAGTTACACTGTGATAAATGGATGGGCTAGGGTGCCCATGTGAGCAGTTTTACTCACCATAGATCACAATTTGTCAGCGTGTTGTAGAGGAGCAGCTTTCTACTGTCCATTTCACAAGGAGTCAATAAACTGTAGTAATGTAAGGTTGGATGCATGGCAGAAACAACAAACGACTTGCATTAATTCATGGATGGATAACCTGTGCGGGTGCATGGCTGTGGGTGTGTGTCTTCAGCAGAGGACACACACATTTGTGCAGAAGTTAGATGATACTGTGGTGTAGTCTTCCCTGCTGCTGCTATCATGCATCATTGCACCCTCTCATTTTCCCTACAAGACACAAGCTGCTGTGTTTATCACTGTGGTTACACCGACTCTCATGTCATTAGCCCTGATCATCATTCTTCGTATGGTTGCATGCCTGGCAACTATGTGTGTGTGTGTGTGTGTGTGTGTGTGTGTGTGTGTGTGTGTGTGTGTGTGTGTGTGTGTGTGTGTGTGTGTGTGCACAAATACACAGAACTTGATTTGCTGAGCTGGAGCACTGGCAATTTGAGCCTCGTTGTCTAGATGAGTTAGGACAGTCTGCTCTTGTTCCATGCATGAAAATCATTATCTACTTATATATGTTTATGGCCTTTTGACCATGCAAGGTGGGCGATAAAGCAATGGATTTCTCTTACATTACTGTATGTGGCACTTTTTTGAGTCAATATATTTGCTAAATAATTAAGCATGGAAATCAATAATCATATTGATATTACACAATGTTTCCACTGCAGCTGAAAATACAACTAAATTCTTTCTGAGAAATGAAGCTCCAACTCAACCTGAGGATTGGCCAATCATGATAAGAGACTGCAGCAAGCCAAAGGTCAATTTATTAATAGAGGGGTGGCAGGTAGAGCGTTGGGTCAGTAATCGAAAGGTTGCTGGATTGAATCCCCGAGCTGACAAGGTAAACATCTGTCATTCTGCGCCTGAACAAGGCAGTTAACCCACTGTTTCCCAGTAGGCTGTCATTGTAAATAAAAATGTGTTCTTAACTGACTTGCCTAGCTGAATAAAGGTTGAATTTTCATTTAATGTTTTTATTTAGTCTCAAATCATAGGTTTAAATCAATTCCCACATTTTTAATTAAGTATAATGGTGATTGGCTGAGCAGATATGCTGAAAATAGAAACGGACAGTAACTAGGCATATTATATTACTGAGTGAATTACAGGAAATTACAGAGCTCTCAAAACAATGTCCACTGAGCTGGATTCAATTAACATTCATATGATTTAGTTGATTCTGAAGCAATTCTGCCAGGTACTATTTTTTATTTTATCAGGTAAGTTGACTGAGAACACATTCTCATTTATAGCAAAGACCTTGGGAGATGAATGAGCCAATTGTAAGCTGGGGATGATTAGGTGGCCATGATGGTATGAAGGCCAGATTGTGAATTTAGCCAGGACACAGGCGTTAACATCCCTACAATAAGTGCCATGGGCTCTTTAGTGATCACAGAGAGGACACCTGTTTAACATCCCATCCAAAAGACAGCACCCTACACAGGGCAATGTCCTTAATCACTGTCCTGGGGAGTTGGGACATTTTTTAGACCAGAGGAAAGGGTGCCTCCTGCTGGCCCTCCAACACCACTTCCAGTAGCATCTGTTCTCCCATCCAGGACTGACCAGGACCAACCCTGCTTAGCTTCAGAAGCAAGCTAGCAGTGGGTTGCAGGATGGTATGCTACTGGCTACTATAAAGTGCAGATCATTTTTACTTATCTAGTAATTACACATTTGTTACCAAATTAAATGCTCTATGACCACATATCATTTGGAGAACATACTCTAATGTAAAGGATTAATTGTGACCAAAATACATGATTTTCTTTATGAATTTTCTCTCTCAGTATTATTACCCAATTTAACATGAAAGTGAAAATTCATGAAAGACTATTTAATAAAGTATGACCAAGTACTTCACCAAAACTCATAAGTACTTTATATTTTTGTTGTCTTAATGTCTTGTTTATTTCCTAAAAGTAGCACATCATTTGTTGCTTAATAATTCCTTTGATTTGAGTTGGAAATATTAAGCTACTGGAGCCTTTTATGCATTGAATAGAAATGCTAAAATAATCTCTCTCGCACAAGACAGCCATTAGACTTTTGTTTACCATTGAAGTTCATTAGACTTTGTTTGTCGTAGAGAGAATGTCTTAATGCCTTATTCTCTTTGAAATAACGAACTGCAACATTTCATTTCGGATTGGCCTATTACCCTCGAGTATATAGAATGAGAATTTCAGCTCTTGAATTTTAAATATTTAGCAACTATAAATTGTTTTTATATGCGTATTTTTGGCTAATTTCCAAGTACTTGTGTCAGTCAAAAAGGCAATGTGACATTGACATGTCATTGCTCCTTGAAAACAAAATACAATCTGCCTGTCATCTAATCAAGACTGATACTGCAGTGGTGGGAAGCTTCTGTTGAATGTCAGCTACTGTGACAGCGTAATCCTGTCTCCCATAGCTTCCTTGTTTCAGTGCTCATGTTCATTTTCGGTTAAGTTTGGCTTCCCTTCATGGCAGAACTTTGGCTGGCCTCTCGCCAGCCTCCTGAGCGTGCCTATACTACTGGACAGCCATGTGAAAGATTGCAGTCATTGTTCTCCCCTGAATGGGACAATGTCCCTCCATAAAAGGATCCTTGGCATTATCTGCTAAATTGTGTCTCCGGCTTTCTGCCTGGATGTCCGACGTCCATTAACTTTGTATCACTGGTGCTGCAGACAGCAGTGGTACTAGCTAAGGTGTTGACTATAAATTAAAACAGAAAGGTGATATTCTCTTGTTATGATGTCAATGTTTTTTTCCTCATTTTTAAAAATATTTTCCTTCATGTCATTATTTTTTGACGCTGCTACTTCCTTTGGTCGGAGTCTGCTGCCTCGTCCTCCGTCTATCACCTGGTTGGGTTTGGGCTGATGAAAATAGCTTGGCTTTCTGCAGCAGTGTGTATTGTTAGCCAGTGTTGCTGTCACAGCCTGTTCACAAACAGCCTTTCCGAAAGTCTGCAGTCCTCATACTGTCATATGTGATCGGGGTAGATGGAGTTGGATGGCCCATTCTGCCAGTGTGCAGAGGATGCGTTGCGAAGGCCCGAGGCCTTAGCCTGAGAGGTCACTGTCAGTTCTGGTCTTGGCTTAGGGGCAAGTGGATCAGCCGTGGTAGAGGATTGAAAGGTGACATGAGAAGGATGTAGGGGGAGGAAGGTTGCTGACAGAATATGCTTTGGAATGGAGAGATCCTGTGAGGGCCAGCTTGACTAAAACCACACATGACTCACTGCCCGAAGGCAGATCAGGAAAGGGTCCTGTCATGTGCTATTACTCTAGCTACCTCTGTTGTAAGAGCAATGTTGCTGCTCCAGCACAGACCTACCCTGTTGTGTGTCGTTGTCCTGTGTATTTAGGTCTCAGGAGGACATGTTTATAGTAGGTAGCTCTATTTGGGGTAGTGGAACCAGACTTAAAACATACTGTACAATATTTTAATATTTTTGCTTGTACAGTCACCTTTTAAGTAGGGTCAATAGGGTAGCTCTGTTATTTTTAGTACTCCTCACCATAGTAATTTCCCTGAGTGGTTTATGCACATAGCATGGCTTTTTAATATACGCAACACTTTTAAGGGAAATAAAATGGAATCAACAGATAACGACAGTAAAGCAGACTACGTCGATATTACATGTCAGTGTTAATATCAGTCTCTCAAGCAAGACAGCCATTAGACTTGTGTTTACCATGGAAATTCATCAGACTTTGTTTGTCGTAGACAGAATGACTTGATGCCTTATTCTCTTTGAAATAATGAACTGCAACAAGATGAAAACGAGTTAATTTCTTAATCCACTCTGCGTTTAGCATTGGCCTATTACCCTTGAGTATTTATAATGATAATTTAGGCTCTTGAATTTTCAATATTTTGCAAGTATTAATTGTTTGTGTATGCTTATATTTGGCTTATGTCCAAGTAAAGTCTGTCAAAAATGTACATGTCATTGCTCCTTTAATCAAGACTGATAAATCCAGTGGTGGGAAGCTGTTGAAAGTGAGCTTGGGTAGCTCTGTTATTTTTTATAGAATCAACCGCTATTACACGTTAGTGTTAATATCAGTCTTAGATGTTCGTTAGCACATCAGTCTACGACAATCTCTTCCATCATACAGTATCTCCAGCAACCCCACAGTGCCTTGAGCTAGCATCCACATGGTAACGCTCGACAAATGAGGGCTCCTTGCAATGCCAGTGACAGCAGTAAGGCACATATCTGCTGTAAACTGACTGAGTAATCCATGTTCAGCAGGAGTTCTAGTCACATTTTAAATCTCTCCTCCATACAAATCCAAAATGTGTTATTCATGTGTTGGTTTTGCTCTTCCTACTAGTATACAGTGTCATTCAAATGACTGATAAATGCTAACAACAGGCAAAAATGGTCATTCAAATCCAATGTTATTTGTCACATCCCCTGAATACAACAGGTGTAGATCTTACAGTGAAATGCTTAACCAACCATTTAAGAAGCTAAAGAAGAAAAAAGTGTTAAGTAAAAAATAGATAACTTTTATTTTCTATTTACATTTTTGACTTGTTATCAGTAACAGTTTGTATGCCAAGAGCATTCACAACAAAGCTGCTAAATGTGATAAAATGGACAGGTGAATGGCACTGCAGTTAAAAGGGATTAAATATAACCATGTTCATTTGTCCAAATCTTTTAGCTGCACATTGGCAGCTACATAACGGAAAGCCAAACTTAACAGAAGAGACAATGATGGATCAGTCCTAACATTATGGATTTAGCCTTGGTTCAATTTGTGGAGGTAATTCATTTTTCAGTGGAACTCTCGATGGTAGCTACTAGCTACACAGGGTCACTGTTGGTAGGCCAGCCACCCAGCTGTTTGCCTAAGGGTTGGTTGGACGTTTAGTTGGTTGGAAGGGTTGGTTGACTATGAAGGAACAATTGAATTAGACAGCAGTGGGAAGCCTGAGGGCCTCTGTGGCTGTCCTAATTTGGACACTGTTTATTGACACTCCCTTAGTTGGCCTCATGACTCAACACATAACTCCATAGGGACTGCTCTAGTCCTAAATATGCTTTGCGAAGACTGGCAGTGGCCCGGATATTATACTGTCGTTTTTTTAGCAGATGTATGAATGGATATGAGTCCCTCACCTATCACTCCACCAATACTCTCACAAACCATAAAACACCCCATACAATCCAAAAACATCAAAATAAAAATAAATCAATTTGCAATGTGTTTCCCGATAAGCATATTAGGGAAGGGCCAAGCTGCTTTAACCTTTAACCTTCCACTGGGATCAAGGAACTGGAATTTCCCGCTCTGGTAAACAGTCAAATCTTTATCATCCATATCGATTCCCCATTTCACTGGGCTTTTTTCATCACTTCACTTCAGGCTTCAATTTAAAATGTTCTGGACTTGAAACAGGCCTGAACACCAACTGTGTTATCATTATTATAAATCTCCTATATTTTCTTATCCAGATGGGTGCGTTTCATTGATCCATGAAGTGGTCATTGGAGTGTCACTCGATGAATAGAAGCCTGATCAAGCAGATGCGGTTGCCGTGGAGACGGATAGGAGGGAAACACAGGTAAGGGCATGGATGATTGTCTGAACTGAAGTGCTGGTTGATGAGAGGACGGAGCTTCACTGTACAATCACAGCCAGCGAGCATTGAGCGTTCTGTCTTTTAGTGACAGAAAAAACACTGAGCAGTTTGGATGGAGCAGTGATTGAGCTGTGATTTCCAAATCTGAAAGGGATTTGTCGATTGACCGAGCAAATCCCTTCTCCTCAGGTTTTCAAAGCTACCCTTACAAAAAATATTGCGGTTTTGAAACTGCAATAAATGTGCAGTAACTGCAGCCGACTATAGTATTTTGGACGCAGTATTTGCATAATAACTGCAGTTACATTGCAAAATTACCTGAGTAAAACATATATACATGTATATATTTTGGACTCAGCATTTGCAGCATACTGCAGTTGTACTCCACTCTGACTGCAATTTATTTTCTTCGTAACAATATATCTGAAATCTCATGAGAGTAGCGTAGGTCTCAGTCTGATATAGTCTGAAACCTTTTAATGGCTGTAGTATACCTGCCTCCATCCAATTAGAGAAACTCTGATTACCATATGAATTTCCAAGATTGCAAATAAAATCAATTGGAGGCAACATGCAAACACATTAGTCTAAAAAACATGACCCATTTTCCTCTTGGTACAGGGCGTCATGACCCATCTGTGACACGAAAATAGCCTTTCACAATGTGTTCTTAAAGATGGTCCATGAATCACCTATGGGGAAAGTGCTTAGTGTAAAATGATGCCCCACAGATGCCCCATTATTGATTCCCATCCACAGCCAATAATAAGCGTAATCTAGCAAGGCAGTGGAGCAGCACAGGCATCATCCCCCCCCCCCCCCCCCTTCCTAAAACACGGCAGCTTATTTTTTTAGGTCTCAACCCTCTCTGCTAACAAATTAATTGTAGCTAATAAAATCTTTGTCCAGCTCCTTGCATCATCATGTGGCTGAAGCCATACAAGAGGAACATTTAGAGGGTGAAAAAAAAAAACGCTGTACTGCAGCTAGCCTAGCCAGGGAAACACTTGTGTAATCTTATCGTGCAGGTGCTGTAAGTGTGAGTGGTCTTGTGGCCATGGTGTCAGGTGTTGTCTGTATAGTAGGCACTCAAAGTCACTGGCAGCAGGCTTGTGAGAGAGACAGCATGTCAGAGAGAAGAAGAGAGGATGAGGGATGTGGTAGACATTGGAGGCGAAGGGTGTTTGTGAAAGGTGCTCAAACCTCAAAAACACATAGTAGAACATTGAAATAGCCTGCCTCGGTCATTTTGGCTCATTAAAATACAGGATTCAGTGTTTAATATGCAGTTCAGAGGTGGAGTCAGGGTGGTGCAGGGGCTTATTCCAGATGCAAAAAATGTGGAGATGCTTATTTTTTACAATACAGAGAACATAGGCTTTTGCAAATCTAATGTGCACAGCACATTACAACCTTTGCCATGATTTTCTTATGCTGTAACTTTAATAAGTCAGATTTTTCCCAGTTCCATCATTTTTCTGTTATTGTGGCTCGCATGGCAAACCAAATTTTCTGGGTCAAGAAAATATCTGAAATTCCCTCCTTGACGGTTGCGCCTGTAGCGTTTGTTTTATTCTGCTTCTTTCTTTCATATACGCCTGTTTTATTACCTTGACAGTGCAGTCAAAATGCAGTTTTTCATTTGTTTTGTATCATATTCTACAGCTGATGAAACTAACACTGTACAAGTGTGAAAACATTTGATCAGTGTTATTTCCTGATAGGTTCTGGATGAAAATACCATCTACACAGGACTTTTTTAATTAGCTGGTTTGCTTGGTGAAATCACCAGGTGGTAAATTGGCTACAAAGAGTTCCAAACCCAATCAGACCACTCCCAGACAGTCCTGGCAAAATTATTGCTTGAGAAATAGTTTTTTGTTAATAAAAAGCTATTGTTTGTCCATTGTAATGGAGAACTATTACAGTAAGGTACATAATTGTTACCCAGAAATGATTTGATATTGATATAAAAAAGCTGCATTGGGCCTTTAACACTATAAATTGTTTTAATTCAATGAGTTGATTGTGCAAATGATGAAAAACTGAATGTATACAGAAAAGATATTGATACAGAAAACAATGACACAACATACTGCATATTACACAGGTCTGGTATGTATACAACGGTTATATATGAACTATTTACTCCTTGTTAAAAAGGTTTAGAATGGACTGACATTACTGTAACTCTTGTAAATGAAGGAAATAATGTCCTATGTACAATCAGGCGGCCTTTCCATTATGTTATTGGCCAGGCAATCTTCCAATTTGTAGTTGAATTTATTCATACATTCAGTGTACAGTATACACTGTATAGCTCCTTGCCTGGTCTCAAACAAAACCACTTACATGCAAAGAAATGGGAGATATACACTGAGTGTACAAAACATTAAGAACACCTGCTCTTTCCATGACATAGACTGACCAGGTGAATCCAGGTGAAAGCTATGATGCCTTATTGTTGTCACTTGTTTAAATCCACTACAGTCAGTGTAGATGAAGAGGAGAAAACAGGTTAAATAAGGATTTTTAAGCCTTGAGACAATTGAGACATGGACTGTGTATGTGTGCCATTCAGAGGGTGAATGGACAAGACAAAATATTTCAGTGCCTTTGAACGGGGTACGGTAGTAGGTGCCAGGCGTACCGGTTTAGCTACAAACGATGCTGGGTTTTTCACACTCAATAGTTTCCTGTGTTTATCAAGCATGGACCACCACCCAAAGTACATCCAGCCAACTTGACACAACTAGGGGAAGCGTTGGAATCAACATGGGCCACCATCCTGCTGGAACACTTCCGACACCTTTTAGGTTGACACCTCAATATTAGGAAGGCGTTCTTAATGTTTTGTACACTCAGTGTATGTCCCCTCCAAACAAGCTATTTATGGTCTGTACATTAGCCGTGCTTCTATTTTGAGATCATGCGATTCAAATTATGCAAGAGGCGAACTCATGCCAAGTTCTACATGCAATGATACATACAGTACATAGCTACATCCCAAAGTGCACATGCATATTCATTTAATTTCAACGCCAGTGGGCATGTGCTACTGCTCTATATTTATTCCCAGATGCTTTCGACATGGTTAGCAGGCTGAGGGAGGAGCTGCGGTTAGAGAGAGTGTGTTCACAGAAGCAGGTGAGGATCAGGAAATATCGTAGTTGTCATTTATTATCCTCCGCGACTCAAGTTTTATGAAAGGTGTCCAGTGTTGCCAGATCTGCACAGGCAGGCAGGCTGGGGAGTCCCCACTGGCCTCTTCTCTCTGGGCAAAGCCCGAGGCATCAAGCTTAATCCGGCTCTCTCCTGCCAGAGGGGATATCTCGGAGATTGATAAATGATGAATTCCTGACGGATTGCCCCAAGTTAGTCAGCAGGACAGAAAATAGCACTGCGGCGTAATAGACATGAGGGATGTTATCTGGTGCACACTGTACTGCATCTGACCCCCAGTCAGACAAGATAGATGACGTCCTGCGTCTTTGTTATTCTGTTACATCATTTTATTTTTTTTACAACACACTTGATCTGTCAATAGTGCTTAACAATTATGGTCTCGAGCCCTATGGTGACATTTAAAGTGACCGGGTTTCATTTCTTTAACATACGCATGAATTGATCGTTAGCGTCTGAATTGTTCATTAAGGCACGGGACATTTCCTGGGCGAGAGCCGCACATTGGTGGAGAGAGAATCATTAGTGGCCCTTTGGGTGATTTTAATGTACTCTCCCGACAGTGGCCGATTCAGCAGTCACTTCGGGGGGTGGGGGGGATGACGACGCTAAACCCGCAAATCAACCTGCTTGACCTGCAATTTGCACTGGGGGAGATCAGTAGCAGTAAAAGCAGGCGACCCCCCCCCCCCCCCCCGGTGTTTCCCTACTATTGCTTTTCTATTATCCAGCCTTTTATTGTCAGCCAGAGAAGAGAAAGCTTGACATAGCATGCTGTGCTATTATAGGAAGTCGTTGACCATAGCAGCATACGTTAAGGTAGGGTGATTCTAGGTTTTGTGCAAAGTATCCCAGTTGTTTACTTATTGTCATTTCTGTATCTATTCATCTCCTCCTTTCCAGCCTTTATTGTCAGGAAGAGACAGCGCCACATATCATGAAGCAGTGTTGCTATAAGAAGTCATTGATAATAGTTGTAGTAATATAGAGTGATTTTAGTTTTTGTGCTACCAACCCTGCATCACAGCCGTTTATTTATTGTAATTTCTGTATCTTTCCATCTCTGTACCAGCTGTTCCATGATTCCTGTGTATTTATTCTGATAACATTAGAACTTGCACTGTGGGCCATGTTAATTCAATAAGAAATTATCACCTGTCCTGGAATCAATTATTATTATACCCTTATTTTTTAATAAGTTGCACCTATTGGAAAATTGATAGATCTCATAACTTCATGCTTTGGTGGCCAAGGCCATTTGTGACGACCCTCTCTCACTCTGTCTGCCGTATTCTTTCTCTTTGCTCATTTGACTTATTAGGATGTCGTTGGGTGGATCCGGGAGGGTTGTCAGCGAAATGAGACACACCTGGGCCCGGGTGTGTCCCGGGATAAATACACCTCTTCCCCATTCATTGAGGAGACTCTCCAGGCAGACACACTGTTGGATTTTGGTTGTGGCATTTTTTTGAGGCCATTTAGTTTGTTTTCTTGCTTTGGCACCTTTCAACACCCCTCATTATCACATCTATGCATGCAACCACTGACTTACACTACTGACTACATACACCATTATATATTTTTGTTTTTCCTTATCCCCACGTTGTCTCCCTTTTTGTTGTGGGCTTCGAACCGGTTCGTGACACATTACATTTTAAAAGACCTCTTCTTTGCTTCATCCATCCATATACCTACATATCTTCACAACGAGAGGCTGTTTGATCGGAATCGATCTCACCTTGAGTACCTAAAAAGCCTCGCTAGTAAGATGTTACATTAAGCCGACTGTCTCCGACACATAACACACCGTAAAAGGTTTGTGACCTTTACACGACGAGGAAGTGCTTGCACTCCATCGATGATGAACTTGGCATGATGGGAAAAAATGACAAGCCTTCTAAAAAACAAAGAACAAGAATCAATAGGTCTTCCTGTTCTCAAAGGGAATGGTGGTCTACAGGGCCAAAATGTTGGGGTTGGCTTTTCCCTCATGTGCTGCATGACCTGGCGAACAGAGGCACCTCGGGTCACAAATCAAATCAAGCGCTTGATTGCAACCGATATTGATTTCCTGGGTCTGAGGATGACCACAAGCCAATGTCCTCCCCCCTGATTAAACATCAACGTCTCCTTTGACAAACTGTTGGAGGTTATCTCGACCACTATCTCCCTCACTGGGAATCTATGGCTGATTGTTAAGTGTTGAGTTATTTGATTGGTATAGAAATGATGGTAACACTTAGCTGTTTTCAATAGGCAAACACATGAAATACCTTCTGAGTGCATGTATAAGGCCTTATGATACACTTACATTATGGTGCACTCTAAAACTTGCTATAAACTGTAACCTTTCGTATGGTGGATATACAGTGGGGCAAAAAAGTATTTAGTCAGCCACCAATTGTGCAAGTTCTCCCACTTAAAGATGAGAGAGGCCTATAATTTTCATCATAGGTACACTTCAACTATGACAGACAAAATGAGAAAAAAATCCAGAAAATCACATTGTAGGATTTTTAATGAATTTATTTGCAAATTATGGTGGAAAATAAGTATTTGGTCAATAACAAAAGTTTATATCAATACTTTGTTATATACCCTTTGTTGGCAATGACAGAGGTCAAACGTTTTCTGTAAGTCTTCACAAGGTTTCCACACACTGTTGCTGGTATTTTGGCCCATTCCTCCATGCAGATCTCCTCTAGAGCAGTGATGTTTTGGGGCTGTTGCTGTGCAACACGGACTTTCAACTCCCTCCAAAGATTTTCTATGGGGTTGAGATCTGGAGACTGGCTAGGCCACTCCAGGACCTTGAAATGCTTCTTACGAAGCCACTCCTTCGTTGCCCGGGCGGTGTGTTTGGGATCATTGTCATGCTGAAAGACCCAGCCACGTTTCATCTTCAATGCCCTTGCTGATGGAAGGAGGTTTTCACTCAAAATCTCACAATACATGGCCCCATTCATTCTTTCCTTTACACGGATCAGTCGTCCTGGTCCCTTTGCAGAAAAACAGCCCCAAAGCATGACTATCACAGTGCAGGTGCATTTATACAGAGACTTGATTACACACAGGTGGATTGTATTTATCATCATTAGTCATTTAGGTCAACATTGGATCATTCAGAGATCCTCACTGAACTTCTGGAGAGAGTTTGCTGCACTGAAAGTAAAGGGGCTGAATAATTTTGCACTCCCAATTTTTCAGGTTTTGATTTGTTAAAAAAGTTTGAAATATCCAATAAATGTCGTTCCACTTCATGATTGTGTCCCACTTGTTGTTGATTCTTCACAAAAAAATACAGTTTTATATCTTTATGTTTGAAGCCTGAAATGTGGCAAAAGGTCGCAAAATTCAAGGGGGCCGAATACTTTCGCAAGGCACTGTATGCATATTAAGACCTGGATGCTACATCATTCACGCCACAGCTAGCTTTGTTGGGTGCTGTCCATGGTCCTGGCAGTTTTAGATCCTTTGGTGGTGCTGAAAAGACCGGCTACATATTGTAAGCCGTGTACCATATCTTCTTGTATATACGGTGTCCGTATTGGACAGCCTCAGAAACAAGAAGTTGGTGTCAGTCATTCAACTACATGCACACAACAATCAGCTATTATAAACTGAATATGTTACCTTTTACAATGACTAATACCCAAACCTGTGATCCAATGGATGATTTGGGCCATCAGTGTCAACGGTTAATGAAAGGGTAAACTTCTGGGGATGCAATTGGTTGCCTGAAACTATACTGTAGGAGCAAAGTTGGACACAACAAGCTTTGAAACGTTTGAGGCACACATTACTCTAATTACTTCAGGACATTTATTTGAATTAATTTGCTTCAGAAGTTCAGGGTGAAAAATGCATGGATGTGTGTTTTCACCATGAATTTACAAAAATTCAAATTCCACTTCCAGTTTGTCAAGTTGGATTTCCTTCCAATTGTCGACATGTTTTCATGCACATTTTTCTAAAATCTGTGCAAAAGCATTGCTCATTTTCCCACCAGAAATGTGATTCCATCAAATTGACTTGTTGCATATAAAAGGCTGTGCTTGATGACATAGTGCTTGTGCTATGAAATGTAATATTTTTAACTGTATATAACTGCCTTAATGTTGCTGGACCTCAGGAAGAGTAACTCATGCCTTGGCAACAGCTAATGGGGATTCTTAATAAATACAAATAGTACACATAAAAATAACTGCGGTTAAATTCCCATGTACCGAATAAAGAATACAAGTTAAATGGGTTTCTAACTCTACTGATGGTTTTGTCATTACAAATGTTGTGTCGACCCCATTGAGCACACCTGGGACCTGTTGGATTAGAGGGTGAGGGCCATTCCCCCCAGAAATGTCCGGGAACTTGCAGGTGCCTTTGTTGGAAGAGAGGGGGTAACATCTCACAGCAAGAACTGGCAAATCTGGTGCAGTCCATGAGGAGGAGCTGCACTTTATTCAGTACATGGGAATTTAACCACAGGTTTTTTTGTGTACTATTTGTATTTATTAAGAATCCCCATTAGCTGTTGCCAAGGCATGAGTTACTCTTCCTGAGGTCCAGCAACATTAAGGCAGTTATATACAGTTAAAAATATTACATTTCATAGCACAAGCACTATGTCATCAAGCACAGCCAGTTACTCTAATACTTTAATGCAGCTGGTGGCCACAACAGATACTGACTGTTACTTTTGATTTGTCCCCCCTTTTGAACAGGGACACATTATTCCATTTCTGTTAGTCGCATGTCTGTGGAACTTGTTCAGTTTATGTCTGTTGTTGAATCTTGTTATGTTCATACAAATATTTACACATGTTAAGTTTGCTGAAAATAAGCACAGTTGATAATGAGAGGATGATTATTTTTTTGCTATGTTTATAAGCAATACAAAATATATATATTTTTAAAGACCCATATTTAACCCCTTTTTTTGGCCATTAAACTACTTCCATATATACTTCGATATATTTTTTAAACTGGTACCAGGCTACCTTCGAAGAGTCTTGTTTGTGAGAGTCTCATCTTTCCAGAGAGTGGTCATACTAGCTGGTAGGCCAAACCGTTCAGACGTTTTCCTTAGAAGAAAGATTTTCAGGGTGTCTCATGGTCTGACAAACACAGCTGTAGCTCGACCACCTTTCACGGCAGATGGGAAAGGCCACCATTGGCGGATACGGTGTATTCAAATCAAATTTTATTGGTCACATACACGTGTTTAGCAGACGTTATTGCGGGTGTAGTGAAATGCTTGTGTTTCTAGCTCTGCCAGTGCAGTAATAGCTAACAATTTCACAACATATATCCAAAGCACATCAAATCTATATAAAGGAATGGAATTAAGAATATATAAATATACGAGCAATGTCAGAGCGGCATAGACTAAGATACAGTAGAATAGCATAGAATACAGTATGAGATGAGTAATGCAAAATATGTAAACATTATTAAAGTGACTAGTGTTCCATTTATTAAAGTGGCCAGTGATTTAAAGTCTATGTGCATAGGCAGCAGCCTTTAATGTGCTAGTGATGGCTAGTTAACAGTCTGGTGGCCTTGAGAGACAGCCCATGCAAAAAAGCTTAATACAGACACATTTTGATTTGTTTTCTTTATTGTGCTATTTAGATTTCGGTGGGGCGTGGACATCAACTCTAGGAAAGTTCAAATTGTAATTTCAGAATGTCAATTCAGCCTTCCTGAATTGACAACAATATTGCTCACCAGTAACCTTTTATGTATTTTGTACACAGGGCCAATGTCCGGTATCAAGTTTTTCCCCCAGGCCAGCAGGTCTAAACCGACTAAAGTGTAGGAACTAGGAAAGTGTTTCTCAGTGTCTCTGACTGCCTTCGAGGAGGATGTGAGAAGTTAGGAGGCCTAGGAGGATAGAGGATTTGGGGAGCCAGCAGAGGCTGACTAATCAGCGGCTGCTTGGGAGAGCATTAAGACCGACGTGTGGAGGGGAAATGTGACACCTGGAAATTACACAATGTAATGGAATCATCCAAGTGGTAAATGTAGCTTTTAAATAGGTTTTGTGTTCTCCATTAACTTCCCAGACACTGATTGCCTTTGACAGTCGGGGAAAGTGCCGGACAGCATGTTGACCCCACCCCCCACCTGACTCCCCCCACCCTCACTGATCCAACACACACACCCTCTCACACACACCTCCCACCCACAACAAGAAACAAACTTCTTCATGGTTAGTAAGATTGTCGGTGGTCAAATTACAATCAGGTTGGCGGTTGGTGTTCTGTAGAAAAATGTTAGTGTCGGTGATCCCATTGGACAATGGGGCAGTCGTTATTACAGGACATTTTGTGGCTATAAAATATGAATGATCTTTGCAGATCTGACAAGTATTGCACGTTGTAACGTTGGTTATGTTAACAAAAGCTCTGCAGCTAATGACTAAATTATTTGTGACAGGGAGGAAAGTTTGCTCCTCCTAAAACAGAGGCTCATCATGCAATCTGTCAATTTGGTACTACCAATTAAACAGCAAAGTCTACAAATTAGCTGACTGATAGAAGGATCACTTTTGTGTTCTGATTACTTGGTAAGATGATAGTGGAGAAGGATGTGACATTGTGAAAAGATCTCAAGACTGTGTTATCCATATGAGGTTTAAAAGCAAATGTAAATATGGTTATTGTGCATACAACACAAACACTACATCATCATCTGCTCAGTCCTTCTCTCCAGTCAACAACTGAAACAATGGTTTTTGATCCCGCTTTGAAGATGGATACCATGCTGTTTATGTTTTGTTACATCAAAATATGTTTTTGGTCCAGTTAATTATTACTTCTGTAAACTATTTTCAAAGCGCTGGTACACTTCCTGTCCCTGTAAGCTGTATCAATTTAATAAATGTACTATATTCAAATTAAAATACATAAATTATCAAGTACCTTTTGTAACTGTGCTGGAATAGCTGGGGTAGTCATGTGAAAACCACACTCTTGGAACTTGTCCATGGGTCCAATACTGTATTCTAACAGTATAGGTTAATGCCATTAAATCTCTCTTGAATCCATACCAAGGCCCAATAGGGATCATGCAATAGGTATCCTGCTTTTCTCCTCATAAATATAGAACAGGCAACTGTTTGGACTCACATTTGCCTTGGACTCACATTTGCCTTGAAATCCATTGAACATGGACTCTAACATGTGGGAGTGGGAGCTGGCCCAATGGGGGCAGTTCTGTGCCATGAAACAAGCAACCCTTAGCCTTCACTCTCACCTTTACAGGCCTTTCAATGCAAATTAGAGGAGAGTTTGGTGTGCATCTGCTTTCCCTTTTTTTGCATTTCAAATGAATAAATGATAATAAATGATAAAAGCCCACTTTCTGCCAGTTGCTGATTGTTCTCTCTCTCTCTCTCTCTCTCTCTCTCTCTCTCTCTCTCTCTCGTAGCTGCTCTTTTCAGGTCTCCAAGGAGGAGATGCAAGTGTATTAACATCATCAAATGAATAACTTTTGAAATTATGACTATTGATGTGCTTTGCATAGTATGCGACTGATACAACTTTTGCTGTCACTTTCCCAGAGCCCCATAGTTATTATCCCACTCATAAAGCCAAGTGGCTTTGGCACAATATCTGAAACACATTGCAAGAGGCTAATGTGGCCAGTGGTTAATTATTTTTTTTTGCTGGCAATTAATTACATTGACTTCAGTGCTCAGTGCCTGTGTGGTTCATGTTTGTCATAATGAGGAGGACCCTCTATATTAACATCCCACGCAAGTCAGCAGAGTCTCTCTAACTGAGCAGAACCACTGGTAACACAGTATCTCTGAATTCAGTGTTTGCTCTAACGATGAACATCCTACACTAGCTCTATTTGAACACTGGGGTCAAGCATGGCACGTGTAACCCTGGGGTTGTGGGTTCAATTCCTACAGGGGACCAGTACTAAAATGTAATAAAATAAAATAATACAATTAAATCGCTCTCAGAGCGTGAGCTAAATATGTAAAATGTAACACTGAACACCCTACACTTAAGACAGTGTTAGTTTTTTACACTGAATATCCTACACTGAATTCAAGGTTAACTCTTTAACACTGAATATCCAACACTGAATTCAAGGTTAGCTCTTTAACACTGAATTCCCAGAGACAAGCATTAAACCTTCTCCACCATTGTCTCCTCCTTTGCTCTCGAACATTAGCAGCCTCAGGGAAACATTGCAGTGTGCACAGATCTGTAAAATATAATGGGCCATTACTGCTTCTGTTCCTGGTAGAATGTCGAAGTCCACCACCACAATGCTAGAATGGTGGGGGTGTACGAGTCAAACTGTGTGTTGCCCCATGGGATATGGGGGTGTAGAAGAGTGTATGTTTAAGTCGAACACCAATTACTGTAGGCACTGAACTCTGGATAATCCAGAGCAAGAGTTTAAACTCTGCTGCAGGTCCACCATGGCTAGGAATGACAGGTAACTCCCACAACCTGTCCTTATTTTACTAATTGTAAATACATCTCAACTTAATATCTTAATTCATGAATGATGTATGAGTTATGTGTAATGTTTTTCAGAGTGGGTAGGATATTAATGTTTAGAGCGGTATCAGATACCTAGGGAATAAGCATATGGTCCCCAGTCAGTCAGTGCATTCAAATTCGACACTTTAAATTATTAATGTTCATGTGCATGTGAATGAATGTTCAGCATCCCATAGTACTCAACAACACACATGGTGATGAAATCAAAAACTTTTAGTGTTTCCAACACATTGTTTAGATTGGCCACAGACTGGTTTGAGAGAACACAAATCTAGGACAAAAGCATAAATTATTCATCTAATTTCTCATTTGATTATCTGCTTTTTTAAATGTCTGTGCTCGATGCTGTTGAATATTAATAATTCAGAAACTATGCTGGCTCACAGACACAGATATTTTGACATCCCATGCTGTTTTGTAATGAATATAAAAGGTTGAGCTAACACAGTTAGTGTAATACTAGATCACCTTTACTCTATATGTGATATCAAATATTTTGAGGTTTGAGTGACAAGATATAAAATATATACAGCACTTAAACAATATTCTATTTTTTTTTAAATATAAATTTGGTATTCCCACCGCTTCCACCAAATGTAATGTAGTTGACCACACCCAAGTAATTACAATACCTCAAATATCACATTGACTGGAAAAGGAATTGGACATAAAGAATGTTGAACATCATTCAAAGCCTTGCTCTGCCTTTTTTGAAGATTTGCACCGATACAACCTCCTTATTTTCAGCATCTCAGCTTCACTGAAGCTCAACTCCAAGGTTGAAGTAGCAAGAACAAGAAAATGAGAGATGAATGGCTTCAGTTCTAAACATAGTGGCAGTCCTTCTATCCTATCTTCAGATTGCTATGTGACTGGAAATTCTATTAGGCCAAACATTTTACCAAATGTAATCTTTAATGACACTGTTTCTAATTTTATCGTATTTCCCTTTTTAGAGCATTATCTCAAATCAGCCATGCCTTGTGAAAATTCAGAGACCGTGGCGCGAAATGGTCTTATCAGCAAAGACAGATGGGATTGTCGATAGTTGACAGACATGCTGATAGCGGGATTCGTTTTATTTAAAAAAAATCTCAAATCACTTTATAGGATGGAATTCCAGGCAGGCTGCATCTTCAAAGCAACACAAGGCCAGCCAGACGGAGGGGGCTATGTTTTTAATAACCTCAGTGCCACAGAGGCCTCGGGACGACGCCAGACACCGGGGCACCAACCGGGACACTGCCACGTGCCTCTATGCCAGGACACCGGGCCTTGGCCCTCACACACGTACGACAGCAAATACAACAGACTGCTGGCCTGAAACAGGTGATAATGTCTTTGCGTGACCGCCGGTTCCACATGAGGGAAAAAGTCAACAGTGATAGTGGAAGGTATCTTGGTATCTCGCCGGCTGTGACATTTAGCATTTTCCCCCTTCTGGAACAAATGTTTTTGTTGAATGCTCAGTTGATTGTACTGTGGAGTTGTGATATGTCTCTAAATACTGTAACTCAGTTATGAGTTTCAAGGTTATATTACTTTAACTTTCCTTCCCAATGTTGAAATAGCAGTTTCTGTTCCAAGCCAGTAGTCGAGGTCCAAAAATCTATCAAAGATGTTGAAAATAAACCTTTTGATGAAGAACTACATTCTTTATACTCAGATTTAAGTGCGAAAAAAAAATGTTGATACCAAATGCATGAAGACCTAGTGCATATTTCTCAGTATTACCAATAGTTCCCAATGAGTGTTACAGTACAGTATGTGCTAGCCATCATGCTATTGAAGAGAGCTCTTACAGATAAGGTGAAATATATATATATATATATATATATATATATACAGTTGAAGTCAGAAGTTTACATACACTTAGGTTGGCGTCATTAAAACTCGTTTTTCAACCACTCCACAAATTTATTGTTAACAAACTATAGTTTTGGCAAGTCGTTAAGGACATCTACTTTGTGCATGACACAAGTAATTTTTCCAACAATTGTTTACAGACAGATTATTTCACTGTATCACAATTCCAGTAGGTCAGATGTTTACATACACTAAGTTGACTGTGCCTTTAAACAGCGTGGAAAATTCCAGAAAATGATGTCATAGCTTTAGAAGCTTCTGATCATCATTTGAGTCAATTGGAGGTGGACCTGTGGATCTATTTCAAGGCCTACCAACCTAACGCAGTGCCTCTTTGCTTGACATCATGGGAAAATCAAAAAAATCAGCCAAGACCTGGGGGCTGCAGTAGGGACTGGTGCATTCTCTGTAAAATTACTCTGAGATTTCACATTCTTAAAATAAAGTGGTGATCCTAACTGACCTAAGACAGGGAATTTGTACTAGGATTAAATGTCAGGAATTGTGAAAAACTGAGTAATGTATGTGGCTAAGCTGTATGTAAAACTTCCGACTTCAACTGTATACTATATTTTTTTTAAAACTTTTTTAATTTACTTACTCCTTTTTCTCCCCAATTTCGTGGTTTCCAGTTGGTAGTTAGTCTTGTCTCTTCGCTGCAACTCACGTACGGACTCTGTGCGTCCTCCAAAACACAACCCAACCAAGCTGTACTGCTTCTTGACACAATGCCCACTTAACCCATAAACCAGCCGCTCCAATGTGTCGGAGGAAACACTGTACACCTGGCGACTGTGTTAGCGTGCACTGCGCCCGACCAGCCAAAGGAGTCGCTAGTGCGCGATTGCACTAAGACATCCCTGCAGGCCAAATGCTCCCCTAACCCAGACGACGCTGGGCCAATTGTGCGCCGCCCCATGGGTCTCCCGAGCGGCCGGCTGTGACTAGAACAAAGTTTGATTTGGACTAGAACCCATAATCTCTAGTGGCACAGCGATGCAGTGCCTTAGACTGCTGTGCCATTCGGGAGGTAAGGTGAAATATTTCTGACATCCGCTTGCCATCCTCACCCACATATCTGGTTCTACCCATCATGGATCCCTACCCATCATGGATCCCTTCCCTTCAGCTGATGTTGAAGGGAGTTATAATGACAAGGTTATGGCAGAATCTTATACATGGAGGCTCTGGGAGCTGCCATCCTACTCCCTTTTGGGCCCTGCTCTGCTTCTGAGACCAAGGCTTGTTATTCTGGTTCTATGGTATAATTGAAAAGGGAAGGAAGCCCAAGTAACTGAACACTTGTTGAGAAACAATGAATCACACATGCTGAGCCATAGTGTTCCATCATGTCTCAGAAATCCAGTATATCCTAGAGTAAAAAATGACTATTGACATGCTATTGATAAATAATGTATCACTCCACAGTCCAATGCAAGGAGAATCGTAGACTAGAGGTAGCGCTCAATGTTTCATGGGAACATCGTTGAGAATGTGATGATATACATGCACAAAGTATCTAGCCTTTAATTATTTTCAACCACATGCACTGTTGCTCTTTTTCTGGAATATAGCAGTGATTGACAACCTGAAGATTAATCCAGTTCTTTACTGTACACAGCACATACATTGGAACATTGAGTCATACAATTCTGATTCATAGAAAATGCTTTCATTCAGATATCATGTCTGCATGCATTCATGGACATAAGGCATAAACATAAATGGGACTATGTGCTTAGTACTGCAAGCTCCTGTACATAAAATGTTTCTATTTTCACATGGTTGTATCTCAATCACTTCGTTATCATAATAAATGTACAGCTGTTGTAATATACTCCCTAAAAACTAACAGCAGACTGTTCAGCAACGGTGCACCTCAGGCTCAATCTATGCACATTTTCCAGACAGGTTTAGCAAACGGATGGTACATTATTAACGATGCTCCCCTAAGCGACAGGCCGTGGGCCAGGCCTAGAGACGACATCTGTCAAGCAGAACTACTTTTCTTTTTTGGTTGGAAATTCGTACAGGGCCTTATGGAGAGAAAAAAAACTTGACATCCCAGGAGCACCCCAAGTCCAAAGAGATCCCTGTTTGAAGGGCCTCTAATTTGACATTCCCGGGAATATTCCGGAATTCTTCCACTATTTCCATGTACCTATTTCTTATAAAAACCCAGGAGTATCTCAGCTCCAAAGAGATCCTATTTGGAAAATCTTCTAAGGTGACATTCCAATCACAGTTCCTGATTTTGGGGAATCTTTTAAGAGTTCTCCCTCTACTTTCATGTACTTCTATATATACACAACTCCAGTTTTGTCAAACAGAACACTTGGGGGTATTTTGAAACTCATTAGTTTAATTGGCAATAAACTGCAATTATTTCTGCAGCTGGAATCAGCTTGACGGTACTACAAACAATGTTGGGAAAAAGGAATGAAAGTAAAAAGGAAATGGAACGCCAGCTTTCAGTGAGTTTTCTCTCTTCATCCTCCATAGCTTTTAGGAGCGATGTAATTACTTACTGTGGGGCAGGCAGGTTCATCTTGAGAAGTTACATGGCACGACAAAGTGTCAACTTCTCTTTCCTCAGTTTAATAATTATACATTTGTGGCCTTGTTTATTACTTCCCGTGACTTAATACAAAAAATGTATGAATAAATAATACGGTCAATTTAAGGGACTTGCTCTCTCTTTCTCTCTCAAACACATACTGTAGCTCCCTGTTTCCCTGACCATATCCATAATTCAATAGTTTTATGGAATGCAAGTGTTGGGTTAGACATCTCACAGAGGAAGGGCATCTCACCTAGAAATAACTGGAGAATATACAGTATCTTGAGAATTTTGTAAGATAAAAAAAATACAGAATATACAGGAGAGACGGTAAATCTTACGAGGTTGAGACCAGAATCTTTTACATCGCTGGACTTGAAAAGGGATCAAGTATGGTAATTTATTAGATTTTTCAATGAAGAGACTCATGGAATGTCTCACATGACAATGATGTTATGACCGTTTTGTTATGCCATTTTGTAGGGATTACAGCAATGGAGCAGGTGAGTGTGATGTAATGTTTGAATGTTGAGGAAGACAGGGGTGATGTATCACTTGACTGTTGTAATCATGTGTAGATGATGGTGGTCATAAAGGGTGGCAGAGGACATCCATCCAAATTGCGGGGTCAGACAGAGACCTGCAGTTACTCTGTGGGGCTTTGCAGCACACTATTACGGGGGAAAGAGGTTCAGTTGAATTAGCTCAACTGACGTTCAGGCACACAATAATTCAGAGTATGAAGCGTATACTGTGTGTGTGCTAGTGCACTGAAGCCTATGCTTTGTGTGTGTGTGTGTGTGTGTGTGTGTGTGTGTGTGTGTGTGTGTGTGTGTGCACAGGCCCTATGCATTTGTGAGTATACCTCACAGGCAATGAGATCTTGGACAGGAGGAGTAATTGATTTAGAGAATCTTAAAATCAATTGGTGGACAGCTGGGGAAGGAGAGATTAGAAGTGAAGCGCAGGTGGGCCGGAGTGCAGTCAGACAGGCCCCAGAGCAAACAGTAATCTCAGGATTATAGGCCTGGGGGAGATGTACCTGTATTCTCTCATTTCGTTCCCTCTCTCTCCAAGCGGTGACAGTCTATTCACTAACCACTTTCCCCTGTACTCCCACTCTCACTCCACCAAACTCTCCTCCTTATTCTCCCATTCTCCTCTGATGTCTTACAACAAGAGAAAATAAGTAAATGTCCCCCAGCATTGCTGCAATGGCAAAATATTGAGAGAATGACTGTGGGAAAAGGAGAAGGACAAATCAAATCAAACTTTATTTGCCACATGCGCCGAATGCAACAAGTGTAGACTTTACCGAGAAATGCTTACTTTCAAGCCCTTAGCCAACAGTGCAGTTCAAGAAGAAGAAAATATTTACCAAGTAGGCTAAAATAAAAAGTAACACAATAAGAATAACAATAACGAGGCTATATACAGGGCAGGGGGCACCGGTACCGTGTCAGTGTGCAAGGGTACAGGCTAGTTGAGGTAATCTGTACATGTAGGTGGGGGCGAATTGGCTATGCATAATAAACAACAGCGAGTAGCAGCAGTGTACAGGGGGGGGGGGTTGATGTAAATTGTCCGGTTGAGATTTTTATGAATTGTTCAGCAGTCTAATGGCTTAGGGTTAGAAGCTGTTGAGGAGCCTTTTGGTCCTAGACTTGATGCATTGGTACCGCTTGCAATGCGGTAGCAGAGAACAGTCTATAACTTGTGAATGGAGTCTCTGACAATTTTATGGGCTTTCCTCTGACACCGCCTATTATATAGGTCCTGGATGGCAGGAAGCTTGGCCCCAATGATGTACTGGGCTGTTCGCACTACCCTCTGTAGTGCCTTATGGTCAGATGTCGAGCAGTTGCCATACCAGGCGGTGATACAAACGGTCAAGATGCTCTCGATGGTGCAGCTGTAGAACCTTTTGAGGATCTGGGAGCCCATGCCAAATCTTTACAGTCTCCTGAGAGGGAAAATGTTTTGTTGTGCCCTCTTCACAACTGTCTTGGTATGTTTGGACCATGATAGTTCTTTGAGCAATCATGGTTAGCTAAAGCTAACTAAAAAGCAGTATTCCCCAAGAGAGGATGGCTTTCACTTCAGCAGTAATAAATTCATGAACTTCTTTGAGGAAAAGATCATGATCATTAGAAAGCAAATTACAGACTCCTCTTTAAATCCTCGTATTCCTCCAAAGCTCAGTTGTCCTGAGTCTGCACAACTCTGCGAGGACCTAGGATCAAGGGAGACAGTTTTAGTACTATATCTCTTGACACAATGATGAAAATAATCATGGCCTCTAAACCTTCAAGCTGCATACTGGACCCTATTCCAACTAAACTACTGAAAGAGCTGCTTCATGTGCTTGGCCCTCCTATGATGAACATAATAAATGGCTCTCTATCCACCGGATGTGTGGCAGTAATAAAGCCTTTCTTTGAAAAAGCCGAACCTTGACCCAGAAAATATAAAAAACTATCGGCCTTTATCGAATCTCCCATTCCTCTCAAACATGTTTGTAAAAGCTGTTGCGCAGCAGCTCACTGCCTTCCTGAAGACAAACAATGTATATGAAATGCTTCAGTCTGGTTTTAGACCCCATCATAGTACTGAGACTGCACTTGTGAAGGTGGTAAATGACCTTTTAATGGCGTCAGACCGGGGCTCTGCATCTGTCCCCGTGCTCCTAGACCTTAGTGCTGCTTTTGATACCATCGACCACCACATTCTTTTGGAGAATTTGGAAACCCAAATTGGTCTACAAGTTCTGTGCTGGTTTAGATCTTATCTGTTGGAAAGATATGTTTGTCTCTGTGAATGGTTTGTCCTCTGACAAATCAACTGTAAATTTCGGTGTTCCTCAAGGTTCCGTTTTAGGACCACTATTGTTTTAACTATATATTTTACCTCTTGGGGATGTCATTCGAAAACATAATGTTAATTTTCACTGCTATGCGGATGACAGCTGTACATTTCAATGAAACATGGTGAAGCCCCAAAATTTCCCTCGCTAGAAGCCTGTGTTTCAGACATAAGGAAGTGGATGGCTGCAAATGTTCTACTTTTAAACTCGGACAAAACAGAGATCCTTTTTCTAGGTCCCAAGAAACAAAGAGATCTTCTGTTGAATCTGACAATTAGTCTTGATGGTTGTACAGTCATCTCAAATAAAACTGTGAAGGACCTCGGCGTTACTCTGGGCCCTGACCTCTCTTTTGATGAACATATCAAGACTGTTTCAAGGACAGCTTTTTTTCCCATCTACGTAACATTGCAAAAATGAGAAACTGTCTGTCCAAAAATGATGCAGAAAAATATATCCATGCTTTTGTTACTTCTAGGTTAGACTACTGCAATGCTCTACTTTCCGGCTACCCGGATAAAGCACTAAACACTTTAGTTAGTGCTAAACACGGCTGCTAGAATCCTGACTAGAACCAAAAAATGTGATCATATTACTCCAGTGCTAGTCTCCCTACACTGGCTTCCTGTTAAGGCAAGGGCTGATTTCAAGGTTTTATTGTTAACCTACAAAGCATTACATGGGCTTGCTCCTACCTATCTTTCCGATTTTGTCCTGCCGTACATACCTACACACACAAGACGCAGGCTTCCTAATTGTCCCTACAATTTCTAAGCAAACAGCTGGAGGCAGGGCTTTCTCTTATAGAGCTCCATTTTTATGGAATGGTGTGCCTACCCATGTGAGAGACACAGACTCGGTCTTAACCTTTAAGTCTTTACTGAAGACTAATCTCTTCAGTAGGTCATATGATTGAGTGTAGTCTGGCCCAGAAGTGTGAAAGTGAACGGAAAGGCACTGGAGCAACGAACCGCCCTTGCTGTCTCTGCCTGGCCGGTTCCCCTCTCTCCAAGGGGATTCTCTGCCTCTAACACTATTACAGGGGCTGAGTCACTGACTTACTGGTGCTCTTCCATGCCGTCCCTAGGAGGGGTGCGTCACTTGAGTGGGTTGAGTCACTGACATGGTCTTCCTGTCTGGGTTGGCACCCCTGTTGGGTTGTGCCGTGGCGGAGATCTATGTGGGCTATACTTGGCCTTGTCGGTGGTTGGTGGTTGAAGATATCCCTCTAGTGGTGTGGGGGCTGTGCTTTGGCAAAGGTGGTGGGGTTATATCCTGCCTGTTTGGCCCTGACCTGTTCACCGGACGTGCTACCTGTCCCAGACCTGCTGTTTTCAACTCTCTAGAGACAGCAGGAGCGGTAGAGATACTCTCAATGATCGGCTATGAAAAGCCAACTGACATTTACTCCTGAGGTGCTGACTCGTTGCACCCTCGACAACTACTGTAATTATTATTATTTGACCATGCTGGTAATTTATGAACATCTTGGCCATGTTCTGTTATAATCTCCACCTGGCACAGCCAGAAGAGGACTGGCCACCCCTCATAGCCTGGTTCCTCTCTAGCTTTTTACTAGCCACTGTGCTTCTACACCTGCATTGGTTGCTGTTTGGGGTTTTAGGCTGGGCTTCTGTACAGCACTTTGATATATCAGCTGATGTAAGAAGGGCTATATAAATATATTTGATTTGATTTGGTGATGTGGACACCAAGGAACTTGAAACTCTTGACCCGCTCCACTACAGCCTCGCCAATGTTAATGGGGGCCTGTTCGGCCTGCCTTTTCCTGTAGTCCACAATCAGCCCCTTTGTTACTATGGTGTTGAATGTGGAGCTGTAGTCGATGAACAGCATTCTCACATAATGTTGCTTTTGTCCAGGTGAGAAAGGGCAGTGTGGAGTGCGGTTGAGATTGCCTCATATGTGGATCTGTTGGGGTGGTATGCGAATTGGAATGGGGTGTCCGGGAGGATGCTGTTGATGTGAGCCATGACCAGCCTTTCAAAGCACTTCATGGCTACCGACGTGAGTGCCACGGTGTGGTAATCATTTAGGCAGGTTATCTTCGCTTCCTTGGGCACAGGGTCTATTGTGGTCTGCTTGAAACATGTAGGTATTACAGACTCGCTCAGGGAGAGGTTGAAAATGTCAGTGAAGACACTTGACAGTTGGTCCATGCGTGATTGGAGTACACGTCCTGGTAATCCATCTGGCCCAGCGGCTTTGTGAATGTTGACCTGTTTAAAGGTTTTGCTCACATCGGCTACCGAGAGCGTTATCACACAGTCATCCAGAACAGCTTGTGCTCTCATGCATGCTTCAGTGTTGCTTGCCTCGAAGCGAGCATAAAAAGCATTTAGCTTGTCTGGTAGACTTGCGTCACTGGGCAGCTCGCGTTTGAGTTTCCCTTCATAGTTCGTAATAGTTTTCAAGCCCTCCCACATCCGAAGAGTGGCAGAGCCGGTGTAGTAGGATTCAATCTTAATCCTGTATTGACGCTTTGCTTGTTTGATGGTTAATCTGAGGGCATAGCGGGATTTCTTATAAGCGTCCAGATTAGTCTCCCGCTCCTTGAAAGCGGCAGCTCTAGCTTTTAGCTCGATGAGGATGTTGCCTGTAATCCACGGCTTCTGTTTGGGATATGTACGTAGAGTCACTGTGGGGACGATGTCTTCGATGCACTTATTGATGAAGCCAATGACTGAGGTGGTTTATTCCTCAATGCCATTGGATGAATCCCGGAACATATCCTGTAGTGTAGCATCCACGTCATCTGACCAGTTCCGTATTGAGCGAGTCACTAGTACTACCTGCTTTAGTTTTTGCTTGTAAGCAGGAATCAGGAGGATAGAATTGTGGTCAGATTTGCCAAATGGAGGGCGGGGGAGAGCTTTGTATGCATCTCTGTGTGTGGAGTAAAGGTGGTCTATGATTTTTTTCCCCCTGTTTGCACATGTGACATGCTGGTAAAAATGTGGTAAAACTGATTTAAGTTAGCCTGCATTAAAATCCCCAGCCACTAGGAGCGCCGCTTCTGGGCGAGCATTTTCTTCTTTGTTTATGGCTTTATAGAGTTGGTTGAGAGCGGTCTTAGTGCTAGCTTCGCTTTGTGGTGGCAAATAGACGGCTACGAAAAATACAGATGAGAACTCTCTTGGTAGATTGTGTGGTCAACAACTTATCAAAAGGTACTCTACTTCAGGCGAGCAATACCTCGAGACTTCTTTAATATTAGACATTGCGCACGAGCTGTTATCGACAAAAAGACACACACCCCCACCCTCGTCTTACCAGAGGTAGCGTCTCTTTTCTGCAGGTGCATGGAAAATCCTGCCAGTCAGGCACGTGATTTAGCGTGACCTTGCACCTGTTTACTCTCTTCGTAATTGTCAGTTTCCCCCCTAAAGTCCATTTCTTAAGACGTCAGGTCAGAGAGAGGAAAGCGGGCAATCTCTTACTGTACTAACTCAAAAGGGAACCACTTAACCTAATGAAGGAACTAAGGCAATGCGTTCAAAGGTCATTTGTATAATTGTTTTGGTTGACCGAGCTTTCGGAGAATGATGCAGACCTTTGTCCCAAAGCTGGAGTATATCTTGTGCTCTTTCCGATAGATTGGATTAAATTACAAGAGTAAATCTGTCAGCTTAATAGTGGAAAGATTGGCTTCAGAAGTAAAGGGAGAGTGCATGGAGAGAGGTAAAGAGGAGTAATTTGAAAAAAGAGCATTGGAGCCGCCAGCACTACAGGCTAAAGTTGTCACAAAAATGTGCCACTTCGCTTTACAATTCCCTCCCATGTTTGCAGTTCCACCTTTTACTTTTTTCAGTCCCAGAGCTGCCATGATAAAATACAGTTTAATACAGTGTAGGCCTAATTAACTAGGGTTTTCTTGGTCCATTGTTCCACTGTAAGTATTTTCTGTGTACATAATGTAATGTCTATGAATGGGTAGGAAAAATCAAATTTTATTACAAAAAGTTTTTTTTCTTCTAAGGTTTTAATCATTTGTCGAGAGGGATTTTAATTAACAATGGCACAGCTGCACGAAGGGCAGTGCAGCGCTGCACTGTTCAAAATGTATCCAATAATTCAAATCAGCTTCTTTCAACCGAAAATGAAATAGCAAGCTTGTTTTCATTACAGCGTTAAATATTTAATGAACACAAGCTATAAAAAAAAAGAAAGGTGAGACAACTCTTGTTTTAGGGACTGTGTTGTATTTTTCATCACCTCCGAATGAGAAGTGAACAAATTTGACAATGTTAAATGCACAAAATTCACTACCGACCATTACAACAACGTAAAAAAAAATTAAGACATAACCGATTTGCAGTGAATGAAACTCGACCAAACACTGCAATTACAATACGCTACGTGTTGAGATGTGTGCAGTTCCTTAATGTTTGTCTTCCTCAGGAACAAATGAATCATACTGCTGTCTTATCAATCTGTCTATTCGTCAAACTCCCAAAAGCTACCATTTGACTCTGATATTTGTCTGTCTGTTACATCACAAACTCCTCCCAACAGCATCAATGCCACTTTGCTGCCTCTTCTTCCATTCCCATTCTGGTTTCACATTCACTGACGTTAGTGAAACAGTGATTAGAATTGGTCCTTGCTGTGCCATATATAAAGCAGCTGTCTGACTAGATTTGCAGAACTCTTGAGGAGTATTCAGTACTGCGTACTACTTCAGCACAAGAGCCTTGTTTGGTCAATGGGGAACCAAGGAGAATGCATGGTTATGGAGAATGATACTGGACATAAGATGTCACTTTGCTCTGTGTGTATTAAAAATAGTCTGAGGACAGATTTGAACTCAGTGTGCTGGAGGCTTTATGAACAATCATAGGATCCATTTTGATGAAACATTGAGGCTGAAGTAAGCACAAGCACATTGGGGATTAGAAAAGTGTCTCTACTGCACCTTTTAATTGGCTTATAACAGTACATGAAGTCATTGCCCTGAACTGTTTGAACATTTTACTAATTTTGAATTTGCAATTCACCATAGCATCTCTAAAATAGTTAATATCAATAGTGTTCTTCCTCTCAGTCCTCTCTTAGACAAAAGGCAAAGCTCTCTCAGTAATTCTCTGTTTCCCACAGCCCTGCACAGTGCACAGACCGCAGACCTAAAAATGAGGTGCTCTAACTGGTTGTGATTCTTTTCAGCTGTGTCGTGACATTGCTGAGAGTAGTGGCTGGCTCGCTGCATGCAGCTCCCAGACCTCTTCACTGGGCTTTTAGGATGAACTCCCTCTGATTTAGCATTGTAAGTCAGCAGATGCTTCATGGTTTAGAAGTAATGGGCACTCCTTCAGTTCATAACCTTCCCATAACCCTCATTTATGGTCACTGGGGAAAATCAGTCTGGGCAGAGCATACTTAGAACCGTGGATGAGATCTGACTTAGATCTCACAGGGGACTGATGAATACAGTCACATGGTGGAGAGTCATAGTAGACTGATTTCCTTTTCATTGTTACGGTGTATGACCGCTATGGTATTATAGACTTTTGATTTAATTAGTATATCATTGCAGAGTTGTCCTCTTTTGTTATGGACTGTTAATTGCAACCTTTTGCTGACTGGTTCTTGGGGTAGCCTGGATATCATTAAATTGTGAAAAATATGATGGCTTTGGTGCTGGTCCAAATCTAAATCTAATAATAAATCTACATCAAATTACTGACGGAATATAGCACTAGTTGTTACGATCACAACTGCTGTTAATCTTTCGACAGACCCTTCAATTTATATGAAACCACAATTTTAACAAAGATGCACAAGTCATCAAAATATATGCAGATCTCTTTGCGGTTGGTGGAAACCCTTAGTTCGCCTACAAATGTTTCCCTTTGCGGAGCTCTCCCAAGTCTGCTGTGGGTTTCCTGGGGATTTGCATTTCCCATGGGCGGTGGAGGGTAGGTTCGACACCATAGTAGAATCGGTAGAGGTGAGGGTGGGTGGGTGTGGGGGTATATGTGCTCACCGATCCAGAAGATGTGGGGGATCAGATCAAAGAGGGAAAAGGGAAAGCTGGGAAGCTTCTCAGTGTATTTCCCAGCTCTCCATGCCGGAAGCCTAAGATTTGACAGGGCTGGGTAATTTATGCTATTCAGAATGAGTATGCACAACATGTAAATCGGACCTGACAAAGACCACAGCCATTGGGCAGTATTGAACACAAAGCTAGCTAATGCACAGTAATGTACACTATGTACATGTACATCTTGTTGACATTAATCCAAAGAATACATTTAAGACACGCAAGTGGTTACAACCAGAGCGGACAAAAAATGAGCAGGTGTCTAAAAATCCCTCCCTCGCTGTTTTAGCATTGCCATCGACAGTACAGAAATCAATAGCTCAAAAATAAGGCTGCTGTACATCCCAATCCTCCACATTTACCAATAACTATTGTAAAGTTCTTCTTTATCCGATGTGTCTGATACACATTTCAGAATGACCTGCCTCTGAATGTGCTCCCTCTAGGCTCCAGACACAGTTTCTGATGGTAACAAGAATAGACAAATAAAATGGCGACAGCACATGCAGCGCTGTTATCTACACTGCACCATACATCAATTTATCCTACCACCTCCATGATAACCATGGTGTTACACAAATACAGTGTACATCTTCCTGGCCGTTGTATAGCACTGTGGCATATTCTCTGGCTGACTTATTGCCTATTCCTTTTTCAGGGGCCTAAAGCAGTTGCAATTGCCCAGTTTCGTCATAAGCCGGTTGAGTCGCACAGGTTTGGAGGATTGGACTGGCAGGGCGGGGTCCCCTTCAAACAGACATCAGGCATATGCTGGCTGGCAATGCTGTCTCCACAGCCGGATGCTGGGAGGATTTTGCTGGCAAGGAGAAGTGGCAAGAGTTCAAAGGCTGTGGGCGAAAATCCTCAGCACCTTTTTCGTGATCAACCCCAACGTCAAGTTACAGCACAGACGTCTTAAACCTCCATAGAAAACAAAACACATTTTTTTGTATTTTTTTAACCTTTATTTAACAAGGAAGGGCTCATTGAGATTTAAAATCTCCTTTTCAAAAGCATCCTGGCCAAGATAGGCAGCACCAATTCATTACAAAGATTACAGACAAACAACATGAAAAACTACACATAATCTAGTAAAAACCATAGAATTCACAAGAGTAATAACAAAATAAAAAACAGCAAATTAAAAACATTGACAGGTCAGGGAATCAAGATTATTCATCAGTGATTTGAAATACCAATCGGGACAAGTTCTTCCAGTTTAAAAGTATTTTGTAAGGCGTTCCAAGACGATGGCGCAGAGTACATAAATGCCCCTTTACCAAATTCAGTTTGGACATTTGGAACAGTTAGCAGGATAAAGTCCAGAGAATGAGGAGAGTACCCACCACATTTCTGAACAATAAAATTGCCCAAATAAAAAGGTAGTAAACCCAAAATGTCTTTGTAAATAAAAGTATACCAGTGCCTGAGCCTACGAGTGACTAGAGAAGGCCAGTCAACCCTGGTATACAAAGTGCAGTGGTGCGTAAGGGTTTTGCAGTTTAAAATAAATCTCAAAGTGCCATGGTAAAGGGTGTCAATTGATCTCAAACACTGAGTGGAAGCATTCATATATAAAATATCCCCATAGTCTAGTAAAGGCATAAATGTAGCTGATACTAGCCTCCTGGCTTCAAAAGAAAAACAGGCCTTATTCCTAAAATAAAATCCCAATTTCAGCTTCAATTTTTTTGTAAGTTGTTGAATATGCAATTTAAAAGAGAGGCCGTCATCAATTATAATTCCAAGATATTTATATGAGGTTACAACCTCAATATCCTTGCCCTGACAGGTAGTAATAGGTGAAAGGTTCAGAGGTCTATTTCTTGCTTTAGAAAACACCATTAGTTTAGTTTTGTCAGTATTGAGGATAAGCTTCAATTGACACAAGGTATGTTGGACAGTATAAAAAGCAGTTTGCATGTTCTGGAAAGCTTTTGTAAGAGACGAGGCACAACAGTAAATAACAGTATCATCAGCATAAAAATTAAGTTGCGCATTTTGGACATTTTTGTCTAAATCATTTATATAAATAGTGAATAAGAGAGGACAAGTACAGAGCCTTGGGGCACACCATTAAAGACAGACAATTTAACAGACATAAGCCCATCAAATTGAGTGCACTGGGTTCTATCAGACAGATAGTTAGCAAACGATGCAACTGCATGCTCTGAAAGACCTACACTCGGCAATCTCTGCCTTAGTATAGCATGATCAACTGTATCAAAAGCCTTAGAGAGATCAATAAAAAGTGAGACACAGTACTGTTTTTTGTCAAGGGCTTCAGTGATATCATTTAAAACCTTCATGGCTGCTGTAATTGTGCTATGCTTCTTCCTGAAGCCCAATTGGTACATTGATAAAATAGAGTTAGTAAATAAAAACTCTTTTAGCTGTTCACTCACACGGGTTTCAAGTATTTTCACCAGGGGTGACAGCTTTGGTATTGGCCTATAATTATTTAAAAGAGTTGGATCTCCCCCTTTTAAAAGTGGTAGGACAAATGCTGATTTCCAGATTTTCTGAATTTCATTACATTCTATCAGTGCAATACACATTGTAACCACTTATACAAATATCCTTATCAAAAACAGACTTGCTGAGCCAGGTTTCAGAAAACACGATTACATCAGCATCAGTTGATTTAGCACAAATCCCAACCCCATCAATTTTTGACAACAGGCTGCGTACATTTAAATGAAAAATACCAAAACCAGAGGCAGAGGCAGCCCCCAAAAATCTTTGGGGGGGCACACGGGGAGTGTGGCAGGGTCAGGTAGTAGACCTAAGCCAACTCCCCGTGGTTACCGTGGCGAGCATGGGACAGGTCAGGCCCCGTGCTATGGGGTGATGCTCACGGGTTTGAGGCGGCGCATTCACATGCCGGTGTGCTCAGTGCCAGCGTCCCGCATTTGCCGGGTGGAAGCTGGCATCCAGCCAGAACGGGTGGGGCCAGCTCTGCGCTCGAGACCGCCAGTGCGCCTCCACGGCCCAGTGTATCCGGTGCCTCGGCCAAGGAAGAGGCCTCCTGGATGTCTCCCCAGCCTGGTGAGTCCTGTGCCCGCTCCCAGAGCCAGGTCTCCTGTATGTCTCCCCAGCCTGGTGAGTCCTGTGCCTGCCTCCAGCCCGGAGCTGCCAGAGTCGCCCTCCAGCCCGGAGCTGCCAGAGTCGCCCTCCAGCCCGGAGCTGCCAGAGTCGCCCTCCAGCCCGGAGCTGCCAGAGTCGCCCTCCAGCCCGGAGCTGTCAGAGTTGCCCTCCAGCCCGGAGCTGCCAGAGTCGCCCTCCAGCCCGGAGCTGCCAGAGTCGCACTCCAGCCCGGAGCTGCCAGAGTCGCCCTCCAGCCCGGAGCTTCCAGAGTCGCCCTCCAGCCCGGAGCTGCCAGAGTCGCCCTCCAGCCCGGAGCTGCCAGAGTTGCCCTCCAGCCCGGAGCTGCCAGAGTCGCACTCCAGCCCGGAGCTGCCAGAGTTGCCCTCCAGCCCGGAGCTGCCAGAGTTGCCCTCCAGCCCGGAGCTGCCAGAGTCGCCCTCCAGCCCGGAGCTGCCAGAGTCGCACTCCAGCCCGGAGCTGCCAGAGTCGCCCTCCAGCCCAGAGCTGCCAGAGTCGCCCTCCAGCCCGGAGCTGCCAGAGTCGCCCTCCAGCCCGGAGCTGGCAGAGTCGCCCTCCAGCCCGGAGCTGGCAGAGTTGCCCTCCAGCCCGGAGCTGCCAGAGTCGCACTCCAGCCCGGAGCTGCCAGAGTTGCCCTCCAGCCCGGAGCTGCCAGAGTTGCCCTCCAGCCCGGAGCTGCCAGAGTCGCACTCCGCGGATGAAGAAGGAACTCAGGCCAGCCAGAGATAGGGTTACTTTGGTAAACTTCAAGTAATGAAGTGCCGAGTTGAGGAGGACCCCTGATCTTTACACCAGCAAAAACAAAATAGTTTGCACTACACAACAAGGAAGTTACTCAACCATAAATAAATAGGTTATTAGTAGGTTAAAATGTACTAGTCAAAGACAAACGACCTGACATGCTGCCATCTTGGATTTGCCGCTTGTAGCCAATGGAGTAAAACAAGCTTGTATTTTTTGCAAGTTGCAAGTTATTTAAGAATACAAGTATCATTTTCAGGGTTATACAAAAGTAAAGTAGGAAAATTAAGTAGGAAATTTTCCCCTTAATGAAACGTTCCACCTCACCATTCATCTACTCATTTCATGAGTTCCACATTCATGCATGTGATCCAACCAATTTAGGGAGAGAGAATGCATTATCGTGATTAGCAGGTGGCCCAAAATGTTGATTAAGGTGATTTGATACAGGCAGATAATTCCGCCTGATGTTTAATATTTGGCTGATCCAAAAGACAATGGACATTAATTATCATCGTTACACATGCTCCTGGCATGAAATTCGCTCATTACCTATTCCCATCTCATTTACAAACATTGAGAATGAAAAAGAGAGGGAGAGAGACATTTGAGAGAGGGTGGGGGTAGAGAGAAGCTGAGAGAGAGTAAATGTATTCAGAATTCCTGGAAGTGTGAAACGAGAGGGTTGTCCACATACAGACGAGAATAAGAGAGACCTTTTGGTCAGTGAGTGAGCATATTATGGATGTTCAGTGGCGACCCGTCATTTAGGGCAGGTGGGGCAGAGACACATTTTTTGCAAAATAAATGTGTTATTAATACAGTGGGGAAAAAAGTATTTAGTCAGCCACCAATTGTGCAAGTTCTCCCACTTAAAAAGATGAGAGGCCTGTAATTTTCATTATAGGTACACTTCAACTATGACAGACAAAATGAGAAAATCACATTGTAGGATTTGTAATGAATTTATTTGCAAATGATGGTGGAAAATAAGTATTTGGTCAATAAAAGTTTCTCAATACTTTGTTATATACCCTTTGTTGGCAATGACAGAGGTCAAACGTTTTCTGTAAGTCTTCACAAGGTTTTCACACACTGTTGCTGGTATTTTGGCACATTCCTCCATGCAGATCTCCTCTAGAGCAGTGATGTTTTGGGGCTGTTGCTGTGCAACACGGACTTTCAACTCCCTCCAAAGATTTTCTATGGGGTTGAGATCTGGAGACTGGCTAGGCCACTCCAGGACCTTGAAATGCTTCTTACGAAGCCACTCCTTCGTTGCCCGGGCGGTGTGTTTGGGATCATTGTCATGCTGAAAGACCCAGCCACGTTTCATCTTCAATGCCCTTGCTGATGGTAGGCTTTGGTACTTTGGTCCCAGCTCTCTGCAGGTCATTCACTAGCCCCCCCCGTGTGGTTCTGGGATTTTTGCTCACCGTTCTTGTGATCATTTTGACCTCACGGGGTGAGATCTTGCGTGGAGCACCAGATCAAGGGAGATTATCAGTGGTCTTGTATGTCTTCCATTTCCTAATGATTGCTCCCACCGTTGATTACTTCAAACCAAGCTGCTTGCCTATTGCAGATTCAGTCCTCCCAGCCTGGTGCAGGTCTACAATTTGGTCTTGGCCATAGTGGAGTTTGGAGTACGACTGTTTGAGGTTGTGGACAGGTGTTTTTTATACTGATAACAAGTTCAAACAGGTGGCATTAATGCAGGTAATGAGTGGAGGACAGAGGAGCCTCTTAAAGAAGAAGTTACAGGTCTGTGAGAGCCAGAAATCTTGCTTGTTTGTAGGTGACCAAATACTTATTTTACACCATAATTTGCAAATAAATTCATGAAAAATCCTACAATGTGATTTTCTGGATTTTTTTTCCTAATTTTGTCTGTCACAGTTGAAGTGTACCTATGATGAAAATTACAGGCCTCTCTCATCTTTTTAAGTGGGAGAACATGCACAATTGGTGGCTGACTAAATACTTGTATGCCCCACTGTACATGTCACATATCAGTTTGCAAACAATGTAAACAAAGTATAGATATAATTAAGTTAATAATGCCGCATTACAAACAATCACTTTTTTGTTTTCTTCAGTAATGGGGGCAGCAGGTAGCCTAGTGGTTAGAGTTTTGTACTAGTGACCGAAAGGTCGCAAGATCGACTCCCCGAGCTATCAAGGTAAAAATGTGTCATTCTGCCCCTGAACAAGGCGGTTAACCCACTGTTCCTAGGCCGTCGTTGAAAATAAGAATTTGTTCTTAACTGACTTGCGTAGTTAAATAAAGATAAAATAAATAAGGCAGCACCAAAATGCAGGTGTTTGAGCCTATCTCAGTGCTTTCTGTAGTGGTGGGGCAAGCCAGCAGAAAATAAGCAAGAAGGCTCAAGGTCATTGCCTACAGATAAAATGATGCAAACATCATGCTTTCAAAATCTTAGCTAGCAGTCATCATCAAGAATCAAGTTGATAATCTACTGGCAAATCCTTTTTAATCCTTGTCATATGAAGATAAATTATAGATAAAATGTATTGTTTCTCATCTGCCATTGGACATAAACACACCAAGTTGAAGATCGCAAATTCAATAATGAGTGGTTTGGAAGGAATCAGTGACAGTGGCTAACTGCCAGCATTGCAAAGCAATCACTAGCCTGCTATTCAGTGGATTTGTCACGTCTAATCAAGGTGGGTGGAATCAGGCGCAGAGAGCAGATAGCGATATAAAGTTTTATTCTCCGGTGAACAAAACAAACACGGTCAACCCAAACACACACAGGGTGAAATTATCCAACACAGGATAACAGACTAACCGGAGAATAAGAAACACAAAAACACCGATAGACGAAATGAATGACAACATAAACAATCCCGCACAAAACAAGGGTGGGACAACCTACATTATATACAGACACTAATTAACTAAACAACACACAGGTGCAACCAATCAGACAAAACCAACAGATACACGAAAAGGGATCGGTAGTGGCTAGTAGGACGGTGACGACGACCGCCGAGCCCCGCCCGAACGGGCAGGAGAGCCAACCTCGGCGGAAGTCATGACAGGATTGGCTGTGTGGTCCCAAATCTGGGATTAAGGGGATATTTTCCATGCTATCTATGTAGCAAGATTTGTGCCGTGCTCAAAACAAATGTTAACTAGGAATTGTGAAAACTTGACTTCAGTGAGTTCAATAGTAGTAAATCAAATCAAATCAAATGTTATTTGTCACATACACATGGTTAGCAGATGTTAATGCGAGTGTAGCGAAATGCTTGTGCTTCTAGTTCCGACAATGCAGTAATAACCAACAAGTAATCTAGCTAACAATTCCAAAACTACTACCTTATAGACACAAGTGTAAGGGGATAAAGAATATGTACATAAAGATATATGAGTGAGTGATGGTACAGAGCGGCATAGGAAAGATACAGTAGATGGTATTGAGTGCAGTATATACATATGAGATGAGTATGTAAACAAGGTGGCATAGTTAAAGTGGCTAGTGATACATGTATTACATAAAGATGCAGTAGATGATATAGAGTACAGTATATACATATGAGATGAATAAATGTAGGGTATGTAAACATTATATTAGGTAGCATTGATGCTACCCATCCCGGATCCGGGATCGTGACTACGGCTCAAGCTCATTACCATAACGCAAAATGCAAAAAAATATTCTTAGAAATATTTAACCTCCACACATTAACAAGTCCAATAGCTCAAATGAAAGATAAACACCTTGTTCATCTACCCAGCAAGTCAGATTTCTAAAATGTTTTACGGCGAAAACATAGCACATATTTATATTAGATCACCACCGAAACAAAAGACAAGCGGCGGCCATTTTGTCCCAGAAAATATCAAATTTAAAAGTAGGATTAAAAAATAAATAATTCACTAACCTTTTGAAAATCTTCATCAGATGACAGTAATATTATATGTTACACAGTACATTTAATTTTTTTTCAATAATATGCCATTTATATCCATAAATCTCTGTTTACAATGACGACATTTCAAAAAATGCTACTCAAATGTCCGGAGAAATGATGATAGCTCCGACAGATAACGTCAGATAACAAGCAATAAACATGACTAAATATACATGTTCTACATATAATTACAAAGATACACTTCTTCTTAATGCAACAGCTGTATTACATTTATTTTTAACGTTACAGAAATCGTTCACTGGGCTATACAATGAGATGGCGCTCAGATATTAGCAGTATGTCTCCTCTACGTTTGGAGTCCACAGAAACCCAAAATAACCACATAAATATTCCCTTACCTTTGATGTTCTTCGATCAGAAGACGTAGAAGGAGTCATACTTACCCAATACATCGTTTGGTTTCACGTTGTGTGTCTCTGTATTAGTATATGCTAACAGCTTCAGCTGAAATGCACCCAAAATTACTTCTGGTCCCGCACTCTTGCGCATCAAAATTTCAAATTTACATATTATATGTCGACTAAACTGGTCAAACTATGTGCAGAATCGAACTTTATGATGTTTTTGACATGTAAAACAATGATCAGCGCGAACAGACAAACCGGCTTCAATAGGTGTATCTTGGAAAAGAACGTTCCCCAAATCGGCCGCGCACAATAGAGTGCATGTATTTGGGAGTGACCCCAGCATTTTTGCCCGCCAAAAGACGAGGGCGTGCTCACTTTTAGGACAATACAGTGCCACTGACATGGCCCGCTAACAAATCATGTGGGCTCTCCTTCTCCGTGGCCAACGTGAGAAAAACATTTAAACGTGTCAACCCTTGCAAGGCTGCCTTCCCAGATGGCATCCCTAGCTGCGTCCTCAGAGCATGTACAGACCAGCTGGCTGGTGTGTTTACAGACATATTTAATCCCTATCCCAGTCTGATGTCCCCACATGCTTCAAGATGGCCATCATTATTCCTGTTCCCAAGAAAGCTTAGGTAACTCTACTAAATGACTTTTGCCCGTAGCACTCACTTTTGTCATCATGAAGTGCTTTGAGAGACTAGTCAAGGATCATATCACCTCCACCCTACATGATACCCTAGACACACTCTAATTTGCTTACCGCCCCAATAGGTCCACAGACGGTGCAATCACCATCGCACTGCACACTGCCCTATCCCATCTGGACAAGAGAAATACTTATGTAAGAATGCTGTTCATTGACTACAGCTCAGCTTCAACAACATAGTACCCTCCAAACTCATCGTTAAGCTTGAGACACGTGGTCTCGACTCCGCCCTGTGCAACTGGGTCCTGGACTTTCTGAAGGGCCATTCCCAGGTGGTGAAGGTAGGAAATAACATCTCCTCTCCTCTGATCCTCGACCGTGGGGCCCCACAAGGGTGTGTTCGCAGCCCTCTCCTGTACTTCCTGTTCACCTATGACTGCGTGGCCATGCACACCTCCAACTCAATCATCAAGTTTGCCGACCATACTGCAGTGGTAGGCTTGATTACCAACAATGAGGAGACGGCCTACAGGGAGGAGGTGAGGGCACTCGGAGTGTGGTGTCAGGAAAACAACCTCTCACTCAACGTCAACAAAACAAAGGAGATGATTGTGGACTTCAGGAAACAGCAGAGGGAGCCCCCCCATCCAGATTGACTGGACAGCAGTGGAGAAGGCGGAAAGTTTTTAAGTTCCTCGGCATACACATCACAGACAAACTCAAATTGTCCACCCACACAGACAGTGTGGTGAAGAAGGCGCAACAGCGCCTCTTCAACCTCAGGAGGCTGAAGATATTTGGCTTGTCACCTAAAACACTCATAAACTTTTTTTACAGATGCACAATTGAGAGCATCCTGTCGGGCTGAATCACCGCCTGGTACGGCAACTGCAACGCCCTCAACCGCAAGGCTCTCCAGAAGATAGTGCAGTCTGTACAACGCATCACCGGGGGCAAGCTACCTGCCCTCCAGGACACCTACAGCACCCAATGTCACAGGAAGGCCAAAAAGATCATCAAGGACAACAACCACCCGAGCCACTGCCTGTTCACCCCGCTATCATCCAGAAGGCGAGGTCAGTACAGGTGCATCAAAGCTGGGACCGAGAGACTGAAAAACAGCTTCTATCTCAAGGCCATCAGTCTGTTAAACAGCCATCACTAACATAGAGAGGCTGCTGCCAACATACAGACTCAAATCTCTGTCCACTTTAATGAATGGATTAATGAAGGTATTACTAGTCACTTTAAATAACGCCACTTTAATAATGTTTACATTACTCATCTCTGATGCATATACTGTATTCCATACCATCTACTGCACCTTGCCTACGTCACATGACTGTCGCTCATCCATATATTTATATGTACATATTCTTATTCATCCCTTTACATTTGTTTGTTTAAGGTAGTTGTGATTTTGTTAGATTACTTGTTTGATATTACTGCACTGTTGGAACTAGAAGCATTTAACATCTGCTAACCATGTGTATGTGACCAATAGATTTCGATAATCAAAATGAAGGATTGCCTCTTATCTACTTGTGCCATAGTTTGTACATCTCAATTGTCAGTAGAAACCACATTTGTTTAAGCAAGTCAGCCATAGCAGCTATGTTTTTTTTAAAGGCAGTAAATGAGGCTAAATGAACTGTTTCGCTGCCAGACCCTATCCGCTGATAGCCAGGTGTAGTAGTAGTGGTGAGATATTGAGACTGCTGTTGGCACAGCTTTATGTAGGCCCTAACAGTTTGTGGGCACCGTTTGTCACCGTTACATTGCAATTCATGTATTGTTTAGTGTTGTGTAGTGTAGTGGCTTTGCTGGCATGCATCCCACTTTCTTTTTGCCCCACCAAGATGTACATGGTACAATCGCCACTGTGGATGTTAATGGATTTGTAAGGTTTCTACCATTTCAAACGACAGAATCACACCCTTACCTCCGAGGTAAACATCAGTCAGACTGTAAGCATTTTCCTAAATGCAACTTTTAAGGTCATCCTGAAGTTCTCTCCAGTAGTCCTCTTGTTAATGTTCATATAACTGTCAAAAGGGCCAGGTTTACTTTGAACACAATTTCGACATACTTTTCCAAATTATTTTCCCTTTCCCTTTAACAATTCAAAAGTAATGTGCCTTTCAGATTTAGAACATGGAAATTGTCAATGAAATGGCTTCCCATTACTGTATTCTTGCTAAAATGTACTAGGTCCCTCTGTCCCAGCTCAATTTTGAGAGTCCATAGTATCAGACAAAGTGTCACACCAAGCAAGAGAAATCGCCTTGTCACCACTATGATCTGGGGCAGTTTTGAGCTTTCCCATTCAAAAGGTTTGGATTAGGATAAAGATGAACTGATCCTACATCAGAGTTTAGAAACCAAACCCTTCCACCCTTAGGCCACATAAAACCTGACTCGGTGCAACATTTTCCTCTAGTGTTCAATAAGAGAACAATGAGTGGCCCAAGGGAGAAGCTGTGAGATTGATAGGCGTGCCGCTTTGATCGCTCAACCAAAGTAAGCTGCTCCTTTCTCCGCTTTGTACACATTTATGTTTATGAAATTGCAATCGATTGTTTCAATTACATGAGCAGTTGGACCATGGCATTGTCACCATTGACGTGCAAGCCGTGAACAAACCTTCATGAGTCCTTTCTTACTCCATACTCATTCATATTAGGCTTTTTTAGGCTTCACGTGGATACTCTACCTCAAATGATGCATAATGATGAGTAAGTCTGAGATGATTGCTCTCACAAATGCTGTCAATCCCATTGAGGTGCATCAGTTTTGGGGTAATGCTGTTGTCCATGGTGATGAAATTATATGGGGAAGTGTGATTGTTGGAGGCAGATGCTTGGTGTTGTTGCTCTCCATGGTGATGAAGTTATGAGAGGAAATGTAGTTCAAGGAGGCAGTTATTTGGTGTTGTTGCTCTCCATGGTTCTGAAGTCTTGGTCAGTCTGTAGTGTAAGTGCTTTAAATTAATAACATTAAATAAATTACATGATCAATAACATTGAACCCCACACCCCACACAAAAGCCTAATCTGAATGAGTATAGAAAAAGAAAGGAGCTTATGTGAGAATGCTATTCATTGACTACAGCTCAGCATTCAACACCATAGTGCCCTCAAAGCTCATCACTAAGCTAAGGACCCTGGACCCCCAGGGTGAATGGACCCCCAGCGTATAGGGAGGAGGTCAGAGACCTGAGCGTGTGGTGCAAGGACAACAACCTCTCCCTCAATGTGATCAAGACAAAGGCGATGATTGTGGACTACAGGAAAAGGAGGACCGAGCACGCCGTCATTGTCATCGACGGGGCTGTAGTGGAGCAGGTTGAGAGCTTCATGTTCCTTGGCGTCCACATCACCAACAGACTAACGTTATCCAAGCACACCATGACAGTTGTGAATAGGGCAAGACAAAACCTATTCCCCCTCAGGAGATTTGGCATGGGTCCTCAGATCCTCAAAAGGTTCAAGAGCATCAAAGCATCCTGACTGGTTGCATCACTGCCTGGAATGGCAACTGCTCGGCCTCCGATCGCACTACAGTGGTTAGTGCGTACGGCCCAATAACTCTACCTACATTGACATATTACCTCAACTACCTCGACTAACCGATGCCCCTGCACATTGACTCTGTACCGGTACCTCCTGTATATAGCCTCGCTATTGTTATTTTACTGCTGGTCTTTAATGATTTGTTACTTTAAGGCATATTTCTTAAAACTGCCTTGTTGGTTAAGTAAGCATTTCACTGTAAGGTCTACACTTGTTGTATTCAGCGCATGTGACAAATATCATTTGATTTGATTTGATTTGAGTGTGAGAAATATTTAGTAGATGTTAGGGAACATTTTCTCTTTCTTCGCCATGCTAGCACACACACACACACACACACACACACACACACACACACACACACACACACACACACACACACACACACACACACACACACACACACACACACTACTCAGCGTAATTACCAGTGCTGCACCTGTATTCGATTATAGCTATAGGTGATTGCTGGGATCATCAGCCCATAACTGGAGCATGTCGAAGACAAAGACTTCTGACAGTTAATATCATAGCGCTGGCTCTCAAAAACGGATCTCCTTAGTATCGGGTGGATGCGCCCCCTTGAATGCAAAACACACATCATGTAACGTGAAAAAGAGCTGCATGGAAGTCTTGCTTAAGATAATAGACTTGATGTTGTTTTACTCATTAATGCTGCGAGACCAGACCTCCTACTGGAGCAAACATCCCTCTGACTTGTCCCTGTCTTCTGTAATTATCACAACCAAATCGCCCAAAGACAGTGAAATGAAAACGAAAATATCTACTGCTAAAGATATAGCTAAAATTCAAATACATATATTTTTTTTAATATGTGATTTAAAAAAAAATGTTTACATTCAACCATTGTAGTTATATATCACTTTTGGTGACTCTGTTTTCGTAATCTATGCAAATACAGCATGTAACCTTTCTGAAGTTCAGACTTATGTACACATCAGAGTTCAAATGCTTTCTCCTCACCCCTCTTTCACTGTTCGTCTGTTCCACTCCTCTGTGCATCAAACTGGAAATGTTATTGTCTTTAATCTTCAGTAACAGTCCATTGCCCGCAGTCTGACTGTAATTGTTATGTTTTCCTCTCTCTGTCTCAGGCAACATATCCCACCATTCACCATGGGGGACGCGTAATGACAGTTGGTTGAGATAACACACGGATAGAGTCTTGGGTTGAAGAGAGCTCATTGGTTTGGGTGAAACTTGGCTAAACTTGGCTTTCTGTAGATACATATCGATGAGTCATATGTACGGAAAGCTTTGACAAACTAGAACAGTCAGAGTGGGGGTTGCTACGGACAGTATACTGTAGTTGGCAAAGATAATCTGTTACAAAAGATCACAGGGACAAACCCCAACATAATATTGTTTTTGGGCATCCCAAGGGGTACGTTAATAGAGATTAGTTCAATCTTATACAGCAAGAATATTCCAACCACATAGAAAAAATATATTGTACACATGCATTTCCCCCTCTCATAGCATAGTCTATCTGCAATTGCCATAGTAGTTTGTCTTGGAAAACGGTGATTGAAATTCCATTGACTACACAAATCCCTACTCTCTAATCCTTATAATTCGAGCATATTGTATTGTCATTAACCGCTCAGTGGCTGGTAAATACAAATCCCTTCACCTTTCACCATGCAGTCAACGGATAATTGCTGTATTCTTCTCTTAGAAGGGGGCCCATGGGGAAAACAAGCAAACAGTCAGAGAGAGAACCAGCAGCACAGTTGGGCTTAACACCGGTAATGGTGGGGTTAGCTCTGAAAGGGCCTCGTCTTCTAGAGGTCTGCCATCCCTGAAAGAGCAAACAAAATGGCTAATTAGACCTTTGCAACCCAAGGTGGTGAAACACTTAAAGGGCTACTTTCTCAGTTCAAGCCTTAAGTCTTTAAGGCCAGTCTCTGGTGGGTTGGGGCAATGCATGACGCTCTGATGCATGACTTCATTCATCAGTGGTAGGATACTCACATGCTTTTACTGTGCAACTTCTCTCTTTCTGTTGTCCTTAACCTCATCAGGCCAAAGGATGCCAGCAAAATGTTTTACCTACATGTCCAACCCCTCAAAATGAAGTGTTTTACCATATATTTTTTTAAGGACAATCAGAGCTACAAGTATAACAAGCAACAATTTGACATAAACAGTTGCATTCATGAGTTTTTAATAGATGGGTCATAATAGTTTGTAGCTCAAACCATTCTGACTTTACAGACATTTTTGTGAGAAGATCCGCCACCGGACCCCTTCGGGATCCGCCCTTGTCTCACAAACACTGCTCTAACTCAGCCCCCACTTATCATACAGACTAATGGTATCAGTGGATGCCATACCCAATGGCACAACTCACAAGTATGTAGCTCAAACACACAATGTTTAAAAGGGGTTAGAAGTCCAAAATGCTGTTTGGGGTTTCAGACTGGGTTTCTGTATAGCACTTTGTGACATCGGCCGATGTAAAAAGGGATTTATGAATACATTTGAATGATAGTAGCCCATGTGCCTCACCCTAAGAATTTGGTCTATTTTCCCCTCTTAATTTTGCTACTGTTCTGACTTGGTGGTGCACATGTAGCCTATAACCTATTTTAGAGTAACGTAATCATCTAATATTCTGTCACGTTTTGACCATAGTTCTTTTGTGTTGTCTTTGTTTTAGTGTTGGTCAGGACGTGAGCAGAGTGGGCATTCTATATTGTGTGTCTAGTTTTCCCGTTTCTATGTTTGGCCTGATATGGTTCTCAATCAGAGGCAGGTGTTAGTCATTGTCTCTGATTGGGAACCATATTTAGGTAGCCTGTTTTGTGTTGGGTTTTTGTGGGTGGTTGTCTTCTGTCTTCGTGTGTCTGCACCAGACAGAACTGTTTCGGTTTTTAACATTGTTGTTTTGTATTTTGTAGTGTTCACGTTTATCGTCTTTATTAAACATGATGAACAGTAACCACGCTGCGTTTTGGTCCTCTCCTTTGTCCACAGAAGAAAGCCGTTACATATTCTAAGAGCTTTCATTGTCTGCTTATATTCCCCCCTTATTTATCCTACAGTTCTGACTTGGTGTACAGGGAAAACACTATAAGAACGGCCCATGTTCTAAATGCTGTCACTGTACATTTCAAAAGTGCTGAACAAATAGTTACATTGACTATGTGCATCCTAGCTCGCTCATTAATATCTTAATCGAAATTACGGATTGCCTCGTATCTGCTCGTCTTTCCCTTGTGATATAGTTTGTCCATCTCAATTGTCAGTAGAAACCACATTTGTTTAAGCAAGTCAGCTATATCAGCTATGTTTTTTTTAAAGGTAGTAAATGAGGCTGAATTACCTGTTTCACTGCCAGACAAGGCTCCGCTGATAGCCAGGTGTAGCAGTGGTAAGGTGTTTGGACTGCTGTTGGGACAGCTTTATGTAGGCCCGAACAGTTTGTGGGCACCGTTGATCACCGTTATAGTGCAATTAGTGTATTGTTTAGTGTTGTGTAGTGGCTTTGCTGGCATACATCGCCCCAAAACATTTTTGTTTGCCCCACCAAGATTGACATCCTAAAATCACCACTGTAAAATATTGTACGATTTTAACATCTGGATATCTTTACTATTGATCCCTTCATTAGGGCCAAGTTGAACCACTGGATGCCGAAAAATATATGAATGATATAATGCCTTATTAGAGTTCCAAATGCCTTATTAGAGTTCCAGTTCCAATTGAACTGCATTGTTGGTTAAGGGCTTGTAAGTAAGCATTTTACGCATGTTATAAATACGTTTTGAAGGTTTATAATGAACCTTTTCACAGAAATGTAAGTAAGAATTTAATAACAATCATTCTCCCGGGGGTTTTTTTGGAGATAAAAACACAAATGCGAAGTACAATATGTTTCAGGAGGACACCAATTGTTCTATGAGGTCCTATAGCAAGATTCCCAATTGATTTGAATGCTTCCTTTCATCAGTATTGTCAGTACATCCTATTGATCCATGGTGCAAGAAACAGATGCATATGAGCCTGCAGCGACAGTACAAGACACATCAATGAGGTAAAACTGAAGACACTTGCAGATATGTTGAAGTATGGTCAGGATTTTCCCCCAAAGCTTCAACATTCAAGGTTAAAGAAAGCTATGGTTTTTGAGTCATGAAATTATAACATTTAATACCTAATACTCAACCTAGTACCCAAGGGGGGGGGGGAATGGTTTAGATACATGGAAATGAAGTTGTAACACATTGATGGGTAGTTTACAGAAGTCAAATAAAAAAATGCCAAATTGTTTCATTAGGAGCAATTGAAGATCTCTTTCTAAACATGTATATATTTGCATTTTATCAAATGTTTTACCTCTCTGTCTGTTAACAACAAATTACTAATCAACACAGCCTTTCTGATTCAACTTGGATACCAACATATTCAACATTGACATTTGCATCCGGTGCAATTTGAATAACATTATCTTGATAATCGGCTTGAAATTGCTTGCTGGCTTTCAATTGGAGAAAAAAAAAAACATCAAAATGGAGGCATGTTGAAGTGTTACAAATGGGTTGATAAGGGCGCTCATATTCCCTCTGATGTGTTTCAGCCTCCTCCAGATAACATCAGAAACGGCGATTCATCTGATACCGTCTCAGTGAAACTGACTCCTGTAACTCAATATATGTTAATGTCACCCAGGCAAGGTTCACTTGTACTGATTATCTCTGTACCAGATCTTTGATTAAACCAGTGCACTGGCTGCTGCTGTATGCATTGATTGAAAGAGCAGGTTTTCTGACTAACCTATTTTTCTCGTTCTATCTTTTTTTCTTTAGATCTCAGACAGCGATAACTTCAATGAGGGTGCTACTCATTTTCCACTGTGTTTTTGATTTAGAACGATTCAGTCAAGCATGAAATCAGTGTTAAATACTGAAACACAGGAAGGCATCTATTTTTATGCATTGTGTTATGGAAATGGTGTTATTATACAGACAAAAACACAGAGAAACTCAACTGCAAGAGCATTTCAGAGGAGTTGTCATGCTCAGAATGATTATATTTTCACCGATTTTATTGTTTGGAAATTAATGCGAAATAATGTCTCCATTCTCAAAAGTTTTATTTTGCAATTTCATCCCAGCCCATTGCATTTTAGTACATGAGATTCAGAATTAAATGGATTTTCAGACTGAAACTGGCTGAAACTGGAACATGCTGTCCGTCGATCCAGAGCATCACAAAAATGCTCAATGGGTGTCATGTGTAGTGAGATTGCAGCACATGGAAGAGCTGGGACATTTTCAGCTTCCAGGAACTGTGTACAGATCCTTGCGACAGGGGTCATACGTTATCATTCGGAAACATGAGGTGAATGGCACAACAATGGGCATCAGGATCTAATCACGGTATCTCTGTGCATTCAAATTGCCATTGATAAAATACTATTGTGTTCTTTGTCCTTAGCTTATACATGCCCATACCATAACCCCACCGCCATCATGGGGAACTCTATTCAAAACGTTGAAATCAGCAAACCGCTCGCCCACACGACACCATACACTTGGTCTGCGGTTGTGAGGCCGGTTGTGTGTACTGCCAAATTCTCTAAAACGACGTTGGAGGCGGCTTATAGTCGAGAAATGAACAACAGCTCTGGTGGAAATTCCTGCAGTCAACATGCCAATTGCACGCTCCCTCAAAACTTGAGCCATCTGTGGCATTGTGTTTTGTGACAAAACTGCACATTTTAGAGTGGACTTTTATTGTCCACAGTATAAGGTGTCACTGTGTAATGATCATGCAGTTTATTGATATGCCACACCAGTCAGGTGGAGGGATTATCTTGTTTTTGAAAGAAGTGTTGACAAGCTGAATGTACCGAGCTGTCTGTTTAAACACCCATACATACCCCACAAGACATGCCACCAGAGGTCTCTTCACAATCCCCAAGTCCAGAACAGACTATGGGAGGTGCACAGTACTACATGGAGCCATGACTACATAGAACTGTATTCCACATCAGGTAACTGGTAAAAATACACCTTATGGAACAGCGGGACTCTGAAGAGACGCACACATACGCACACACACTCTACAGACATTGTTATATTGTTGTATGGTGTTGTTATACATTTTGTATTGTATATGCAGTGCGTTCGGGAAAGTATTCAGACCCTATATGTGTTATGTATTGGCCAATGAGAGGGTTTGAAGCCACCGGTCTGCCATATTGGCACTACCCAGAAGAAGCAGTCCTCCATAGGAATTAATGGAATTCTACAGTATTTCAATTAAATGTTTCAATGACATAATTCCATGTATTAAAGTAATTTTTGTTGTAGTGGGGACAGTAACATTAGAACTTTCCCCAAAATTATACATTACATTTACATTTAAGTCATTTAGCAGACGCTCTTATCCAGAGCGACTTACAAATTGGTGCGTTCACCTTATGACATCCAGTGGAACAGCCACTTTACAATAGTGCATCTAAATCTTTTAAGGGGGTGAGAAGGATTACTTTATCCTATCCTAGGTATTCCTTAAAGAGGTGGGGTTTCAGGTGTCTCCGGAAGGTGGTGATTGACTCCGCTGTCGTGAGGGAGTTTGTTCCACCATTGGGGGGCCAGAGCAGCGAACAGTTTTGACTGGGCTGAGCGGGAACTGTACTTCCTCAGTGGTAGGGAGGCGAGCAGGCCAGAGGTGGATGAACGCAGTGCCCTTGTTTGGGTGTAGGGCCTGATCAGAGCCTGGAGGTACTGAGGTGCCGTTCCCCTCACAGCTCCGTAGGCAAGCACCATGGTCTTGTAGCGGATGCGAGCTTCAACTGGAAGCCAGTGGAGGGAGCGGAGGAGCGGGGTGACGTGAGAGAACTTGGGAAGGTTGAACACCAGACGGGCTGCGGCGTTCTGGATGAGTTGTAGGGGTTTAATGGCACAGGCAGGGAGCCCAGCCAACAGCGAGTTGCAGTAATCCAGACGGGATATTATATTTAAGTCACATATTTTTAAACATTTTGTCATTTTAAATGTTTATGTTTATCTCACATAATATAATGCTAAGATATGCATTAAGGTGTCTGTAATAGAATAACTGTGGCAAAAACAAATGTAGACATCAATAAATACATTTCTATAACTTCCAAAATATTTTTTCACAAAGTGCCCAGATTGAGGCACGGTTGCTTCAAAGCAGAGTCCCCTGTCAGGCATCTATATATATATAAATCACTGGTTATAACAGGTATACATCAAAGTGAAGAATACTTTGTAAACCAATATTCACGAGTGTTTTAATGGTTTACCACCCTTTATCCAATTCCAATGTTGTATTGCATTTGCCAGCAGGCCATTCATGTTTAGAACAGAATTGAGTAATGCCTCTTTCCTTATTATGGATAATACCTCATAGAGAGAGAGAGAATCAGGGGGTGCCATCAGAGAAGTAGTTATTAACCCAGCATGGAATAATATGAGCATTCCTTATTAGAGTAGAGTAGAGTAGGTCAGGGCGTGACTGGGGGTTAGTCTAGTTTATTCTTTCTATGTGGGGTTCTAGTTTTGTTTTTCTATGCTGGTGATTTTGTATGATTCCCAATTAGAGGCAGCTGGCAATCGTTGTCTCTAATTCGGGATCATATTTAGGTAGCTTTTTTCCACCTGTGTTTGTGGGATATTGTTTATGTGTAGTTGGATGTTAGCACTCCATTGTCGTCATGTTTCGTTTAGTATTTATTGTTTTGTTGTGTGGTTCATTTATTTCTAATAAAAGATGAACCCAGATCACGCTGCATGTTGGTCCGAGTATGCTTCCAACGATCGTGACAAAATCAATCATCAATCTATACACAATACCACATAATGACAAAGTGAAAACAGTGTTTTTTAAAACAGTTTTGCTAAATTTATTAAAAATAAAAAACAGAAATAGCTTATTTACATAAGTATTCAGACTCATTGCTATGAGACTAGAAATTGAGCTCAGGTGCATCCTGTTCCCATAACTTGGTTAGAGTCCACCTGTGGTAAACTCAATTGATTGGACATTATTTGGAAAGGCACACACCTGTCTATAAGGTCCCACAGTTGACAGCACATGTCAGAGCAAAAACCAAGCCATGAGGTCGAAGGAATTGTCCGTAGAGCGCCGAGACAGGATTGTGTCGAGGCACAGATCTAGGGAAGGGTACCAAAAAATGTCTGCAGCATTGAAGGTTCCCAAGAACACAGTGGCCTCCATCATTCTTAAATGGAAGAAGTTTGGAACCACCAAGACTCTTCCTAGAGCTGGCCTCCTTGCCAAACTGAGCAATCGGAGGGTCTTGGTCAGGGAAGTCACCAAGAACCCAATGGTCGAGCTCCAGAGTGCCTCTGTGGAGATGGGAGAACCTTCCAGAAGGACAACAATCTCTGCAGCACTCCACCAATCAGACCTTTATGGTAGAGTGGCCAGACGAAAGCCACTCCTCAGTAAAACTCCGCTTGAAGTTTATATGAAAAATCTGCTCCAGGGCGTTCAAGACCTCTGACCTTTCACCTTCCATCAGGACAATGAACCTAAGCACACAGCCAAGACAACGCAGGAGTGGCTTCGGGACACGTCTCTGAAAGTCCTTGAGTGTCTCAGCCAGAGCCCGGACTTGAACCTGATCGAGCATCTGTGGAGATACCTGAAAATGAAAATAGCTGTGCAGCCAACCTGACAAGCTTGAGAGGATCTGCAGAGAAGAATGTCTAATGTCTAAAATGTCTAATTAACAGTTTTGCTTTGTCCTTATTGCGTATTGCGTGTAGATTGAGGATTTTAAAAAAAATCCATTATAGAATGGAGTCAAGGTGTCTGAATACTTTCCGAATGCACCGTATGTAGTGGTGCAATAATGTTAAATGATGTACTGTTTTATCTTGTGTGTTTGGACCCCAAGAAGCATTTGCAGCATTTGCTAATGGGGATCTCAAATACAAATGCTCACTAACAGGAATGTAAACAAACTTGTGCACAACATTTGAGATAAATAAGCTTTTTGTGCGTATGGAACATTCCTAAGACCTTTTATTTCAGCTCATGAAACACGGGACCAACACTTTACATGTTGCGTTTATATTTTTGTTCAGTGTAGTAACAATCGGGTTGGTTGGAAGTGATCAAGATATGTATTTGTAAAGCCTTTATTACAACCAGGAAGTTGCAGGACAGCCTGGCCACCACTGGAGGGTACAACAGGCAGAGCTACTATTGCCAATCTACAGGTCTCCTCAAGCCTACTCGACCCACTCACTGACTCTTGTCTTGTCCATTAAAAGTCTTTCCCTGAACTACTGAGATGGAGTATAAGGTCCCATGATGCCAGTGATGTCTTAAAGGTGTGTGTAGCTCCTGTCAATGTGCAGGGGTACGAGGTAGTTGAGGTAATTGAGGTTATGTACGTGCAGGTAGGGATAAAAGTGACTAAGCAATCCGGATAGATAATAAACAGAGTAGCAGCAGTGTATGTGAAGAGTGTGAGAGTGTGAAAGTATGTCTGGGTGAGTGTGTGTGGCAGCAATATTCATGTGTGTGTGTGCTTTGTGTGTGTGAGCTTATGTAGTATGTGTGAGTGTGTATCTGTATTTAATAAGGGTCAAGGCAGTGGCTACTCTTCCTGGGGTCCAACAACATTATTAGCTGTTCAGCAGTCTTACGGCTTGAGGGTAGAAGCTGTTCAGGATACTTTCGGTCCCAGACTTGGTGCTCCGATACCACTTGCTGTGCGGTAGCACAGAGAACAGTCTATGACTTGGGTGGCTGGAGTCTTCTAAATTCCATCTCTATTGTGAATTTCTCTCAGACCCTAATGCTCACAGTTGAAATGTTGTGACACCAGGACACTGCTCTCACAGTTTCAACTGAGAGACATGATTTGGTTTTCGAGGGAGCCTCACTCATCCATCTGAATGAACCCATGACGATGGACAACAAATACACATTGGGGCGGCAGGGTAGCCTAGTAACGTTGGACTAGTAACCGAAAGGTTGCAAGTTCGAATCCCTGAGCTGACAAGGTACAAATCTGTCGTTCTGCCCCTGAACAGGCAGTTGGTCCTAGGCTGTCATTGAAAATAAGAATTTGTTCTTAACTGACTTGCCTAGTAAAATAAAGGTAATTTTTTTTTATAATAATAGTAATAATTCACGAATGATTCCAACAGCAAACTGACCTACAGTGTTTGTAGCAGACCTATTTTCAAATACTTTGAGTGTTTGTTCTAGCCTGCCTAGAGTGCCACATTGGCTGGGTTTTAATATTATTTTGCTATTGGTCCATTAAGCCAGGCAAGCTCAATAAAGCACAGATATAGTATTTGAACCCAGGTCTGGTCTGTAGAGTGGTGTAGTCTAACAATGTTGACAAATGTGGCCTCTCTCCACCGAAAATAAATACAGACTTTAATCTACAATTCATAACTGTTCCAAATATTGCATTATTACAATTCACTAATCCTACCCTGAAATCTGCAAATACCACGGTGCATGCCCTTAGGTTCCAAACAACCAACAAAAACAGACATATTTACAGACAAATTTTCATAATTCAAAAAGAAAAAGCCCTGTAAATACACAAGTGAGTCCAATAATGCAAGACTCTAGTGCTGGCATTAATTCAGAAGAACAGTACGCTTTGTAACATAATTAAAAGTGGTCCAGGGGTAGGGAATGCTGCAGGGTGCAATTACTCATAACTGCCAATGTGATAACATGAAAGTCAGGGGATCACTGTATTGTTTAAATTCAAAAACATTTTAAATTAGCAGGGCCCTATTCAGAAGGGTTTCACGCACGTATGCACAGATACAGACACAGACACGAATGCACGAATATGTCATGTTCATGCACACACATGCTCACATTAGCACACATACCCCCCCCCCCAACACACACATAGTACATGCAAACACACATACATGCACACTCAAAGATACAGTCCACGCAAGCACACATCATTGTAGCTATTGCACAACAGTAGTATGTTGAGTTTAAAGTATAAACCCTGTGTGACCTTAAACCACTACATTACCAAATGCTGTGTGCCGATTGAAGTCTTGTAGTATTAACCCACGTCTCCAGGGTCAGGTAAGTATATAGTGCCTTCAGAAGGTATTCATACCCCTTGACTTATTCCACATTTTGTTGTGTTACAGGCTGAATTCAAAATGAATGAAATGTATATTTCTCAACCATCTACACGCAATACAAAACTTTGGGGCGGCAGCGTAGCCTAGTGGTTAGAGCGTTGGACTAGTAACCGGAAGGTTGCGAGTTCAAACCCCCGAGCTGACAAGGTACAAATCTGTCGTTCTGCCCCTGAACAGGCAGTTAACCCACTGTTCCCAGGCCGTCATTGAAAATAAGAATGTGTTCTTAACTGACTTGCCTGGTTAAATAAAGGTAAAATTAAAATTAAAAAAAATACTGCTTAATAACAAAGTGAAAACATGTTTTTGAAGGTTTTGCAAATGTATTGAAAATTAAATACAGGAATATCTCATTTACATAAGTATGCAGGCCTAAGTATTCAAACCCGTGAGCCAATACTTTATAGAAGCACATTTGGCAGCGATTACAGCTGTGTGACTTTCTGCGTAAGTCTTTAAGAGCTTTCTACACCTGGATTGTGCGTAATTTTCCCGTTATTCTTCAAAATTTGGTCTTGCTATAGATTTTCAAGAAGATTTAAGTCAAAACTATAACTCAACGAAATTCACTGTTGTCACGTTCGTTGTAAGGAGGAGACCAAGGTGCAGCGTGGTATACGTACATTCTTCTTTATTTAAGAATGAAGACTGAACAAACAAACAAAATAACAAAATGAACCGCAAAGCTAATATGAGTAGTGCAGACAGGCAACTAAACATGGAAAATGGCCATCTAAATATAATCCCTGATTAGAGACAACGATAAACAGCTGCCCCCCCCCCCAAAAAAGGTGCGGACTCCCGGCCGCAAACCTGAACCCATAGGGGCGGGTCCGGGTGGGCATCTACCCTCGGTGGCGGCTTCGGTTCTGGACACAGCCACCCATCCTTACTCTGATCCCCCCGCCTTTGTAAAACCGGACCGTGGATCATCGCCGGAGGCTCTGGACTACGGATCATCGCCGGAGACCCCGGACTGGGGACCTTCGCCGGAGGCTCCGGACTGGAGATTGTCGCTGGAGTCTCCGGACTGGGGATTGTCGCTGGAGGCTCCGGTCTGGGGATCATTGCTGGAGGCTCCGGACTGTGGCCCGTTGTTGGAGGTTCTGGAATGTGGCCCGTCGTTGGAGGTTCCGAACTGTGGCCTGTCGTTGGAGGTTCCGGACTGTGAAACGTCGCCCGAAGCTCTGGACTGGGAACTGTCGCCGAAAGCTCTGGACTGGGTACTGTCACCGGAAGCTCTGGACTGGGTACTGTCACCGGAAGCTCTGGATTGAGGACTGTCGCCGGAAGCTCTGGACTGGTTACTGTCGCCGGAAGCTCTGGACTGCGGAGGCGCACTGGATACCTGGTGCGTGGTGCCGGCAATGGTGGTACCGGGCTGAAGACACTCACTTCAGGGCGAGTGCGAGGAGGAGGCACAGGACGTACTGGACTCTGGAGGCGCACTGTAGGCCTGGTGCGTGGTGCCGGCACTGGTGGTACCAGGCTGGAGACACGCACCTCATGGCGAGTGCGGAGAGGAGGCACAGGACGTACTGGACCGTGAAGGCGCACTGGTGATCTGGAACGTAGAGCTGGCTCAATGCGTCCTAGCTGGATGCCCATTCTAGCCCAGCAAATGCGAGAAGCTGGAATAGAGAGTACCGGGCTATGAATGCGAACTGGAGACACCCTGCATAGCACGGTGCCTGACCAGTCACACGCTCCCCACGGTAAGCATGAGGAGTTGGCTCAGGTCTTCAACCTGACTCAGCCAATCTCCTCGTGTGCCTCCCCCAATTTTTTTATTGGGGATGCCTCTCGTGCTTGCTTCATTTGTATTTTTCCCCGTAATATCGCTGTTCCGCTATCGCTGCCTCTATTTCTTCCGAAGGCGATACTCCCCCGCCTGCGCTCCATCCAGAATCTCTTCCCATGTCCATTCTTCCTGAACACACTGCTTGGTTCTTTTGTGGTGGGTTCTTCAGACTGGGGACCGAACCAGGTTTTCCTCTAGGATTTTGCCTATGCTTAGCTCCATTACGTTTCTTTTTTATCCTGAAAAAAAAATCCCCATTACTTCAATGATTGCAAACATCCCCATAACATGATGC